>NC_029793.2:100536992-100614702 GCF_000816755.2 Arachis ipaensis
TTAATTAAAAAGAAATTTTGAAAAAGAGGGAAGATGTTTTCGAAAATTAGAGAGAGAGAGTTAGTTAGATAGTTTTGAAAAAGATAAGAAACAAACAAAAAGTTAGTTAGTTAGTTGAAACAAAATTTGAAAAGATAAGAAGTTAGGAAGTTAGAAAAGATATTTTGAAATCAAATTTTTGAAAAAGATAAGATAAGAAGATATTTTTGAAAAGATATGATTGAAATTAGTTTTTGAAAAAAATTTTATTTTTAAAATCACAATTAATGACTTGATTCACAAGAAATCACAAGATATGATTCTAGAACTTAAAATTTGAATCTTTCTTAACAAGTAAGTAACAAACTTGAAATTTTTGAATCAAAACATTAATTGTTATTGTTATTTTCGAAAATTTGATATAAAAATAAGAAAAAGATTTTTGAAAAAATATTTTTAGAATTTTCGAAAATAACTAAGAAAGAAGAAAAAGATTTGATTTTTGAAAAAGATTTTGAAAAAGATAAGATTTTTAAAATTGAAAATTTGATTTGACTCATAAAAACAACTAGATTTTAAAAATTTTTGAAAAAGTCAACTCAAATTTTTGAATTTATGAGAGAAAAAGGGAAATATATTTTTTTGATTTTTTGAATTTTGAATGATGAGAGAGAAAAACATGAAAATGATGCAATGCATGAGATTTTTAGATCAAAACAATGAATGCATGCGAGAATGCTATGAGTGTCAAGATGAACACCAAGAACACTATGAAGATCATGATGAACATCAAGAACATATTTTTGAAAAATTTTTAATGCAAAGAAAACATGCAAGACACCAAACTTAGAAATCTTTAATGCTTAGGCACTAAGAATTCAAGAATGCATATGAAAAACAAGAAAAGACACAAAACATGCAAATGCAAAGATCAAACAAGAAGACTTACCAAGAACAACTTGAAGATCATGAAGAACACTATGAATGCATGAATTTTTTCGAAAAATGCAAGATGAACATGCAATTGACACCAAACTTATAACATGACTCAAGACTCAAACAAGAAACACAAAAAAAATATTTTTTGATTTTTTTATGATTTTCTAATTTTTTTGGATTTTTTTTCGAAAATTATTTGAAAAAGAAAAATAAGGATTCCAAAATTTTTAATATGAATTCCAGGAATCTTATGCTCTTTACTTTAAAGCTCCAATCAAGGGGTCAGGCATGGCTTAATAGCCAGCCAAGCTTTAGAATGGAATTACATCCATTGAGGTGATTAGTTGAAGACCAATCCCAAAGGAGTTTGGATATGGCTTTACAGCCAGCCAGGCTTCAACATGCTTCATGAAACACTAGAATTCATTCTTAAAAATTTTGAAGAAAAATATATTTTTGAAAACATTTTTTTTTCGAAAACAGAGGAGAAATTTTTGAAAGTAGTAATAAAAGAAGGATAGAAATACTTATGTAAATCATTGGTGAGAATTTCAGATAAGCGTATGGAGATGCAATCGTTCCTCTGAACCTCCGCTTTCCTGCTGTCTTCATCCAATCAGTCTTACTCCTTTCTATGGCTAGCTTTATGCAAGGGCATCACCGTTGTCAGTGGCTACATCCCCTCCTCTTGTGAAAATGGTCCAAGATGCCCTGTCACGGCACGGCTAATCATCTGAGGTTCCCGATCATGCTGGAATAAGATTCACCCTCCTTTTGCGTCTGTCACTACGCCCAGCACTCGCGAGTTTGAAGCTCGTCACAGTCATTCAATCATTGAATCCTACTCGGAATACCACAGACAAGGTTTAGACTTTCCAGATTCTCTTGAATGCCGCCATCATTCTAGCTTACACCACGAAGATTCCGATTGAGAGATCTAAGAGACACTCATTCAATCTAAGGTAGAACGGAAGTGGTTGTCAGGCACACGTTCATAGGAAATGATGATGATTGTCACGTTCATCACATTTAGGTTGAAGTACGAATGAATATCTTAGAAGCGAAATAAGATGAATTGAATAGAAAACAGTAGTACTTTGCATTAATCTTTGAGGAACAGCAGAGCTCCACACCTTAATCTATGGAGTGTAGAAACTCTACCGTTAAAATACATAAGTGAAAGGTCTAGGCATGGCCGCAGAAAAACACACAAACTCATAGTAAAGTCCAGAAATGTGAATTTAACATAAAAACTAATGAAAACATCCCTAAAAGTAACTAGATCCTACTAAAAATATACTTAAAACAATGCCAAAAAGCGTATAAATTATCCGCTCATCAACTTTCTTTTTCCTACATCACTAATTTCAAACTTCCTTACCTCTTTTTCATTCCTAACCTACTTACTTTTCAAAACACCTCTTCTGGTTTTTCATTAATCTCTTTAACCTTCTGACCAAGGCATGATGATAATTTTTCCTAATTAACATGAATTCTAATACATTTTGGATTGTGATTTTTTTTTCTCGGACTTTTAACTCCTATACAATCCTTAATGCACATTTACTTAACTCATTTTCATCATTCTACTGCTCTTTTGCCATTATGTGCTTCTTTTGTTATTTGCCTACTTGTTTTCCTGTTTTTATTATATCTTTGATTTCTATTTTTCAGGATGTCTGACACCCAAAGAAAAGAAAAAAGAAAGGCAACAACTGGCAAACGAAAAAGAGGAGAATCCTCTATGACCATCCTGGACATCATGCATGATGACTCCTGGCGGGAGAAACACTTTACCCCGCAGGAGAAGGCAGACCAGCTACTCCCTGCTACTGATCCCATCAAGTTTGCAAACAAATTCTGTGAGTTAAAGTATCCGGTGTTTGCAACCTCCAGGAACCTGTACTTGGAGTGGACTCTGAAAATTCCGGAAGAACTCCAACAATACACCTCTGATCAGATCAAACAAAGAGGTTGGTTCTTCTTGGAGAGAAACCTGACTGAGGTCAATGCATCTTGGGTAAGAGAGTTTTAATTCAATTACTTCAAAACTTCCCTAGATGCAGTGAACCTAAGAGGGAAGCAGATACTGGTCACTGAAGAGGCCATTAAGGATATTCTGAAGCTTCTGCCTAAATCTGATCAGCCAGATGGTTATCAAAAGGCTGAGGAGGACATGCGCTTCATGAAGTTTGACTGGGATGCCTTCAAGGCAAGGATAGCCCTTGACCCGACTGTTCCATGGGTCATGGGTCAGAACACCACCATGCCTAAGGGAATCAAGCGGATTTACTTAAATGATGAGGCTCGGCTATGGCATCAGTCTTGAGCAACTTTGTTATGCCGAGTACCCATGAGACGGAGCTACCTGTCGCTATGATCACCCTCCTATGGTGTGTAATGGAGGGTAAGGACCTGTACCTGCCATGCTTCATCCGGTACTACATGGCCAGGGTCCACGTCCGAGGCACTCTCCCTTTTTCATATCTGATTACACAGCTAGGCCGTCGAGCTGACGTGCCTTGGGAGGATGCTGATGAGAAGCCACTTGCTCCAGAATGCAAGAAGATTATCCCTCACAGCAGGAACTTTCTGGCTTTGGGCTACAGACCTCCATTCCTCACAGCTCCTGGTGAGACAGCCACACCGTCTGCTGGCCCCTCTTACTCTACAGCTACCCCAGCTACCCCTGCTACCACCACTGCATCTCCACCTGCCTCAGAGCCGGTTTATCACCTAGTACACCGCCTGTTTCATGAGCTAGACCAGATGGAGCGCCGTAATCGGCGCCAATATGAGAGATCTGAGCGTCGCAGCAAGCGACGCTATGAGCACCTGAAGCTGATGATACAATCTGGCGGCGACATCCCCTTCGAGCCCGACACGCCATCAGAGCCATCTGAGGAGGAGGCGGATGATCACGAGGCAGAGACCCATCCACAGAGAGAGGCTGCACAGGCAGGCACGGAGCAGGCTACATCACAGCAGGAGGCCCCGCCTCAGATTCAGGCTGCAGACCCAGAGATCCCTATTCAGTCAGCACCTCCTCTGCAGCTGGCAGATCCTCAGACCACCACCACAGAGACTCCGGCTGCCCATCCTTCCAGTGATGACACCCCTTCACACCCTGCTTGAGTGAGCATCAGGGACGATGCTTCATTTTAAGTGTGGGGAGGTCGCTATCTCTGGCGTATTTTTTTTGGTGAACCACTACAGACTCTTTTACTTTATTTTGCTACTTTTCTGTATTTTTCTTTTTATCTTTTATTTTTTTAGTATTTATACATTGCTATTTTCATGTATTTTTACTATATTTCTGCATGTTGCACTTTAGTTCATATTTTAGCCATTTAGTTTAGTTGCAATTCTAACTTATTAGTTATAAAAAATGTGGATTAATTAGTATAGTTTACCCTTTTTAGCATAAGATAACTTAGTTTAAATTGAAAATATAAAAAGGAAGTAAACTAGAGACTTTAACATAATAAAAACAATCCACACACCTTGTATATAGCATTACATGTTAGTTAGTTAACAACATTTCATCAAGGAGAAACACTAAAACTTTAAAGCCACCTTAAGATTTATATTGAGAATAATGGGAACTCCTAATTTTTACTTGCATGACATATATAACTGATATATGATTTTTGAGTTGGAGAACACACAGTCTGTGAGTTTTGAGCTTAATTGTATGGTTACATTCAAACCATAATTTTTATTCCTGTGTGTTCTGCCCTTCTTTTTTATTTTGGTGTTCTTTACTTTGTTTTAATCTATATGTCCGATTATAGAATATAGATACATATCAAGAAAGTGATTGAGGCCATTGTTTGATTCTAGCTCACTTATCCCAGATTAACCTACCTTTTACATCACCCTTGTTAGCCCCCTTGAGCCTTTAAATCCCCTCTTATCCTATAAACCACAATACTAGCCTTAAGCAGAAAAACAAAATACAAATTCCAAGTTGAATCCTTGGTTAGCTTATGATAGAAAGTGTGTATTGTTTAAGTGTGGGAAACCTATTGGGAACATGGATGATAAAAACAAAGGGTAGAAAGTTAAAAAGAATAAAATAATTCAAAATAAAAATTTTGGGAAGCATGCTCATGTGAAATCAAAATAATTGAATTACCATGTGCATTAAAAAAAATTTTATTTGAGTAAAGGGGATACAAAAGAATTTCCCAAATGCAAAAATAAAGCAATGCACATGGGACAAAATTAAAACTAATGCATGAGCATATAACATCAAAAGTGGAAAAATTTGGGTGAATAGGTAAAGAAATTCTTGCTTTACAAAGTATGTATGTTAGGTGAGATCTTAGACTAATCAAGGATTCACTTATTAGCTCACTTAGCCTTATACATATACCCTTATCTTTACCTTGGCCCCATTACAACATTAATTAAAGACCTCATGATTTTTGTATGCCTATATTATATAATTGTTGATTGGTTAGATGAAGAACAAAGTTATGAAAAGTAAGGATAAAAAGAAGAATAGAGTGATTAACCCAATAAACACAAAATCCAGTGAGGGTTCAATAGCTCATTAACATATATCTCTGCTTAAATTGCTAATTGTCTTGCAAGTTTGTAAAATATTTTTCTTTCCCATCTCAATTGTAAAAGTGCTTTATCATTATCTAAGGTTTGGCTATGCATATATGATTCCTTGAAAATGTAAATTAATTTAACTACATGCAAGCTTTATATACAAGTGAATAAAATTTAGATTTGCATGATTCATTTAGGTAGTTGCATTTAGAATAGATTGCATTGCATGAGATTCCACCACTTCAACCTTACCTTACTCTTTATCTTGGATTTAGCATGAGGACATGCTATTGTTTAAGTGTGGGGAGGTTGATAAACCCATATTTTATGATATATTTTGTGCCTAATTTAAGTGATTTATTCAATCCTTCACTCACTTATTCATGTTAATTGCATGGTTTTACTTTTCCTTCCTTATTATGTGATGTATGTGAAAAACATGTTTCCTATGCTTTAAAAGTAATTATTTTAATTACCCTTTATTTCCATTCGATACCGTGATTCGTGTGTTGAGTAGTTTCAAATCTTCTAAGGCAGGAATGACTTAAAGGATGGAAAGAAAACATACAAAAATGGAAGGAAAGCATAAAACGGAGTTTTTGGAGAAACTGGCAGTGATGCGATCGCATGGACGACGCGGCCGCATGCCAGCGCGAAATGGCAGTGACGCGACCGCGTGATTGATGCGATCGCACGCCTTAAGCGAAACGCATATGACGCGGATGCATGACTGAAGCGACCGCGTGATAAGGAAAACTCCAGAGGACGCGACCGCGTGACCCACGCGGACGCGTGACAAAGGCCACGCACCAAAAATTACATGAAACGCTCCCAGCGATTTCTGAAGCCCTTTTTGGCCCAAATCCAAGTCCAGAAGGCACAGATAAGAGGTTATGAAGTGGGGGAATGCATCCATTCAGGGAATGTCTCCAATTAGTTACTTTTCATGATTTAGATGTAGTTTTTAGGGAGAGGTTCTCTCCTCTCTCTTTTAGGATTTAGAATTAGGATTTCTTTTGCTTTCAGGATTATCTCTTTTTATCAGGTTCAATATTCCTTTTTACTTATTTTTTCAATTTAATTTATGAATTTTTCTACGTTACAAATTATTCTTTGAATTAATGTTATTTGAGGTATTTCAGTTTATGATTGCTTTCTTTTATTTATATTACTGTTGCTTCCAATCTAAAGATATTTTTATTCAAGTAGATTTACTTTTTCCCTTTTGGTCTTGGTTAAGAAATTAGTAACTCAGGAGTTATCAAACTCAACATGATTGATAATTGTTATCTTTGCTAATTGAATTGAACTTTAATAATCCCAATCTTTCTTCAGGGATTAACTAGGATTTGAAGATCAAACTAATTAGTCACTTGACCTTTCTTTGCTTTAAGTAAAGGCTAACTAAGTGGAATTAAGATTCAATCTTCATCATCATTGATAAGGATAACTAGGATAGGACTTCCAATTTCCCATAACTTGCCAAAAGTTTATTTTACAGTTATTTATTTATTTCACTTGCCATTTAAATTACTTGTTCCTCATCTTCAAAACCCCAATCTACAATCTTCATAACCAATAATAAGAACATACTTCCCTGTAGTTCCTTGAGAAGACGACCCGAGGTTTAAATACTTCGGTTATCAATTTTTAAGGGGTTTGTTACTTGTGATAACCAAAACGTTTGTACGAAAGGATTTTTGTTGGTTTAGAAACTATATCTACAATGCGACTATTTTTATAAAATTCTTTACTAGCAAAAATCCCAACGTCAATCATCAATGGAAATATAGCAAGTGCATATGATGATAGTTAAATGCATGGTGTTTATTGGCATGCCGGCAAAGGCATGAGTAGCATAGATCAAGCATTCAATGTCCACGTTAGATTACCATGCCTTTCAAACTAATAACCTGTTTGTAATAACAATTATATTTAAATAATATAGTATAAAAAGGGTCTTGTGAAAAGCAAGCATTTAGAGTAGTAGAATAAAAGAAATCTAAAAATAGTGCACAATGCCATACGGGCGTTTTCACAAACACATAGCATGCATGGTGAATAAGCTATTGAAAGTATTAAATTAAACATGCAAGCAACCCTTAAAAATTAATATATAATTGTCAAACAATTCCTTAACAATCCACAAGCAAAATATAAGAAATATTGACTCAAATAAATTTCTAACATCAATAAAAAGAGGAAGAAAGAAAAAAAACAAGGATAGTGAAAGTAGAAAGAAAAAGAATAAGAGAACATAAAAATAAGAGGAAGAATAGAAAAGGAAGGAGGGAAGAAGAAAAGAAAAACCTTGATAATGGTGGTGAGAGAGAGAAAGTAGAAAGTGAGAAAAAAGGAAGAAGGAAGACGAAGGGGGGAAGAAGAAGGAAAAGAAAAAGTAGGATTTGGAGAAGAAAAAGATAAGATATTTTGGCAGATTTGGATAAGATGTGCGGCGCAAGTGACGCGGACGCGTGGGTTACGCGTTCGCGCGAAAAGCGCGTATATGAATCAACGCGGACGCGTCGGTCACGCGGACGCATGACTTGTACTGTGCTAGTGGCGCGAGGGCAGCCTCGCGCCCGCACAACTCTCTGTTCGAAAATCATTGTTGCCAAATTTTAAGGTGACACGTTCGTGTGGTGGACGCGATCGCGTGAATGGCCAAGACTGGAAAATGACGCGGACGCATGGGGCACGCGTTCGCGTGGTAGGGCTTGTGCGACTAGCATTATTCCAGCCCTGGTCCAGCGTAACATTCTGCCATACACCCTTTCTTACGTCGATTTTCAGGGCACGCGTTCGCGTGCTTGACGCGGACGCGTGGGAGGAATTTTTCCCACATGACGCGGATGCTTCGAGGATGCGGTCGCGTGGATCAAGTTGTGCCAAGGGCACGCTTCCAGCCGCGCTTTCGCATGACTCTCTGTTAAGTTTGCTTTTCTTCCTAAGGCCAATACGACGTGGACGTGTCGGTGACGCTGTCGCGTCGCATGCCGCTTTCCTTCTCTCTCTTCTCTTTTTTATGCAATATGCAAATGCAAACTATATGCACTAGTACGGAGAAGAGTTATTGAAAAAGAAAACTAAGAAGAGAGAAAGGAACAATCATACCATGGTGGGTTGTCTCCCACCTAGCACTTTGCTTTAACGTCCTTAAGTTGGACGCTCCACTAGCTCAGTCTTCTGCTGTGGGTGGATCTTCCAAGAGGAAGATCTCTAGCTACTTCTTATTCTTCCTCTTTTCACCATGATAAAGCTTTAAGCGATGTCCATTGACTTTGATGAATTCAGATCTTGAAGGATGACTCAGATGAAAAACTCCGTATGGCTCAGCCTTCTCTACTCTATACAGGCCATCCCATCTTGATCTCAACTTGCCTGGCATGAGCCTCAATCTGGAGTTGTAAAGGAGGACTAAGTCCCCCGGTTGGAACTCTCTCTTCTTGATGTGCTTATCATGTACATCTTTCATCTTTTCCTTGTAAAGCATGGAGTTCTCATAAGCTTCTAGGCGAAGGCTTTCTAATTTCTGCAGTTGCAGCTTCCTTTCAGCTCCGGCCTTCTCAAATCCCATGTTGCACTCCTTCACTGCCCAAAAGGCTTTTTGCTCTACTTCAACTAGGAGGTGACAGGCTTTATCATAAACTAAGCGGAAGGGACTCATCCCAATGGGTGTCTTGTATGCCGTTTTGTATGCCCAGAGTGCATCTTGTAGTCTGGTGCTCCAGTCTCTTCTATGAGGTTTGACTATCTTCTGCAATATACGCTTTATTTCTCGGTTAGACACCTCGGCTTGCCCATTAGTCTGAGGATAGTAGGCTGTTTCCACTTTATGAATTATCCCATGCTTCTTCAGTAATCCTGTTAGTCTCCTGTTACAAAAATGGGTGCCTTGATCGCTCACGATAGCTCGTGGTGATCCAAAGCGACAAATGATATGGTTTCTAACAAAGGAAACAACAGTGTTAGCATCATCAGTGCGGGTAAGAATTGCTTCCACCCATTTAGAAACGTAATTCACAGCTAACAATATATAAAAGTAACCATTAGAATTTGGAAATGGACCCATGAAGTCAATGCCCCAAACATAAAAAATTTCACAAAAAAGCATAATCTGTTGAGGCATCTCATCCCTCTTGGATATATTACCAAACCTTTGGCATGGGGAACAAGATTTGCAAAATTCAGCAGCGTCTTTAAAAAGAGTAGGCCACCAGAATCCACAGTCTAAAATTTTTCTAGCTGTTCTCTGAGGACCAAAATGTCCTCCACTCTCAGATGAGTGGCAGGCCTCTAAAATGGACTGGAAATTCTGATTGAGGCACACATCGTCTAATTACCTGGTCAGCACCACACCTCCATAAATATGGGTCATCCCATATATAATATTTGGACTCGCTTTTCAGCTTGTCTCTTTGATGCTTAGTAAAGTCTGGAGGAAAAGTGCGGCTGACTAGATAATTAGCTACAGGCGCATACCAAGGGACTACTTCAGATACTGCTTGTAAGTTGTCGAATGGGAAATTATCATTTACAGGAGTGGAGACATCCGTAATGTGCTCAAGGCGACTCAAGTGGTCTGCCACTAGATTCTGGTTACTACTCCTATCCTTAATTTCTAAATCAAATTCTTGTAATAGCAATATCCAATGTATAAGCCTTGGTTTGGACTCCTTCTTAGCTAATAAATACTTTAGAGCTGCATGGTCTGAGTACACTACTACTTTAGTACCAAGTAAATAGGCTCGGAATTTATCCAGAGCGAACACAATAGCTAAGAGCTCTTTTTCAGTAGTAGTGTAATTAGACTGAGCAGCGTCTAAAGTTTTAGACGCATAAGCAATGACAAAAGGGTCCTTACCTTCGCGCTGAGTTAGCGCTGCTCCTACTGCATGATTGGAAGCATCGCACATGATTTCAAATGGCTGGCTCCAGTCTGGTCCTCTCACAATTGGAGCTTGAGTCAGGGCAGTCTTCAGCTTATCAAAAGCTTGCTCACAATCTTCACTGAACTCGAACTCGATTTCTTTCTGCAGCAATCTGGATAAAGGTAATGCTACCTTACTAAAGTCCTTAATGAATCTCCTGTAAAAACCTGCATGGCCAAGGAATGAACGGACTTCCCTCACGGAAGAGGGGTAAGGTAAACTAGAAATAACATCCACCTTTGCTGGGTCTACAGAGATACCAGTATCAGAAATAACATGCCCTATAACAATTCCTTGTTTCACCATAAAATGACATTTTTCAAAATTTAAAACAAGGTTTGAACTAACACACCTGTCCAATACTCTAGATAAACTATCCAAACAAAGGCTAAATGAATCACCATATACGCTAAAGTCATCCATAAAAACTTCTATACAAGTCTCAATAAGGTCAGAGAAAAGACTCATCATGCACCTTTGAAAAGTAGCTGGTGCATTGCATAAACCAAAAGGCATTCTCTTATAAGCATAAGTTCCAAAAGGACATGTAAAAGTAGTCTTTTTCTGATCCTCAGGGGCTATATGAATTTGAAAGTATCCTCTATAACCATCTAAAAAGCAGTAATGGATTTACCTGACAGGCGATCAAGCATCTGATCAATGAATGGCAAGGGGTAATGATCCTTGCGAGTGGCTTGGTTGAGACTCCTATAGTCAATGCAAACTCTCCATGAATTCTACACTCTAGTTGTCAGAAGCTTTCCTTGCTCATTTCTTACTGTTGTGACTCCAGACTTCTTGGGCACCACTTGTACTGGACTGACCCATTCGCTATCTGAGATGGGATAAATGATATCTGCTTCAAGTAGCCTGGTCACTTCCTTCTTGACAACTTCTAAGATGGTGGGATTCAATCCTTTGAGGTTGACGGACAGGTTTTGCTCCCTCTTCTAAGAATATTCTGTGCTCACAAACTTGAGGCTTGATACCCACTATATCCGCCAAGCTCCATCCAATCGCTTTCTTATGTTTTCTCAGTACACTGAGTAGCTGTTCTTCTTGTTGGCAAATAAGCTCCCTCGCAATAATAACTGGAAACTTCTGCTTGTCCTTAAGGTAAGCATACTTGAGGTGTGGAGGGAGGGGTTTTAATTCTAATTTCTGCTCATGGCCAGGTTCTGGATTATCCGGAGCTGGTGATAATAGTAAAGTGCTCTCATTGTCCTTTGAAAATGTCCTACACTTGGACCTTGCCCTATGTACTTTTCTTCTAATTCTTCCTGGTGAACTTCAGCTACGGTTTCATCAATGATGTCACACTGGGAGATAGAATAATCTTTCGAAGGATGCTTCATAGCTTCATTTAAACTGAATTTCACTATTCTGCCATCTATTTCAAAAGAATAAGTTCCTGAAAATGCATCCATCTTGAACTTTAAAGTCTTTAGGAATGGTCTTCTAAGTAGGATTGAGGATGGCCTCCCGGAGTCAGTAGGGGGCATTTCCAGGATATAGAAATCAATGGGAAACATGAGCTCCTTGATGCTCACTAATACATCTTCAGCAACTCCAATCACTGTGATAATGCTTTTATCTGCCAACACAAAATGAGCTGCCGACCTTTTTAAGAGAGGGAGCCTTAAAGCATTATATATAGACAAAGGCATTATACTAACACACGCTCCTAAATCACACATGCAGTCAGAAAATATCACACCTCCAATAGTACAGTTAACCATACATGGACCTGGATCACTACATCTTTCAGGTATACCTCCCATTAAAGCAGAGATAGAACTATCTAAAGGAATGGTTTCTAATTATTAATTTTATCCTTATGTATACATAAATCCTTTAGAAACTTTGCATATTTAGGTACATGTTGAATAACCTCAAAAAGGGGAACGGTTACCTCAACCTTTTTGAATATTTCTACTATTTTGGGATCGAGTTCCATCTGTTTACTGGGCTTCCTTGTGAGTTATGGAAAGGGGACAGGACGGGTGTTATCCGCAGTTTCAGTATCCTTTGGTGCTTCACCCTGTGGTTGAGTTTCCTCTTCTTCAACTATATCCTGTATGTCCTCTTCCTCTTCAGCATCTTCCATTTCCACTGCATCTTCAGTTGGGGTGTGTTCTGGTGGACTTGGCTCCTCTTGGTTCCTCTCCTGCAATGTGGTTCCGGATCTCAGAGTGATGGCATTGATCCCACCCTTGGGATTAGGTAAGGTTGAGAAGGAAGTCCACTGGAGCTCGAAGGTTGGTTGGTGGAGTTATTTAGTGATCTAATCTGTGAGACAAGAGCTTGCAAGGTAGAGTTCAGACCATTTAGGGTAGAAGTAAGGTTGTTTTTCATGGCCTGCTGTCTCCGATCAATAGAATGTAATAACTCATCATTGGAAGATGAAGAGGAATAAGTGATCTGAGGGGTCTGCTGAGATGCTTGAGGCTGCCTTAGATGACGTGCTCTGTAGACCTGATTTTGATTCTGCTGTCTGATGTTGTTACTGTTATTCCACCTCTGGTTTCCATTATTATCTCTGCCTCCTCTGTTATGATTGTCCCTCCAACCCTGGTTAGAATTATCTCTCCATCCTTGGTTGGAATTGTCCTGCCATCCATGGTTGTAGCTGTCACCTTGATTGTATCCTTGATTGGGGCGGTCATAGAAGTTATGAGTGGCTGCCACAGTGTTATCTTCCTGCTGGAGCTACGGACATTCATCAGTATAATGGCTATAATCAGCACAGATCCTGCATACTCTTTGTGGAACCAACTGTTGGCTTTGCTGTGGTGGAGAGGACTGAGCTTACTGAGCTTTTTGTTGACTCAACTGCATCTGCTTCAGTAAGTTGGTCATTTCACAGATACTCTGAGTTAGAGAAGCAGTCTCTCTGCTAGAGGATACCTCTGTAATAGCTTTTGACCGGCTTTGTTTCTGCCTGTGATTCTGAGTAGATTCAGCTAAATCGCTGATCAATTGCCATGCCTCATCAGTGGTCTTGTACTTTTTCATAGACCCATTGCTAGCACCTTCCAATGTGGTCTTATCTTAAGGCTTCATGCCCTGTGTGAAGTAGCCGAGCAACACTATCTTGTCAATCATATGGTGGGGCATGTTTCTAAAAGATTATTGAAGCGCTCCTAGTATTCGTAGAGAGTCTCGGATTCGTCCTGAAAAATCATGGAGATGTCTTTCCTCAGCTTATCGGTAACTTCGGCTGGAAAAAATTTCTCCAAAAATTCTCTTCTAAGCGTATCCCAGCTAGAAATAGTTGCTCCGGGTTGAGTGTAGTACCACTCTCTTGCCTTTTCCTCAAGAGAGAATGGGAAGGCTTTTAACAGAATAGAAGTTTCATCAGCACCATCACGCTTAATAGTAGAACAAGTTGTTTGGAAATCCCTAAGGTGCTTGATAGGCTCTTGAGCAGGTAAGCCATAAAACTTGGGCACCAAGTTGAGTAGTGCAGTCTTTATTTCAAAATCTACAGCCACCGCTGGGTCATGCACTTGAAACAGTTGCAGTGTGAAATCTGGGGCTCCAGCTTCCTGGATAGTAACTCTCCTAGGTGCTACCATGTTACCTGCACGTGAATCAATTGAATCAGTAGGAAGGGAGCTTGTTTCTTCCTTAAGTGACGTTTCAGATTCGTCCTCGGAAAGGACTAACCGATGCCGAGCTTTCCTTATATGTGAAATAGTTCTTTCAATCTCAGGATCAAATACTGGTAAGCTTGGATCAGGAAGTGAACGCGTCATTTAATGGAAGAGACATATAGCTCATGATAACAAAAACAAAATAAAATAAAATGCAAATAAATAAATTCCAATCAATAAATTAGCACTCTATTGCAACTCCCCGGCAACGGCGCCAAAAATTGACGAGGCGGAAATTGGCAGATTAAAAAATTAATATGAGAGATACGTTGCAAGTACAGTTCTTAACCAACAAAAGTCCGCTTATCAATTTAGAAGGGTTGTCACAAAATTAGAATTAAAATACTGGGAGTATGAATCCCAGGTCGTCTCCCAATGAGTTGCAGAAAGATATGCTATTTTATTAATCAGAGGGTTTTCAAATTGGTTTTGAGTTTGATAAAAAAGAAATTAAAATAGAGAATTTATGTAATTTAAATAAAGGTCTTGACCGGGAGTGGATTAATTGGGAGTTCTATCCTTGTTGGAGTTCTCCTAAGATCAATTGATAATTGAAGGTTGTTCTACTTAGTTATCCTTTACTAGGTAGAGGAAAGTCAAGTAAGTTGGAAGTCTACTTCTATGTGATCTACAAAAAAGTAGACTTTGGAGTTCTTTTTAACTGAAAGAAAGGAAAATAGAACAAAAATGACACTAAAAGAAAAAATCTTGAAATAAGATTCAAATAGAAAAGTAATAAAAAATAGAAAGTACTAAATAAGCCAGTTTCCTAGACATAAAAATTAGAAGAATTTTGAAAACATTTTTTTTATTTATTTTTTCAATTTCACAAAAATATTCAAAGAATATTATTCTTTGATCAAAGGAACGGAGTGTGCCCGGGCTCCGCTGGTAGCGCGAACGAGAAAAGGTATCATTTTTCTCTTGAAAAGTTGTTAAAAAAAAATTTCTATCAGATTTATGAGTAAATTTATGAGTCATAAGACAATTAACCATTCATGACTTAGGGGATTTGATTTGGAAGAATAAAAAAAGGAATAGCCGGATTGAGTTCATGGATTCAATTTAACCTAGGTATCCATAGAGCAATAAATGATTTTTATATCCGAAACGCATTAGAAAAGAAGGGAAATCTACGAGAAAAAAATCATTATATAAATGAGAAAAGCCTCCAAGGTCCCATCCCCAAAATGCTAGGAGGTGTTCGGAAATGGTTGAAGTAGTTGAATAGGAGGATCACTATGACTATAGCTCTTGGTAAATTTACCAAAGATGAAAATGATTTATTTGATATTATGGATGACTAGTTACGGAGGGACCGTTTCGTTTTTGTGGGTTGGTCCGGTCTGTTGCTCTTTCCTTGCGCCTATTTTGCTTTGGGGGGTTGGTTCACAGGTACAACCTTTGTAACTTCATGGTATACTCATGGATTGGCAAGTTCCTATTTGGAAGGCTGTAACTTCTTAACCGCTGCAGTCTCTACTCCTGCTAATAGTTAGCACACTCTTTGTTGTTACTATGGGGTCCTGAAGCACAAGGAGATTTTACCCGTTGGTGTCAATTAGGTGGTCTGTGGACTTTTGTTGCTCCCCACGGTGCTTTCGCATTAATAAGTTTCATGTTACGTCAATTTGAACTTGCTCGATCTGTTCAATTGCGCCCTTATAATACAATCGCATTCTCTGGTCTAATTGCTGTTTTTGTTTCTGTATTCCTGATTTATCCACTGGGTCAGTTCACAAGTTCTAATCCTCTCCCTTAGGAAGGATTAGTGTCAGTGACTAGAGAGCCATCTAACAATAAACCCAATTACAATTTTTCTCTTGAGCATTCTAACTCAAGGTTCTCCTTTCAATCAACTCCCAATCAACTTGGAGAACTACTCGCTCATCATGAATGTAAACTTCACAAAATAAGAAAGGGAAATAAAGGAAGACATGATAAATAATAATCAAAAAGACCAATTAAAAATAAAAATAGTTCTTGTATTAATAAATTCTAAAAATAATCCAATGGTAACTCTGAACAAATTAATGATATGAAAGAGTAAGTAAAAAGTAGAGAAAACAAACTAGATAGATGAAGTCTTGCGGAGGTAATAGCTCTTCTCTATATCCTAATCTAAAAAGCAATAAAAACGAGATCCTAAGAACTATGAATGTATGGAGAGAAAACTTAGAGGAGGAGTAAGGTCAGATCTAAAACTAAAAATTTATGCCGAATGAATGTCCTTCTTGGTCTCTGCATGTTCCCTGGCTCTAATCTGTGTTTCTGGGCCAAAAACTGGGTTGAGATGTGGCCCAGAATCCACGCCAGCGATTTCTACAAATTTTGCAGATCGCGCACGCCACGCGATCGCGTCATCCACGCGTTCGCGTCATCCAGCGTTTTTTCCTTGCCACGCGTGCGCGTCGTCCACGCATTTGCGTCACTCGTGCGGCTTCCAATTCACGTGTTTGCATCAGGCACGCGAGCGCGTCATTGCCATTTCCTCCATTTCGCGCGGTCGCGTGAGCCATGCGTCTGCCTCGCTTCTCGCTGGTCATCTCCTCAATTTCTTGTGTCCCTTCCATTTTTTGTCAGCTTCCTCTCCATTCTCTAAACCATTCCTGCCCTATGAAGCCTGAAACACTTAACACACAGATCACGGCATCGAACGGTATAGAGGAGAATAAAAATATACAATTAAAAGATCTTTAGGAAGCAATTTTTCAACCATGGAACAATTTTGGGAAGGACTTGTAATATCATGCTAATCATATGAATAAGTGGGTGAAGACTTGATAAAACCACACAATTATGCACAATATAAGTCATAAAATAATGGTTTATCAATACTCACTCCGAATGTTCATGCCAACAATTTTGAGCTTAAACCTCAGATCATTACTTTTGTTCAGAATAACTGCCAGTTTGGAGGAGGTGCTTTGGAGGACCCAAATCAATAGTTATCCATTTTCCTAAGGATATGTGACACTGTTAAAACCAATGGAGTACATCCAGATATCTACTAGCTACTTCTATTTCCTTTTCTCTAAGGGATAAAGCAACTCAGTGGTTAGAAACTTTCCTAAAGGAGAGAATCACAAATTGGGATGACTTGGTTAACAAATTCTTGGCCAAGTTCTACCCCCCTCAGAGAATTATCAAGCTCAAAACTGAAGTACAAACCTTCAGACAATTGGAGGGAGAATCCTTATATGAAGCTTGGGAGAGGTATAAGGCACTGATCAGAAGATGTCCTTCGGATATGTTTAGTGAATGGGTGAAGCTTCAGAACTTCTATGAAGGTCTCTCTATGAAAGCAAGAAAGGCACTGGATTATTCTTTAGGAGGGTCACTTCAAATGATGAAAACTCTAGAGGAGGCACATGATCTCATTGACATGGTAGCTAACAACCAGTACATCTACTCCTCAGAGAGACAAGCAACTCCAAAGAGAGGTGTATATGAGCTTGAGGGTGTGGATGCAATCCTAGCCCAAAACAAGCTAATGCACCAACAAATCCAGCAGCAGATGGAAATGATGGCAAAAGGATGGATGGACTTCAATTGGCTACAATCAGCACAACAAGCCAAGCTTAAAATACATGGGGTCAAAATGAAGAAAGCTTTGAGGCATACAACAATGAGCAGCAACCTAAGCAAGTCCAATATATGCATAACACAAACTCTTCCCACAATGATTTCCATGGGGACACATACAATTTCTCATGGAAGAACCATCTTAACTTGAGGTAGGGAGACAATCAGAACCAATGGCAGAAGAACTCCAATCCCAATAACTTTCACAACACAAGCAACCAAAACCATCACCCCACTAACAACAATCCCTACAGAAAACCACAAAATAATATTTCCACATCCACATTCTACCTAAAAAATAACCTTTCAAATAACCCAACTAACTTCCATCAACAACCAACCTCTCATCCACAACCCCAGCCACATCAAGAGTCTCAAAGAATCTCTAATCTAGAGATGATGATGGAAAAGCTCATGAAGAACCAAGAGATGGCAAGCAAGAACTATGAAGCATCAATGAGAAACCTTGAAAGACAAATAGGGTAACTATCCAAGCAACCTGTTGAGAGGCCAATTAATGCCTTCCCAAGTGACACCATTCCAAATCCAAAGGAGGAGTGCAAGGCAATACAACATAGGAGTGGTAAAACATTTGGAAAGGACAACAAGGATGCCAGCAAGGAAGAGGCAGAGATCGAGGAAAATGATAAGGTGGATCACAAGAAAGACAATGAACCACAAGCTCCAAAGAAAGGCAAGCAAGTCTCAAAGTCACAACCACATTTAGAAGTCATGGCTAGGCTCAAGGTGCAAAGTACCAAAGAAAAGATAAGAAAAACATGTGTTCAAGGATTAATCAAATGGTTAAAAAGAAAGAGAATTCACAATATTATCCAAGTTCTAGTTTTGAAGGACATTGACATTTCTGAGCTTTAAAGGATAGTGAGATGCCAAAACTATTCAAGATCACAGTATCATCAACCCCACTCAGTGAATGGACAGGAGCTTAAGTGAAAACTCAATTCTTGTGCAATTTCACTTCTCAGTTCTATATGGTTTTTAGTTGCTTGAGGTCAAGCAACAATTAATGTTTGGTGTTGTGATGTGTGAGCATCTTCTCTTTATTTTCTTATTATTTTAGATATGTATTTATTGAATTTTATTAATATTTTAATATTTGAGGCCTATTTGGATGCTACATTGAGTCGCTATATGGTTTTTTTATCATTTCAGGTGAGTTTGGATCAGTTTGAGAGAGTTTGTGTATAAGAAAAGAGAAGAATTCTGAATCTGTTGAGCTGGTGCCAAACGCCGCATCTAACATTTAGTGCTTAGATGCTTTGTAATGTGTGCAGCCATTCTGTGAAGCCGGCGCTAAACACAGACCTGGGCGTTTAGTGCTAGGTGCCTCATAACGCGTGCGAGCAAGCTGTGAATTAGAGGTAGAATTCAAGATGGAACAAGGGGGACCAATTAGGATAGGTTAGAAACATGCTTTAGGTTATATTCTAGAGAGAAAAACTTTCTCTTCTCTCTAGAATTAGGGTAGAATTAGGTTAGATTTCTCTTAGATTTAGGTTTAATTGTTGCTTTGATTTAGTTTCCTTTACAATTTCTTGTTGCTACATATTTGCCTTCTTAGTTTTACTTGTCATTTCCTTTATCTTGTCACTCTTATGTTCATGCCCTCTTGTTGATTTTAATTTCCATTAATCCAATCTTGATGTTTTTATGTTATTGATGTTTATTTGAGTTGTTATTATTTCCTTGGATTGGGTAGTTGTAGATTTACTATTTCATGTTAATTTTATTTTGTGCCTTCCAAGTGTTTGATAAAATTGTTAGTTGGATTTTAGAGTAGAATTTTGTACTTTTGGCTTTGGTTGAGTGATTGGAGACTCTTGAGTTGTCAAACTTGTTTGTTGATTGGTGATTGAGGATTGCTAGTTGGCTTGAATTCCACTAAAGCTAATCTTTGATTAGGACTTGTGGATTAGACTTTAGAGTCAATTTTACTCACTTGACTTTCCTTCAATTGTTAAAGGTTGACTAAGTGAGAGCAAAAGACAATTACTATCACAATTGAGGATGATAATGAGGATAGGAATTTCAATTCTCACTCCTTGCCAAGACCTTTCTTAGTTGTTAGCTTTGTTTCCTTGTCATTTACATTTCTTGTTCATCATTATCAAAACCTCAAAAATACTTTCTCATAGCCAATAACATGCACACTTCCCTGCAATTCCTTGAGAGATGACCCGAGGTTTAAATACTCTCGGTTTTTATTGGGTTTGCTTAAGTGACAAACAAATTAAACTTTGATTGAGGGCTGTCTGTTGGTTTGGATCTATACCCGCAACATGATTATTTTTATGAAAATTCCTAACCGACGATTTTCCTACGTCAAGTTTTTGGTGCCGTTGTCGGGGAGTTGAATATGTGTGCCTTGTTATTAGTTATTGTGTATATGTTAATATTGTGAATAATTTGTTTTAGCTTCTTTGTTAGTTTTTGCTAGTTGTAGAATTTTGTTTTTCTTGTTTCTTGTTAGCTTTTGCTTTTGTTTTCTCTTGCTACTATGAATTCTCACCACTTTGGTTATGAGTTTGGTCCTAACTATGTTGTAGGAAATGGGAATTACAATGAGAATATGCATCAAGGATGGAACAATCAAAGGTGGGAGGAGCCTCATGCATATGATCAACCTTCATAGCAACAACTTCCTCCAATGTACTATGAGAATGAGCCATTCCATGATGCATACCAATCCAATGGTTATGGTGGACCTCTTTATGGTTATCAACAACCACTACCATATGTCTATGAACCCCCTCCTCAATAAAGCCTTTAACCACCATACTCACAAGTCTCATACCACCATTCACCTCCATATGGTCCTAACCCATGTCCACCATACCAACAACCATATGAACCATACCTAGAACCACCATAATTCCAATATCAATACTCCCAAGAACCACCAGCTCAATATACACCATCTCCATATCCTTATCAAGAAGAACTACCTTCCTATTATGAACCATTTCTCCCAAATAATGAACTCTCCTATCCACCTCAAACACTCATGGATGATTCTCTCACTTCATTGCTTCAAGAGCAACATGAATCTCAAAGGAGGGAACTAGAATTCATGGCTACCTTGACTGAGGTAGTAAACAACTTAGCCTCCCAATGCTTAAGCAATCAAAGTACTCCCATGGTCACATGTGGAGAATCAAATGTAGAGCGGAGTATGAAAGAGAGACTAAAAACTCCGGTAGAGAATAAGGAGTGGAATTTTGTATTGGAACAAGTAGAGGAAGCTGTAATTGTTGAAGAGGAAGAAGTGGTTAAAGACTTAGGAGATGCTGAACCTCCATGGAAATCTATAGTTGTAGAGCATTACTCCAAGAAGCTTGATATTGATGTTGAGGAGGCTAGTGTACAACCTCCAAAGCATATCATGATTGAAGAATTTGGAAAAATTGATCAAGAAATGGATTCAACCATTGATGAGTTTTATCTACAATTGAATCCTC
This sequence comes from Arachis ipaensis, assembly GCF_000816755.2. Taxonomy (NCBI): domain Eukaryota; kingdom Viridiplantae; phylum Streptophyta; class Magnoliopsida; order Fabales; family Fabaceae; genus Arachis; species Arachis ipaensis. Next base: position 100,558,125 of record NC_029793.2, read on the forward strand.
TCCCATTGGACTTGAAATAGAGGTCAAAGAAGAAGGTGCACAACCTTCAAGACCCTTGGTAAATAGTGAGAAAGAGGTTGAATTTGAAGAAACTTGCCAAGAGTTGGAGGTAAATCAAGAAGAGCACAAAGGAGTGGAGCTTGCAAGACCATTGGAAAAAACCTCCCTAAATCACCATCCAACACAACATTCAAGTGGGTAAAATTCTTATCCTTAAGCTTTACTTTCCCGCTTGAATATGGTTTGCTTGAGACGGATGGGCAACTTAGAGCTCTTTATGGCTTTAAGAGCAAAAGGAAGATGGTTAGTGGTTGGAAATACCATTCAAGGTTTATTGTGGTTGAGAGGTCAAAGTTGAATTGCAAAGGTTGGAGTCATGCTAAATTGAATGGGTAAAGGATAGTTTGGTGCCTAAAGGAAAATTCTAAGAACTTGCCACCCGAGTGGATTAATGATGATCAATTTGAAGACGGGTGTAGAAACAAGATTTGGGATCCCGATATACATCATGTGGATTAATTTTGGGAGCTCAAAGCTTGTGTAGAACTCCATCAAGGCTTGAAGCAATTGATTTGGAATGTTAGAGCTTATTGGAAGTCCAAGCATTGGTGGGAGTTCAAGGATGAATACAAGCACAAGCCACCATGACAAGGGACTTCCCAAATGTCTAACTTAAGGACTTTAACTAAAAGTGCTAGGTGGGAGACACCCCACCATGATAACATCTTTTCACTTCTCTTTTATATATATTGGTAAATAAGTTTAATTTCATGTTTAGTTTGCTTTGTTGAGTTTATTTGGTAGTCTAGTGTCTTGAATAAGTTTTGGTGGTGTTTAGATGACTGTTTGGATGTTTGGAATGCTTGGTTTGGTGCTAGAACTTAACAAATTTTGAAAAACAGAGCACCCTGTCACGTGTACGCATGACCCACGCGTACACGTGACCCCAAGATTTTGAGTGCTAGGATCGTGCATAGACTGTGCCATCGCATGGTCCAGACAAAGAGTTGTGCGAGAAGAGTGTGCGAACTGTGCATCTAGCGCAAATTCTTCCCACGTGTGTGCGTCACCTTCTATTTTCCCCATTTCCAAGTACGTCTTCCAGACGCACACGCGTTGCATTCCATTCTCCCAGCCCATACGTACGCGTGGGCACCCCTATTCACACACACTTCTTAACTTCTCTTTTATCCATTTCTTTTCTTCTTTTCTCTTCTCTTCTTTTCTTTCCCTCATTCAACCACCATTCACCATCCACCATCATCCCCTTTAGTTAGTTAGTTAGTTAGTTAGTGTAATTTTCTATGTAATTTTCTATTTTTGGTGATAAGTTTTGGATTATTGATTTGATTTGCTGTTTCTTGATGTTATTAATGTTTATTGTTGGAATTATTTGTTGAGGTTATATTTTGTTGCTTAGTTTGACTCGCTCATGCTTGATATTTGTACATACCTAGTACATTTGATATTGCCTTCAAAGCACTCTAAATCTTTTGAATTGCATGTTTTGGCCACCATGTGATTTAAATTATTTAACCTTGACTAAGCAATTTCTTGATGGATGATGTGCATTTATCCGAATACATTGTGTTGCTTGATCATCTTCATCCATGTGTTATGCTTATACCTTAATGCTATGTTGACCTTAATTGTTTAATTATGTGCTCTACACATACTTGAAACTAGTCATTTTGGCATAATGCTTCATTCGTGAAATCGGATTGTAAGCTCACCTAGGGGCATCTTTTTTAAATTATCAGGCTATATGGACCATGCTTGCTATGTGATTGATTTTAACTTCTATCTTTCTTTTCCTAAGATGCATAGCAACCATGTGTCCCTCTTCATGTCCATTAGGTGATGCAAACAAACTTCAATGTGTGTCATTGTTTGATATGTGAGCTCTATATTTCATTTGATTCATTAAGTTATCTTGCACATCAACCAATGTCCATTCATGATCCATTTCACAATCACTTGATTCTTGCTTGAATGCTTTTATGCTTCTGTATTACTTGTTTGTTTATCTTGACCTACAAGTCCTTTAAAGCATCTCAAACACACTAGAATGAGTGAAGTGCTTGCTTCTTTTGTGTAGTTGTGAGACACTTGTTTTCCTTAATGTCACACATTGATTCACTCACTTCATTTTAGTGATCATTACCTTATTCCAACAGTCTATGCTTCCTTGCTTTTGTAATTACTCGTCTTACTATCCTGTTTCTATCTTTCATGATGATTCATGATGTTAGAATTATTGTCGGTCTAGAAATTCCTCAATAGAAATAGAATTTCTTCGTTGTAAGCATAGTTCCAAACCAACTAATAATTCTTAATCAAATTTTAATATTTTGGTTGTTACAAGTACAAACCCCAAGGAAAATTAACCGAAGTATTCAAACCTCGAGTCGTCTTACAAGGAATTGTAATGAAGCGGTGAAATAGACATGTCTGTGAAGATGCGGACTACCTCCACCTGAACAGAAAGACCCTATGAAGCTTCACTATTCCCTGGGATTGGCTTTGGGCTTTTCCTACGCAGCTTAGGTGGAGGGCGAAGAAGGCCTCCTTCCGGGGGGCCCGAGCCATCAGTGAGATACCACTCTGGAAGAGCTAGAATTCTAACCTTGTGCCAGGACCTACGGGCCATATAACTATCAGATTTTGTTCTTCAATCAGACTTGAAGTGAGAATAATAATGAATTTTTTATATTCTGCCCCTTTCCTATTTTCCTATAAAGTTGTCCTACAAGGAAAGGGCCATAGCAATAGCATCGAGAAGTTTTTGTATCAACAAATCGCACGTAGATGATCAATTATTGGCTATGAAGGAACAAGGGGGTTTGATTTAATAAAGGGGCAAGAAAATAAATGACAAGAAAAGTAAAGCATACAACTAAAGAAAATAAGTGATAAAGAGAGACATTCATGGCAAGGATTGAGAATCTAGGCTTTCTATCCTAGTCATTAATTATCATACAATGATTAACAAGAATTTATCCTATTTCGTCATCTCCAACATAGGAAGAAAGTCAAATAGGATTAGTTAATCTCAATCCAAAAGTCCTAATCAACTTACTAATTGAATTAGCAAGAGATTAGAGTCAATGAAAATAATATTAACTAACAACTCTAGATCACCAACATAAGTTAGGTCTTAATGACTCAAGATTGCCTAATTTCTCTTTCCAAGCCAAGAATGCTCAAAAATCTACTCTAGCATCCAACCAAGAATTTTATCAAACACTTGAAAGGCATAAAAAGAAAGCATAATAAATTGCAAGGAAAAATAAATTCTACAACTACTAATTGCCAGAAAATAACAATAATAACTCAAATCAACAATAAAAGAACATCAAACATTAAATTGCATTAAAGAAAATCTAAATCCAACAAGAGTTCATCAACATAAAAGCAACAAAATAAAGGAAATGACAAGTAAAACTTGAGGAGCTAAGATGAAAGAACAATAAATTGCAAGAAAAAGTAGATGAAAGCAAGAATTAAACTCTGGATCTAAGATGAGAATTAACCTAAGAACCCTAATTCTAGAGAGAAGAGGGAGCTTCTCTCTCTTGAAAACTAACCTACATGATGCTAACCTAAAACTAATTACTCTCCCTTTGTCCAATCTTCAATTCTGCATGAAATAGCCTCAGGAATGAGTTGGATTTGGGCTTGGAAAGCTCAGAAATTGCTCCCAATATTTTCACTTTAATGAGGTCACGTGCCTGCAATGACGCGTACGCGTGGGTCACGCGTACGCGTCATCTAGCGTTTTCTTCTCACACGTACGCGTTGCCTTCGACGATGCACCTCTTCACGCGTGCGCGTCTGTTACGCGTGTGTGTCGCTCTAAGCACTCTAAATCCTTATTTTTCCATGAATTCTCCACTTTGCATGCTTTTCTTTTCACCGCTTCCATCCAATACTTGCCTTATGAATCTGAAATCACTTAGCAAACATATCAAGGCATTGAATAGAATTAAAGTGAATTAAATTTAGCTATTTTAAGGCCTAAAAAGTATGTTTTCACACTTAAGCACAAAATTAAGGAGAATTACAAAACCATGCTATTTCATGGAATAAATGTGAGATAAGTTGATAAAATCTCCCAAATTAAGCACAAGATAAACCACACAATTGGAGTTTATCAATTCGCCATAAGCAACAAGGAAAGTGGAAGAAAGAACATGCAGCAGCCAGTTGATCCACCAGTTGAAGGTGGCAATCCGTGTAGTCGCTGTACCTACTTGCTCATCTTTGAATGCACCGAGGACGATGCAAACTTTTAAGTGTGGGAAAGTCGTCCGACCAATTGGCCATTTTTTGGGTGAAAATTTCTAATCCCAACTCTTTCACATTTTATTTTACTTTATTACTAAATCTTTTAGAAATTTTAGTTGCATTTTCTTAGTTTGCATATATATAATTAGCTTAGTCAAAATAATAAAATTTTCCAAGGAATTTATCTATAGGGTATTCCAATTGATTTGAATAAAAAATTTTCAATAAACTTGCTTGAATTATATATTGTGGAACATATTTTTGAGCAAAGAACACACAACCATGTGAGTTTTGAGCCTAAATTGGGTGGTTACACCATAATAACCACTATTTTTATTCTTGTGTGTATTATTCTCTTTCTATGATTGTGATCTTTGATTTGTTTTGATTCTTTATGTCCATTATTTGGTGTATGACTGCATTTATAATAATTGAGGTCTTTATTTCATTAGCTCACTTGCCCAAATAGCCTTACCTTTTATCTACCATTGTTAGCCAACTTTGAGCCTATGTTAATCCCCTTTTGTTCTTTATTTTAGCACATTACTAGCCATAAAGCAGAAAATAATAAATATTCTTAATTTGGATCTTTGATTATCTTAGGCTAGTGAGAGTGTGTATCATTTAAGTGTGGGAAAACTTGGGAACATGGGTAGATAAAAAAGTGTATTTTTGTATTTTTATTGAAGATCTTAGGAATTGGGTACATACTCATGCATTAAATGTTTAAACCATATGCATTAATACTCTTGTATATATTTTAATTTGAAAAGAAAAAAAAGAAAATAAAATAAAAAGAAAATAAAAAGAAGAAAAAGAAAAAAAAAAGAGAAAAAGAAAGCAATAAAAAAGGGGACAAATGTTAGCCCCAAAGAAAAGTAATAAGAGTAATGCATATAGGATGTGAATTGAAAAGAATGCATGAGTGTGTGAAAACGTGAAGAATGGGTAGTTAAGTTTGCATTTGAATTGTTTAGATTGTTATATGTGTTAGGTGAGAGCTTAAGTTAATCAAAGATTCAAATTTCAAGCTCACTTAGCTATATATATATATATCCTTACCTTGACCCTAGCCCCATTACAACCTTTGGATAAGTCTTCATGATATTTGTATGCATACATTGAATAATTGTTGATTGTTAGATGAAAAATAAATCTTGAAAAGCATGATTAAAAGAGAACTGAGTGAATCAACCCTATACACTTGAGCGACTAGAGCGTATACATATCCAGTGAGGGTTCGATTGCTCAATTCTATATTTCCACCTGTTATTATTTTTTATCTTGCAAGTTGCAATTTTTTTCAATAACTCAATTCAATTGTGAATTTGGTTTGTTATGATTATTTGAGCCCTTGATTTGGCATACATGCTTTCTTGGAAATTTGATTTCGACTACATATATACTTATATATAAATAGGTACTAATTAGAATAGTTATATGCATATAGATAGTTGCATTTAGATAGTTTCATTGAATAATTAATACCCATTTCTTGTCTTTCTTGAGTTTAGCATGAGGATATACTAATGTATAAGTGTGGGAATATTGATAAACCACAATTTTATGGTTTATTTTGTATTGAATTTGGTGGATTCTATCAACTTTTTCCACATTTATTCAATGAAAAAGCATAGTTTTATGAATTTCTCTCAATTGTGCTTTATGGGTGAAAACATGCTTTTTAGACTTTTAATTAGTTAAATTTAATCAACTTTGATTCCACTCGATGTCTTGAGATGTTCGTTTAGTGATTTCAATTTTAAGAGACAAGGATTGGATCAAAGAAGTGAAGAAAAAGCATGCAAGATGGAGAATTCAGGTGTGCTAAACACCGATTCTGGCGTTTCGCGCCAGTAGCACGGATCCAATTTTAATGAAGGGCTTCATTAGTTAGATTTGGGTCATATTTATTATATTTTATTTTGTTTTGGTTATTTTTATTCCCAAACACAATCTTTTGGGCTTTAGTTCTATTTTATTTTCAAATGAAATTAGGTTAGATATAAAAAGGAAACGATTTAGCCCTTTGGGCTCTTCTCCTCTCTCTTCTTCCTCATTCTAGTTTTTACACACTTTTGGAACCCTGGCTTTTCTCTAATCCCTGAGCAACTAAACACCCCTTGTTAAGGTTAGGAGATCTATTTATTCCATGGATTAATACTATTGTCACTCTACTTTAACTCATGCACTGATTTAAATTCAAGGATTACTTTCGTTCTTCATCTTATGAATTTGAGTGTATTGGAAACTAACTCTTGTTCTACATGAATTCTTGTTGATTCCTAGAAACGTTAAGTCACCAGAATAATAGCTTGAAAGTAAATTCCTCCTAAATCACTAATTGCTTGGACTTAATGGGATACGTGACATTTGATCCTCTTATATCTGGGTAATTAGTATTTTTGTAGCTAATAAACTAGAATTGAATCTAACCTTCTAATCTATATTAAGTGACCAAGGAATTGGTAGTTGATTAGGTTAGAGGAAACTAAATCACTAAGGAATTAGGGTTTAGTAAATAACAGTTTGTCATGAATAGAATCTTGCATGATTAAAGTACTTGGTAAGAAATATTAATTCAGAAAATAAATATCTCTGAAACCTTAACTATTCTCTTACATACTTCTCACACCAAATTTACTGTTTGCTTTCTATATTCTTAATTTACTGTTTGATGATTTTGAATCCCAAAACACCATTTTCTGCTTGTTTAATTATATGAATCATTCAATTGTTGTTTCTTGATCTATCAATCCTCGTGAGATCGATCCTCACTCACCTGAGGTATGATACACCCTTCAAAATCATTAGGGCGTTGCAAAGCCTCAAGCACATTAAGCACAACCTTCTCTTCATTGACCCTCAAAGTTAATTCACCCTTTTGAACATCAATAAGGGCTCTTCCTATAACTAAAAAGGGTCTTCCAAGAATAATAAAGGCATTTTTATCCTCTTCCATATCCAGCATGACAAAGTCCGCAGGAAAAATAAATGGTCCTACTTTCACTAGTAAATTCTCAACAACTCCAAGAGGAAACTTAATTGAACAATCAGCAAGTTGAAGAGAAATACAAGTGGGTTTTACCTCATCAATTTGGAGCTTTCTCATCAAGAATAGTGGCATGAGATTGATGCTAGCTCCAATATCACATAAGGCTCTCTGAATAGTTATGTCTCAAATGGTGCAAGGAATAAAAAAGCTCCCTGGGTCTTGCACCTTTTTAGGGAGATCTTGCTGAATAATGGCACTACATTACTTTGTTAACACCATTATCTCACTTTCTTTCCAATTCCTCTTGTTAGTCAACAACTCCTTTATAAACTTGGCATAAAGAAGCATTTGCTCAAGGGCCACTGCAAAAGGAATGTTGATCTGAAGCTTCCTAAAGACCTCTAAAAATCTGGAAAACTGCTTGTCTTTGGAAGCCTTCTGAAGCCTTTGAGGATATGGCATCTTAGGCTTATACTCAGGTGCCTTAGACAATGCCGAATACTTCTCAAGATCATCTAGAAAATGGTTTTTCGGGTGTCTAGAGGGGGCGTGCTCTTCTTTCTCCTTGGCCTCCTCCGGGGCTTCTCTTTCAACCGGCTCCTCACTAACCTTTTCTTCTAGATCTGCTACCTTACCACTTCTCAGATGGATGACCTTATATTCTTTCTTTAGATTAGGCACTGTATTACTAGGAAGAGTATTAGGAGGCCTCTCAGGTGCTTATTTGCTCAACTGACCCACTTCAATCTCCAAGTTCCTAAGTGAAGCTCTAGTTTTCTGCATAAAACTATGAGTATTCTTGGAGAGTTCTGCAATAATAGATGCCAAGTTAGGAGAATTCTGAGACTGAGAAGGTTCTTGCTGTGGTTGAGAAGGCTAAAACTGCTGGTTGTTGAAGTTGTTCTGCTTGAAATTTCCCTGAGAGTTATTGTTAAAATTTTCTTGCCTCTATTGTTGATTCTCCCATCCAAAATTAGGGTGATTCCTCTATCCCGGATTGAAAGTTTTAGAGTAAGGGTCATTATTGGAATTTCTAGAGGAATTGTCCATGTAATTGACCTGTTCAGGAGGAAATTGGCCATAATCATAACTCTCACCTTGAAGGAAGCCACCGCTCATGTCATAAGATGTATCTTGAGTATTAACGGCTGAGACTTACATTCCCCTTAAGTGCTAGGTAATGGAATTAATCTGTTGAGACATGGCCTTATTCTGAGCAAGAATAGCATCCAAAGCATCCAAATCCATGACTCCTTTCTTCATAGAGGTCCTCTTAGAAGAATACAAGTATTGGTTATTAGCAACCATTTCAATCAACTCCATAGCCTTTTCGGGAGCCTTTTTCATGTGGAGGGATCTGTTTGCAGAATTATCCAAAGACATTTTAGCGGTCTCAGTAACTCCATCATAAAAGATCTATAACTAAATGCAGTCTGAGAACATGTCAGGGGAACATTTTTTGAGCATCAACTTGTATCTCTCCCAAGCTTCATAGAGAGATTCACCCTCTCTCTTCCTGAAAGTCTGAACATCAGTCCTCAGCTTAGCGTCTTCTAAGGTGGAAAGAACTTGGTTAGAAACCTGTTGACCAATTTATCCTAAGTATCCAAGCTCTCCTTAGGCTGTATATCAAGCCACTGTTTGGCTATGTCCCATATAGCAAACGAAAAGAGGAGCAACTTATAAAAATTAGGCTAAACACCATTGGTCTTCACAATATCATAAATTTGCAGAAAATTTGAGATGAACAATTTTGGGTATTCCTGTGGGAGTCCGTGAAACTAGCCACTCTGTTGCACCAAAGTGACAAGTTGAGGCTTCAGTTCAAAGTTGTTAGCAGCCATAGGAGGTACAACAATACTATTCCCATAGAAATTGGGACTAGGAGCAATGTATGAACCAAGTGTACTTTTAGGTTGCTCAAGAATATTAGGACCATGGAGAGCATTGGGATTAACAAGATTGTTGTTGTTGGGATCTATAATGAACTTTTCAACTTCCTTTGCAAAATTATCCTTGAGATTCTCACTAGTTTTGTAAGCTCTGGCCTATTGTAAACGCCTTCTCAAGGTCCTTTCAATCTTAGGATCAAAGTCTAGAAAAGGTTCTTTGTTCTTGTTCCTGCTCATAAACAAAAAGAAAACCAGAAAAAGTGAGAATCTCTACGTCAGAGTGAAGAGAATTCCTAGTGAGGTAACCTGAGTAAATGAAATAAAATAAAATAAACTAAATAAATAACACCAAAAATTTTGAAAACTAATAAGAAAAATAAACCAAAATTTCGAAAGGAATGAGGAAAAATGAATTGGAAAAATAAAATAAAGAAACTACGGGGACACCACTTAATTTTTGAAATAAAAAAAATTAATAAAATAAAGCTAAATTTTTTTGAAAAGTCAATAAAGAAAATTAAAGAAAATTAAAGAAAAGAACGTCTAATCTAAGCGATTAAACAACGGGTAGTTGTCAATCATAATCAATCCCTGGTAACAGCGCCAGAAACTTGGTGCAGAATTTATAATCCACAAACTAATTGGCAAGTGCACCGGGTCGTACCAAGTAATACCTCAGGTGAGTGAGGGTCGATCCCACAAGGATTGATGGACCAAGCAACAACAATTGAATGATCCACTTAGTCATACAAGAAAAAAATGGTGTTTTGGGGTTCAAAAACATTAAACAGTAATTCAAAGATTAAAAAAGCAAACAGTGAATTCGGTGTGTGAGATATGTGAGAGAACAGTTAAGATTTCAGAGATATTTATTTTCCGGATTAATATTTCTTAGCAACTACTTTAATATGCAAGATTCAATTCATGGTAAACTGTAATTGACTAAACCCTAATTCCTTAGTGATTTAGTCTCCTCTAACCTAATCAACCGTCAATTTCTTGGTCACTTAATATAGATTAAAGGGTTAGGTTCAATTCTAGTTTATTAGCCACAAAAACCCTAATTTCCCAAATATAAAAGGATTATATATCACGTATCGCATTAAGTCCAGGTAATTAGTGATTTAGAAGGAATTTACATTGAAGCTATTATTTAGGTGAGTTAAATTTTCCAAGAATCAACAAGAATTCATGTAGAACGAAAGTAATCCTTGAATTTAAATCAATACAATAATTAAAATAAAGTGACAATAGTATTAATCCATAGAATAAACAGAGCTCCTAACCTTCACAGGGGAGGTTTAGTTGCTCATGAATCAGAGAAAAACTGGGGTTCCAAAAGTGTGTAAAGTCTAAAATCCGAAAGAAGAGAAGAAGAAGCCCGAAGGGCTAAATCTTTTCTCTTTTATATCTAACCTAATTTTATTTAAAAATAAAATAGAATAATAACTACTAAGGCCCAAAAGATTGTGTTTGTAAATAAAAACCAAAACAAAATAAAATACAATAAATATAATCCAAATCTAACTAATGAAGCCTCTTCATTAAAATTGGATCCGTGCTACTGGCACTAAACGCCAGAATCGGAGTTTAGCGCCCCTCGAGGTAGTGAGCTTTCCAATCGTTACTGTCTTCATAGCACTAAATGCCAGGCTCGACGTTTGGCGCCCCTTGAGGTAGTAAGCTTGGATACGAGTTACGAAGCACCTGTGCTAAACTCCCAGATCCGTATTTAGCGCCGCTCGAACAGAATCAATTGGTGAAGTCTCGGGTGTCTTGGCACTAAATGCCAGGTAGCGGCGTTTAGTGCCGCCTTCACAGCTTGCACAGACACGTTACAAGGCACTTGGCGCTAAACGCCTAGGTCCACGTTTAGCACCGGATTCACAAAATGGTTGCACACATTACAAAGCGTCTGGGATGGCGTTTAGCGCCAGCTCAACAGATTCAGAATTCTTCTCTTTTCTTATACACGGACTCTGTCAAACTGATCCAAACTTCACCTGAAATAGTCAAACCATAGAGCGACATAAAGTAGCATCCAAATAGGCTTCAAACACTAAAATCTCAATAAATCTCAATAAATTCATGTCTAAAATAATAAGAAAATAAAGAGAAGATGCTCACGCATCAGTCATGAGCTCGAAAACTTATTTCTTCAGGTTCTCCACCTGCAAATTAGAAGAAGGCTTGGCCTCCTCCAAGCTCTTAACCTTACCTTGAAGGGTAAGGTGCTTCTCTTGAAGAGAAGTAAATGAGGCATTTATGCCCTTAATTTGAGAGTTGGCATTGTCAATTTTTTTATCATTCGTCACGAACTCAGAGCGAAGGTTTGAGATCTCTATCTCGGCATTACGGACATAGTGGTCGAGCGGAGGAGCATCCTCTGAACACGGGGCAAGGTGTCCTCCAAAGGCATTTTGGCACGTCCTTGGTATCTTCCATCAGAAGCTATGAATCTGCAAAGTTGGAAGCTCGAAATTTCTTCTCCAACATATAGCCAAATGAAGTTGGGAAGGGAACTCCATGTTGTTTAGAAGGATTTTTTCCTTATTCTTTGATTTCTTCTTCTTTGGAGAATTAGTAGGAGAATATTCCTCTAGGTTATGGACTTCAGGACCTTGTCCTTCTCTATTTCCTTCGAACTTAGGAGGCGGGGGCAAATTACTCATCGCGGTCGATGAAGACACTTTGTCGCCACTTGAGTTAATTAGGGGGTTGGATTGAGATTGTAACCTTTTCTTCATAGCAGCAATGGTTGCAATTCCTCCAGCCATGTTAACTATCAAAAGAAGATATTCTTGTGAGTTCAAAAGGTCAAAAGAAAAAGGAGGAATTCAAAGTATAAATAAAGGAATTAAGAAGTCAGAAGCTAAAGTCATAAAGATTTACCAATGGAATTTTGAGCAACATGCTCGTCGACTATAATATCTCTCAAGCTTCGAGGACGTTTGTTCCACAATCCCATGAGCATGTTAATGCTCACGAGCTCAGAAGCATTGACAACTTGAACCCGGATCGTCAAAGATGAGACATTAAAGTTCTAATAAAGGTTAAACCTTTTTTCATCCTCTATAGTCATAAAAAAAGGTGTTGTACCCTCTACCTTTCAATTTTGAAAACTTTTTTCTTAAATACATGGTAAGATTCCTCAAAAAGATTAAATATTCTTCTATTTGGGTTATTTTGGAAAGAGACAAACCCACAATCTTGGAAATTAAAAAGGTATGGTCAAAGTGAAAAAAATAAAAGAAGGCTCTAATGAAAGTTTGAGATCCAAAAATGAACACAAGAGTTCAAAGTTACGAATAATAGCCAACTATTGGAGTGGAGTTGTAAAGGAGCACATCCAGTGTATTTCAGAATATTTATCTGAAAATCATAAAAGGGAAGTCGGACTCCGAGTCGAGAAAACATTGTCTCATACATCCCTAGCTGATCCGAAGCATTTCCAGCATGCTCATTTATATCGCACAAGCGGTCATCAGGTCTTGGAATTGACAACACATATAAGTTACCCAAGTCAGAGTTAAAAATAACCCAAGCCTCTCATAAATTATCCAACTCTTCTTGAGTGATAGAAGAGGGAGTCGACTTCACTTTCTCAAAAACCCAAGAATAAATATCCACTTCAATTGCACCGTCTGGGTTAGCCAAAGGTATTGGGATAGGTCGGAGTCTCAGACGTTTGGAGGTTCCAGCGCACTTGTGAATCGCAACAACTTTCTTCCTTGGCATTTTGGAAAACTTACAGGGATACTACTACTACGTTATAGAGGAAATTTCTGGAATTTACTAGAAAGATTCACGAAAAATCCCATCAAAATTCTGGAAAATCCAGAAAGGGAGCAACAAATCCAGAAAATGGATATATAAAACAAACAAAAAAAATCCTAATAGTGGTATCCCTACCCCTACAATTTTTGTCTAATCAAAATTTCAAACGATGCATAAGTGAATGCATGTTACAATGGCTAGTTGCTTAATTTTTAGTTAAGTAAATGGAATAAGAAATAAAAATTTTTGCTTGGATTTAATAAATGAAAAAAGGGGATCAACAAATGCGGAAGCAAAATCCTCTTCGAAGACAAGAACCCCTTTAGATTCGTAGCCCAGGAATAGTGAAGAAAGAAGGTGCTATCGTATGGGAATGGTCCCTGTGTGCAAACGGAGAAAACTTCAAGGAATCCTTTTGGAGAAGAAAGATGGAACTTTTTGGAATCTTGAGTAAATGGAGTAAATCAAATTTTGGGACAAATGAAAAGTAAAAGTTAAAGTGGAGTTATTTAATTGAAAAATAATATAGCATTGATTGATGGAGAGAAAAATTGTAATTACAATTGGTGGTTCGCAAACCAAGAGAAATTACAACTGCATGAAGGAAATTGAAAAGTTTTTCAAGGATTTTTGGTGCTTAAAAGTGCAGAAAATTACTTAGGCCTGTTCCTATAAACTCGAGTACTCTTGACAAAGCTAATAAGTCAAGAGACCCAAGTTGGGGCATTGTTCTGGACAAGAATAATACTCATGATTATAAGTAAATGAGAATCCAAAGTTACTAGTCAACAGACGCGGCATAAAGATTAATAAAGTCACAGATTCATAGCATTAAAAGCACACAATAAAACAGTAAATGTCTAAAAAATTGTTATCTCGAAACGGAGAATAAAAGGGAAAAGAAAAATTCAGCAGGTAACTCAAATCACTCCAAACACCTGAGAACTTTACTCTTTAAGCATTAAAGTATTTTGAAGGTTGCCCTTCCAGTCTAATTCAAACATCGCTTAAGTTAAGATCTCTGATCTCCTAATCTGACAAGCTCGTAACCTCAATTGAAAATGCGAACAATATATAATACTTATATTTACATACCTATTACTTCTAAACTTATTCATTTTCACAATTTAAATGATATACAAATAAACCATGCCAAACATAACAATTTAAAAGGGTTGCTTTTAAAAGAATATAGTTTATGATATTTAATTTTTTACTATTTATTAAAAAAAAGTATAATTACTTAACAATTTTTATTTTTTAAATTCACTATGTATGCAATTTTATTCTTTTTTTATGACAAAATTTCACTCCTAATGGTAATTCTTCTAATGGTGTATGTAAACTCCGTTAAATTAGTAGATAATTAGTCAATAAATTAGTTTTTAATAAGGAAGATTAGAAATGTGAATATTATAACAAATTAGGATAGAGCTCATCGAAACAAAAAATTTGACACTAATTTCAAAAAAATCGGTCCAAGATTAGACCGAACGGGCCGAACTAGTTGAACCGGGCCCGTTTTCCTAAACTAGCCCAAAAGGACATTAAATGAAACCCAAACATTTCTCCTTTCTTCCCAAATACATGTTCAAGCGAGCAGAGGGAAGGGGAGAACGAGAAAACGTTTCCGACCCTTACGACAACCTTCAACTAGTCGTAACTTCTCCGTCTGAGCTCCGATCGCCGCACCGTTTACAGCCACGCGTCCACCGCGTCGAGCTCTACCTTTCTACTAGAACAATATCATTGGTAACTTGTTTAATCACTCTCAGCCGCCTCTTCCCCCAAATTTTTGAAAATTGAGTAGAAATATTAAATTTCTTTGGTTTCTGATGTTTTAGGATCTAATTCGCTTGAGGATAATGTTCACTCTTGCTTATGTGAAGCTTGGCTAAGGTGAGAATACCACAAATTCGATTTGAGTTACTGAATTTATGTTTTGGATACTAAAGTGGGTGTATATGTGTTATAAATGTGTATTAGGTTGTGAATAAATAATTGGTGCTTGAAATTGTGAATATTGGAACTTGGAGGAAGCTGAGCTTAGAGTGTATTGAGCTTTTGAGGGGTTGTCTTGACTTTAATTAAATTGCTTTGGTCACTACGTGGAAATCGGGCAAGGTATGGTTTAGGTTTCTTGCATTTAATATATAATGTTCTGTAAAAACTTAGGCTAGATGACGATAGGATAAGTTAGAACGTATGTGTATATTGTGGTTTAGTATCTTGTTGTTACATATGGATTGGTATGGTGCTGATTAGTTGAAGGATTGGTAAATTGTTAATTATTGATTTGAGGATATAATTATGTGATTTGTAAGCTATGGTTTGATTGTGAAATTTGGCAATGTATATATAATTATTGTTGGAGGATTTGGCTTGTATATACATGTTTATTGTTGGAGTGGAGAATGATTTTATGGTGGTTGTTGTGTTGAGGGAGAAGGGCATTTTGGTGCTTGTAAATGTAGGAGGTTGTTTTGGAATATGGGAAACGTTTGAATGAAAAAGAGATTTTGGCAAGTTTACCAAACTTTGATTTTGGGCCAAACATCGGCGGGCTATAATTTGGCTTCCGGAACTAATGAGTCCATATTTTCCGATATATTTTAGCTTGATTTGAATGGATTTCATCACACAAACTCACACTTAAGCACCAAAATAGCATACTTTTGTGTTTTATCCCTAAAGTGATCCTAAATATGAAAACATGCAATTTTGTGCTTGAATTGAGCAATTTAATTCCACTTTTATTCCATTTGATGTCGTGACATGTTTGTTGAGTGATTTCAGGTCAGAGAGGCAAGAATGGATAGCCAAAAGTGGAAGAAAGCAGATACAAGGGAGAACACTTGAAGAAAACAAGGAAAAGCACACACAGACAAGTGTGCGTGCACACAAGCATCTGTGCATACGCACAAGCATCTGTGCGTACGCACAAGCATCTGTGCGTACGCACAAGAAGGAATTAGCATGTGTGCATGTGCACAACCCTTTGTGCGTGCCCACAGGTGAACGTTCAGCAAAGTGTGCATACGCACAGGTCCCTGCACGTGGTTTCATTAATGAAGCACGTGACTCGTGATTTTGGGGTCTTTGGCCCAGTTTTGGAAGGCTTAATGCTGAAGTTGAAGTGCTATATCAAGGGGAATTGAAGACATATGAAGGCATTAGGACTTAGAACTTTATTTTTACATTTTTCATATAGTAGGAGTAGGAGTAGTGTAGATTAGGGACAACTCTCTTAGGGTTTTTAATTAGGGTTCATTGTAGCATTTTATAGCAAGCTTTGATTTTAGATTTTGCTCATCTTTTGTAAGTACTCTCAATTTCCTCTTTAATTTTACTACTTTTGCTTTTATATTCTTATGGTTCAAGTTACTTTGTTTATATATGCAATTTTGGTATCTTGAAGTTTTGATTGATGAATTTAATGTTTTATGTCTTATATACGCTTGATTGCTTGTTTATAGTTGGTCTTGTAAATATTTTGGTTATAGATTTTATTTTTTTTTGTAATTTCCTATGTTTTGATTTTATCCCCACAAGGTGTTTGTGAAAATTCTAATTATGAGTTTTGAGTAGATTTTCACACCTTGACTTGGGATTTGAGTTTCTAGGATACTAGAGTCATAATGTCCGACATTTAGTGGTAATTCTTGGGTAGTTAGTTGACTCTTGTTTCCATTGACGCTAGTTTTTTATCAACTAGTTTGATAAGTTAGCTAGGACTTATGGATTAAGGTCAATTATGCTTGCTTGACTTACTCCTCGATGTTAGGGGTTAACTAAGCGAGATTGACTCATCATAGTTACCATAGTTGTGGTTATGACCATGATAGGATTCCTTGGATTCTCATTCCCAAGTCATGGCTCTTTTATGCATATCTTAGCATTTTCACTAGTTTTGATCTTGTTTCCTTGTTAATGGCTGATGAGCGGATAATTTATACCCTTTTGGCATTGTTTTTACATAGTTTTTAGTATGTTTTAGTTACTTTTTATTATATTTTTATTATTTTTTATGCAAAAATCACATTTCTAGACTTTACTATGAGTTTGTGTGTTTTTCTATAATTTCAAGTATTTTCTGGCTGTAATTGAGGGACCTGAGCAAAAATCTGATTCAGAGGCTGAAAAAGGACTGCAGATGTTGTTGGATTCTGACCCTCCTACACTCGAAGTGGATTTTCTGAAGATACAGAAGCCCAATTGGCGCGCTCTCAATTGTGTTGGAAATTAGACATCTTGGGCTTTCTAGAAATATATAATTGTTTATACTTTGCCTGAGATTTGATGGCCCAAACAGGCATTAAACGCCAGCCAGAGTTTTTTGGAGTAAAACGCCAGAACTGGCACCAAAACTGGAGTTAAACGCCCAAACTGGCACCCAAGCTGGCGTTTAACTCAAAGAATGGCCTATGCACGTGAAAGCTTCAATGCTCAGCCCTAGCACACTCCAAGTGGGCCCCGGAAGTGGATTTTTACACTATCTGCACTTATTTACTCATTTTCTGTAAACCTAAGTTACTAGTTTAGTATAAAAACTACTTTTAGAGATTCATTTTGAAAACTCATGACATTTTTTACACTTCATATTGTATCTCCTACGGCATGAGTCTCTAAACCTCATAGGTGGGGGTGAGGAGCTATGCTGTGTTCCAATGGATTAATGCAATTATTACTGTTTTCTATTCAATCACGCTTGATTCTATTCTAAGATACTTACTCGTACTTCAATATAGAGAGTGTGATGATCTGTGACACTCATCATTATTCTCAATTCTATGAACGCATGCCTGACAACCACTCCCGTTCTATCTGAGCTTAATGTAGTCATTGGGTGACAGCTTGAGTGCGTATCTCTTGGGTTTCTGATCCATGGACCGAGTCCGTGAGGTCAAAACCTTCGTGGTAGAGGCTAGAACCAATTGGCATCATTCCTGGGATCCGGAAAGTCTAAACCTTGTCTATGGTATTCCGAATAAGATCTAGGAAGGGATGACTGTGACGAGCTTCAAACTCGCGAATGTTGGGCGCAGTGATAGTGTGCAAAAGGATAGAGAGATCCTATTCTGACGCTAGCGAGAACCGACAGATGATTAGCCGTGCTGTAGCTGTACCTGGTATTTTCATTCGAGACGAGAAATCCGATAGTTGATTAGCCGTGCAAAAACCGTGCCTGGTATTTTTCATTCGAGAGGATCATACAGCTTGCCATTGAAGGAAGCCATGCGCGTTTGGAGAAGAAGACAGTAGGAAAGCAGAGATTCAGATGACAGAGCATCTCCAGAACCTCAACCAGTTTCTCATTACTGAATCACAAGTACCATTTATTTCATGTTATTTACTTTTCATAAACAAAATAAATTTTATTATTAATCTCCTGACTAAGATTTACTAGATAACCATAGCTTGCTTCAAGCCGAAAATCTCCGTGGGATCGACCCTTACTCACGTAAGGTATTACTTGGACGATCCAGTGCACTTGCTGGTTAGTTGTGCGGAGTTGTGAAAAGTGTAATCACAATTTCGTGCACCAAGTTTTTGTCGCCGTTTCCGGGGATTGTTCGAGTTTGAACAACTGACGGTTTATCTTGTTGCTTAGATTAGGAAAAATTTATCTTTTTTGCTTTAGAGTCACTAAAATTGAGTCTGCTATTATTATTTTTGATTAAAATTTTAACATTATTATTTTATTTTTGTAGAGTCTTTTTCGAAAAAATAATTGAGTTTTCTGTTTGAGTTTAGTTTCATGTTTTAAGTTTGGTGTCAATTGCATGCTTTTTATTTTCCTTCAATTTTTCGAATTATATGTTCTTTTTATTCTTTATATCTTCGAGTTTTATGTTCGTTGTTCTTTCTTGATCTTCAAGTTGTTCTTGTTTATTTTTCTTGTTTGATCTTTAGTTTTTCTTGTTTTGTGTCTTTCCTTGTTTTTCATGTGCATTTTCGAATTATTAGTGTCCAAAATACAAAAATTTTTAAGTTTGGTGTCTTTTGTGTTTTTATTTTCTAAAAGATTTTCAAAATTTAT
Source organism: Arachis ipaensis (assembly GCF_000816755.2). Taxonomy (NCBI): domain Eukaryota; kingdom Viridiplantae; phylum Streptophyta; class Magnoliopsida; order Fabales; family Fabaceae; genus Arachis; species Arachis ipaensis. Next base: position 100,577,116 of record NC_029793.2, read on the forward strand.
TCTTGGTGTTCATCTTGACATTCAAAGTTTTCTTGTTTGTTCTCTTTATTTTGATCTAAAAATTCTAAGTTTGGTGTCATTTTATTATTTTTTTCTTTCCTCATTAAATTCAAAAAAATATCTTTTCCTTTATTTACTCATCATTTTCGAATTCCTTAGGTTGACTTAGTCAAAATTTTTAAAATTTGATAGTTTCTTGTTAGTCAAGTTAAAATTTCAATTTAAAAAATTTATCTTTTTAAATATTTTTCAATTTTCTTTTTTTATACTTTTCGAAAATCTTTTATAAAATTTTTCAAATTTTTTTTTTTAATTTTCGAATTACTTGTCCTATTTTATTATTTTGATTGAAAAATTTTAAGTTTGGTATTTTCTTGTTAAGAAAGTTTCAACCTTTAAAATTTTAAAATAATATATTTTTCAAATCTTTTCTTTTATTATTTATTTTCTTACAATTATCTTTAATTTTAAGACATATCCTTTTCAAAACCTCCCAACCACCTTCTCTCTCTTTATTTTTCGAAAATCATCACCTATAAATTTTCAAATCTTTTTAATTAATTAATTAATTTGGTTTTCTAATTTCTTTTATTTATTTTCTTTTAATTTTTGAAACTTATACCATTTTTTCCATTTAATTTATTTTAATTTCTTTAATTTCGAATTAGCATTAAATAAATAAAATAAAAACAAAAATATTTCAATTTTTCTTTTACTCTATTTTTATTTTACAATCCACATCATCTCACTTTCTCCATCATGGACCTAAGTGGAAATGAACAGTCCAGAAGGACTCTGGGGTCATATGTTAACCCCACTACTACTTCATATGGGAGTAGTATCTGTATACCCCCCATCAGAGCCAGCAGTTTTGAGCTAAACCCTCAGTTCATTATCATGGTGCAGCAAAATTGCCAGTATTCCGATTTTCCACAGGAAGAACCTACTGAGTTTCTGGCACAATTCTCACAAATTGCTGACACAGTACGTGATAAGGAAGTAGATCAGGATGTCTACAGATTATTACTATTTCCATTTGCTGTAAAGGATCAAGCTAAGAGGTGGTTAAATAACCAACCCACAACAATCATAAGAAGATGAAAACAGTTATCAGACAAATTTCTGAATCAATATTTCCCTCCAAAAAGGATGACACAGCTAAGGCTGGACATCCAAGGCTTTAAACAAGAGGATAATGAATCTCTTTAAAATGCCTGGGAGAGGTACGGAGAGATGCTAAGGAAATGTCCCTCTGAAATGTTTTCAAAATGGGTGCAGTTAGACATCTTCTACTACGGGCTTATAGAAAAAGCCTAAATGTCTCTAGACCACTCAGCTGGTGGATCTATACACATGAGAAAGACAATTGAAGAGGCTCAAGAGCTCATTAACACAGTTGCTAGAAATCAGCATCTGTACTTAAGTAGTGAGTCCTCCATGAAAGAAGAGGCTAAAGCACTATCCACTGAACTTAGTCCTCCAGAACAAGTTGTTGAATTTAATCAGCAATTGCTTCTTATAACAAACGAGTTAGCAGAATTTAAAGAGATGCTACAAGACACTAAAAATGATAACAAGAATATGGAAGCACAATTGAACCAGACAAGACAGTAGCTATCTAAACAGATAACAGAAGAGTGCCAAGCTGTTCAGTTAAGGAGTGGGAATACATTGAATGTTTCAACTCAAGGCATCAGAAATCCAAGAAAGGAACAACTAACAAAGGATGACCAACCCACTACCTGAAATCCCGCTGAGGATAGTAAGAGCCCAGAGAGGAATGATTCTGGCATTCAAACGCCATAAAAGGGTGAAAAAATGGCGTTAAACGCCGATACAGCACACAATTCTGGCGTTCAAACGCCAGTAAGGGATCAGACACATGCAAGTGCTGATGACAACCCCCTTAGGCAGGCTTCTCCAACCACCTCTGTTGGAAGTAAACCTGCAGCAACTAAGGTTGAAGAATATAAAGCGAAGATGCCTTATCCTCAAAAACTCCACCAAGCGGAACAGGATAAACAATTTGCCTGCTTTGCAGACTATCTTAGGACTCTTGAAATAAAGATTCCGTTTGCAAAGGCACTTGAGCAAATACCCTCTTATGCTAAGTTCATGAAAGAGATCTTAAGTCATAAGGAGGATTGGAGAGAAACTGAAAAAGTTTTCCTCACTGAAGAATGCCGTGTAGTCATTCTAGAAAGCTTACCAGTGAAGCTTAAAGATTCTGGAAGCTTTATGATACCATGCACATTAGAGGATGCCTGTACCAAGACAGCTCTATGTGATCTTGGGGTAAGTATCAACCTAATACCTGCATCCACTATCAAAAAGCTTGGTTTGATTGATGAAGTTAAACCAACCCGGATATGCCTCCAACTTGCTGATGGCTCCATTAAGATTCCATCAGGCGTAATTGAGGACATGATTGTCAAGGTTGGGCCATTTGCCTTTTCCACTGACTTTGTAGTATTGGAAATAGAGGAGCACAAGAGTGCAACTCATATTCTAGGAAGACCTTTCCTAGCAACTAGACGAACCCTCATTGATGTCCAAAAAGGGGAGATAACCCTGAGAGTCAATGAGGATGAGTTCAAGTTGAATGTTATCAAAGCTATGCAGCATCCAGACACATCAAAAGACTGCATGAGCGCTGACATTATTGACTCCCTAGTGGAAGAGGTCAATATGACTGAGAGTCTAGAATCAGAGCTAGAGGACATTTTTAAAAATGTTCAGCCTGATCTTGAGGAACTAGAGAAAACAGAAGAACCTCTGAAATCTTCTTAGGAAGAGGAGAAGCCTCCTAAACCCGAGCTCAAACAACTACCACCATCCCCTGAAATATACATTTTTAGGAGAAGATGACACTTTTCCTGTGATCATAAGCTCTACTTTAGAACCACAGGAAGAGAAAGCATTAATTCAGGTGCTAAGGACACACAAGACAGCTCTTGGGTGGTCCATAAGTGATCTTAAGGGCATTAGCCCAGCCAGATGCATGCACAAGATCCTATTGGAGGATGATGCTAAGCCAGTGGTTCAACCACAGAGGCGGCTGAATCCAGCCATGAAGGAGGTAGTGCAGAAAGAGGTCACTAAACTACTAGAGGCTGGGATTATTTACCTTATTTCTGATAGCCCCTGGGTGAGCTCTATCCACATTGTCCCAAAGAAGGGAAGCATGACAGTGGTTCATAATGAAAAGAATGAACTGGTTCCTACAAGAACAGTTACAGGGGGCGTATGTGTATTGACTACAGAAGGCTCAATACAGCCACCAGAAAGGATCATTTTCCTTTACCATTCATAGACTAAATAATACAGAGACTAGCAGGTCATGAATACTACTACTTTTTGGATGGCTATTCAAGTTATAACCAAATTGGAGTAGATCCTAAAGACCAAGAGAAAACAGCATTCACATGTCCATCTGGAGTATTTGCCTACAGAAGGATGCCATTTGGTCTGTGCAATGCACCTGCAACCTTTCAGAGATGCATGCTCTCTATCTTCTCTGATGTGGTAGAGAAATTTCTGGAAGTCTTCATGGATGACTTCTCAGTATTTGGAGACTCATTCAGCTCCTGTCTTGACCATCTAGCACTTGTTCTGAAAAGGTGCCAAGAGACTAACCTGGTTTTAAACTGGGAGAAATGTCACTTTATGGTGACTGAAGGAATTGTCCTTGGGCACAAAATTTCAAACAAGGGAATAGAGGTGGATGAAGCTAAGGTAGAGGTAATTGAAAAACTACCACCACCTGCCAATGTTAAGGTAATCAGATGTTTTCTGGGGCATGCAGGATTCTACAGGAGGTTTATAAAGGATTTTTCAAAAATTGCAAAACTTCTGAGCAATCTGCTAGCTGTTGACATGCCATTTATATTTGACACAGAGTGTCTGCAGGTGTTCGAGACTCTAAAAGCTAAGCTGGTCACAGCACCAGTCATTTCTGTACTAGACTGGTCATTACCATTCGAACTAATATGTGATGCCAGTGACCATGCCATTGGTGCAGTATTGGGACAGAGGCATGACAAGCATCTGCATATCATTTATTATGCTAGCCGTGTTCTGAATGACGCACAGAAGAATTACACAACCGCAGAAAAGGAGTTACTTGCAGTGGTTTATGCCATTAACAAGTTCAAATCTTATTTAGTTGGATCAAAAGTGATTGTGTACACTGACCATGCTGCTCTTAAATATCTCCTCACAAAGCAGGATTCAAAACCCAGACTCATAAGATAGGTGTTGCTTCTGCACGAGTTTGATATAGAAATAAGAGACAGAAAAGGGACCGAGAACCAAGTAGCTGATCACTTGTCCCGAATAGAACCAGTAGCAGGAGCGTCCCTCCCTCCTACTGAGATCTCTGAAACTTTTCCAGATGAAAAACTCTTTGCCATTCAGGAGGTACCATGGTTTGCAGACATTGCAAACTTTAAAGCTGTGAGATTCATACCCAAAGAGTACAGTAAGCAGCAAACGAAAAAATTGATTTCTGATGCTAAGTACTACTTGTGGGATGAACCATATCTCTTTAAAAGGTGTGCAGACGGAGTTATCCATAGATTTGTGCCTAGAGAAGAGGCACAGAAGATCCTATGGCATTGCCATGGATCACAATATGGAGGACATTTTAGAGGTGAGCAAACAGCCACAAAAGTTCTCCAATGTGGCTTCTACTGGCCTACTCTCTATAGAGACTCCCGAGAGTTTGTACGTAACTGTGAGAGTTGCTAGAGAGCTGGTATTCTGCCTCACGGTTATGCCATGCCTCAGCAAGGGATCTTAGAGATTGAGTTGTTTGATGTATGGGGTATTGACTTTATGGGACCTTTCCCACCATCATATTCAAACACTTATATTCTAGTGGCAGTAGACTATGTATCTAAATGGGTAGAGGCAATTGCAACACCCACTAATGATACTAAGACAGTGATGAAGTTCTTCCAGAAGAATATCTTCAGCAGGTTCGGTGTCCCTAGGATACTAATCAGTTATGGAGGCACTCATTTCTGCAATAAATAACTTGACTCTGCTCTAGTCCGATATGGAATTAACCACAAAGTGGCGACTCCATATCATCCATAGACAAATGGGCAGGCTGAAGTCTCAAATAGAGAACTAAAACGAATCATGGAACGGACTGTAAGTACCCGTAGAAGGGATTGGGCAAGAAGTCTGGATGATGCTCTGTGGGCATACAAAACAACATTCAAGACCCCTATAGAGACCTCTCCATACCAGCTTGTGTATGGAAAAGCCTATCATCTGCCAGTGGAACTGGAACACAAAGCCTACTGGGCAACCAGATTCCTCAACCTTGATGCTAAGGTAGCCGGAGAGAAAAGATTTCTCCAGTTGAATGAGCTGGAGGAGTTCAGACTCAATGCTTTCGAAAATGCTAAAATTTACAAAGAGAAAGCAAAAAGATGGCATGACAAAAAGTTGTCATCTAGAGTCTTTGAGCCAGGGCAGAAGGTTCTACTGTTTAACTCTAGACTCAAATTATTCCCTGGGAAATTGAAATCCCGATGGAAGGGACCATATGTGATTACAAGTGTGTCACCATATGGATATGTGGAGCTTCGGGATATTGATTCTGACAAGAAGTTCATTGTTAATGGACGGAGAGTCAAACATTATCTTGAAGGCAATGTTGAGCAAGAGTGCTCAAAACTGAGACTAAATTAGCAGCTCAGTAAAAGTCCAGCTAAAGACAGTAAAGAAGCGCTTGCTGAGAGGCAACCCAGCCATTATCAGAAATTAGATGTTTATAACAACTATATAAGTCCATTTAATTTTGTTATTCATGTTTGTTAATGCTTTTCAGTGAACAAGTCAAGGAAATGAAGGTTCAGAACATAAAGCTGAAAAATCACAGAGAAAAAAGAGCTCATTGGCGTTAAAACGCCAGTAAAGAGGCAATTTGGGCGTTAAACGCCAGAATGGCTACCATTCTGGGCGTTTAACGCCAGTAAAGGTATAATTTTGGGCGTTAAACGCTAGAATAGGCAGCATTCTGGGCGTTTAATGCCAGAAATGGTAGCATTCTGGGCGTTTAATGCCAGAAATGCCCAGTAAAAAAGGATTTCTGGCGTTTAACGCCAGCTAGGGTACCTGGCTAGGCGTTAAACGCCCAAAATGGCCACCAGATGGGCGTTAAACACCAGAATGGCTATCATTCTGGGCGTTTAACGCCAGAACAACAAAGGGGGAGGTAATTTCATTTCCAATTCAAATTTTTTCGAATTTTCATGTTTTAATTCATAATTTTCTACATCAAAATACTACAAACATTCATTTTTTAATTTCCATTCCCAAAAATTAATAATCTTATTAATTCTTTTTAATTATTTTTCAATTCTTTTCAATTCTTTTTCAAAACGTTTTTAAAAACTCATTTATCATTCCAATTTCTTTTCAAATCTTTTTTTCATACATATTATCTTTTATTTCTTAGATGCATAAACGAAAGTTCAGATTTAACTTCCTCATATCTTTTTCAAATCTTTCATATTTTACAAATTGTATCTTTCATCAATCATATCTTCCTATCTTATCTTTTTCAAAAATAATTCGAAACCCATTCCCTCCCTCCCTTTTAAATACACATTCGGCCAACCCTTCTTCATCCATCATTCAAATCTTTCTCTCCATCTATTCATCTTCTTTCTTTTTATTTTTACTTGAGGACAAGCAAATCTCTAAGTTTGGTGTCATTTTTGTGATCCCTGATCTAAAACAAACAAATCTCATGGCTCCAAAAGAAAGACAAACCACTTCAAGAGGCAAGAAAGAGAGCAATCCAAAGCCACTTTGGATGCATGAGAATTTCTGCGCCAAAGAACATGCAGACCATTACTTCCAAATTGTGTGCAGAAGATCAGTGATCCGGAAGTTAGGTTCAATTTGAAAGAAGATGAATACCCGGAGATCCAATAACAGATTCGAAACAGGGGCTGGGAAGTCCTGGCTAATCCTGAGATACATGTTGGAAGAAACATGATCCAGGAATTCTATGCAAATCTGTGGATGACGGATAAGCAAAGATTAGAGGGAAATGCTTTCCACTCCTTTCGGACCATGGTCAGAGGGAAGATTATTTACTTCCACTTTGATAAGGTGAGAGAAGTTCTCAAGCTTCTTCAACTACAAGATGATCCATAATCCTTTAATAGGAGAATGGCCAAAGATAAAAGGCTAGATCAAGTTCTAGAGGACATATGGTTCCCTGGAACCAAGTGAATTACCAATACAAAAGGTGTCCCAAACCAGCTAAAGAGAGGAGATCTCAAACTAGTTGCTAGAGGTTGGCTGGATTTTATTGGGCGTTCTATACTCCCAACTAGCAACCGTTCTAAAGTCACTGTCAAGAGAGCAGTGATGATTCACTGTATTATGCTGGGGGAAGAAGTAGAGATTCATCAGCTGATTCCTGGTGACATTTACATATTTGCAAATAAGGAATCCACTAATGCTAAATTGGCTTACCAAGCTTGATCAGTCTGTTATGTAAAGATATGGGGGTACAGATAGGCGTGGATGAATATATCCCAGTTGAACGCCCAATCACCAAAAAGGTGATGGATGGACCTCAAGTTCAAGACAACCCCCATCAAAAGGAGGGCGCATGAGCTCCTCCCAGAAATTCCTCAATTTGAATATTGGACCCGCTTAGAAGCATCTGTCACCAAGCTATAAGAAACTATGGATCAACTCACGAAAGAGCAGCAGAATCAAAACAGCATGCTCTACAAACTGCTCAAAGAACAAGAAAAACAAGGGCGTGAGATACAGGAGCTAAAGCGCCAGAAGCTGCCCCTTGAAGAGCTAGACGTCCCACAGATTGAAGGAGCAAGTATCTCTCAAATTAAAGGTTGTTGAGTCCTAACTCTGTGATAAATTTTATTATTAGAGACCTATTTTAAGAGTTACATGAGCGTTAGTATTAAGAATTATTTATTTTTATGTCTTTAATTTCCTTTCTTTTATTGTCATTCGTCTGCTTTTATGTTTAGTTTCTGACTTTATTTTTATTACATGATTATTAATGTCGAGTGTCTATGTCTTAAAGCTATGAATGATTCCATGAATCCCTCACCTTTCTTAAAAGAAAAATGTTTTTATTTGCAAAAGATCAAGAAGTGCATAATTTCGAAATTTATCTAGAAATTAGTTGAATTATGTTGATGTGGTGACAATACTTTTTGTTTTCTGAATGAATGCTTAAACAGTGCATATTTTTTATAGTGAAGTTTATGAATGTTAAAATTGTTGGCTCTTGAAAGAATAATGAAAAAAAAAGAGAAATGTTATTGATAATCTGAAAAATCATAAAATTGATTCTTGAAGCAGGAAAAAGCAGTGAAAACACAAAGCTTGTGAAAAAAAGAAGAAAAAAAAAGCGAAAAATTAAAAAAAGGGGAAGAAAAAGAAAAAGCAAGCAGAAAAAGCCAGTAACCCTTTAAACTAAAAGGCAAGGGTAAAAAGGATCCAAGGCTTTGAGCATTAATGGATATGAGGGCCTTTTATTATATTTTTATTAGTTTTTATGCAAAAATCACATTTCTGGACTTTACTATGAGTTTGTGTGTTTTTCTATAATTTCAGGTATTTTCTGGCTGAAATTGAGGGACCTGAGCAAAAATCTGATTCAGAGGCTGAAAAAGGACTGCAAATGCTGTTCGATTCTGACTCTCCTGCACTCGAAGTGGATTTTCTGGAGCTACAGAAGCCAAATTGGCGCTCTCTCAATTGAGTTGAAGTAGACATCGTGGGCTTTCCAACAATATATAATAGTCCATACTTTGCCCGAGATTTGATGGCCCAAACTGGCGTTAAACGCCAGCCAGAGACCCTTTTCTGGAGTAAAACGCCAGAACTGGCACCAAAACTGGAGTTAAACGCCCAAACTGGCACCCAAGCTGGCGTTTAACTCCAAGAATGGCCTATGCACGTGAAAGTTTCAATGCTCAGCCCTAGCACACTCCAAGTTGGCCCGGAAGTGAATTTCTGCACTATCTGCACTTAGTTACTCATTTTCTGTAAACCTAAGTTACTAGTTTAGTATAAAAACTACTTTTAGAGATTCATTTTGAAAACTCATGACATTTTTTACACTTTATATTGTATCTCCTACAGCATGAGTCTCTAAACCCCATAGGTGGGGGTGAGGAGCTCTGCTGTGTTCCGATGGATTAATGCAATTACTACTGTTTTCTATTCAATCACGCTTGATTCTATTCTAAGATACTTACTCGTACTTCAATATAGAGAGTGTGATGATCCGTGAAACTCATCATTATTCTCAATTCTATGAACGCGTGCCTGACAACCACTCCCGTTCTATCTGAGCTTAACATAGTCATTGGGCGACAGCTTGAGTGCGTATCTCTTGGGTTTCTGATCCACAGACCGAGTCTGTGAGGTCAGAACCTTTGTGGTAGAGGCTAGAACCAATTGGCAGCATTCCTGGGATCCGAAAACTCTAAACCTTGTCTGTGGTATTCCGAGTAGGATCTGGGAAGGGATAACTGTGACGAGCTTCAAACTTGTGAATGTTGGGCGCAGTGCCAATGTGCAAAAGGATAGAGAGATCCTATTCCGACGCTAGCGAGAACCGACAGATGATTAGCCGTGCGGTAGCTGTACCTGGTATTTTCATCCGAGATGAGAAATCCGACAGTTAATTAGCTGTGCAGAAACCGTGCCTGGTATTTTTCATCCGAGAGGATCATACAGCTTGCCATTGAAGGAAGCCATGCGTGTTTGGAGAAGAAGACAGTAGGAAAGCAGAGATTCAGATGACAGAGCATCTCCGGAACCTCAACCAGTTTCTCATTACTGAATCACATGTACCATTTATTTCATGTTATTTACTTTTCATAAACAAAATAAATTTTATTATTAATCTCCTGACTAAGATTTACAAGATAACCATAGCTTTCTTCAAGCCGACAATCTCCGTGGGATCGACCCTTACTCACGTAAGGTATTACTTAGACAACCCAGTGCACTTGCTGGTTAGTTGTGCAGAGTTGTGAAAAGTGTAATCACAATTTTCTTAGTTCTTTTAATCTTTCGTTCTTAGATTTCAAACCCCATTGCCCTCACAACCAGGAGTGTAACACTTCGATTGCATCCTAGGGAGAACGATCCGAGGTTAAATTACTCTCGATCTCGATTTATATGTTTTGTATTTGAAAATCTAAACTTTGATTGATGGTCAATTGTTGGGTTGGGACTATACTTGCAACACTAATCTTATTTTGAGATAAAATTCCTAACCCGTCTTAGGCCAATCATCAAGTTTTTGGCGCCATTGCCGGAAATACAATTGAGTGCTATCTTTAGGTTGTTGTAAATATGTTGATAGTGTAAATATCTCACTTTTTGGTTATTTGGTTATTTTTATTAATATCTAGGTGTTTGTTTTTCTTGTTTGTTAATGTCTTTTGTTTTTATTTTCCACTTTCTCTATGGGCTATCACCCTTGTTGCTTGGAGCTTGGTTGTGAGTATTTTGTAGGGTATGATGAATTCAAATTGGGATTGCTTCATGGAGTGGGAGAATAAATTTAGGGAGGAACCAATTGCATATGAGCAACACTCATGGCAAATACCTCCTCTATACTACAACGAGACAAATCCTCCCCTATATGAATACCAAATCCAAAGATATGAAAGATACCCCTTACATGACCCCCAACCACCAAACCTTCAAGTACCACACCCTCCACCTCCATGGAATCAAAATGTCTATGCACCTTGCCACCAACTATATGAACCACCACATCCTTATACACCACTTTAATACCCTCACTCACATAACACACCTCACAACTCTACAATCTTTCTCCCTACCTTTGAACCTTCTTTTCTACCCAAAGATGAAGTTCTCCAACCCTTACCCCAAGAACAACAAGACCTTCAAGCATTCTTCCAAGAGCAAGAAGGGTTCTGAAGGAAGCAAGGGAATTTCGTAGCTACCATAGCCGAAGCGGTGAACCACTTGACCTTACTACGCTAGAGCAATCAAGACATTCCCCTTGAAGAAGGTGGAGGATCAAGTAAGGAGTGTAGAGAGGAAGAGAACATGGAGCCTCAAGAAAAGGAAGAAGAGTTAGGACAAGAATTGCAACAAGAGGAGAAAAGTAACACAAGTGAACCAGAAGAGGTGAATGGAGAGTTGAGGGAATTTGATTAAGAAGTAGATTTTATCATCAACGATTTTTTGTCCACCTTGGTCAACCACCTCAATGATCTTGAAGAGCCTCCCACTTTTGAGTTTGAGAGAGATAGGGAAGAGCTAGAAAAGAGTGGTGAGAAAGAGGTAGTCAACCAAGAAGTGGAAGCTTTCATGCAAGAGTTTACAAGAGTGACTCCACCCCAAAGGTGAATTGAGTGGGTAACAATATCCTCAATGAGCTTCATCGGCCCACATCAATTTGCAAAATTGGAAACGGATCATCAACTTAAGGCCCTTCTTGGAGTGTTGAATGTTGAAGGAGTTGATGTTGGTTGCCAAAGGAATGCAAGGCATAAGTGGTGCAAGGCTCAATTAGGAGGATTCCAAGGTTTAATTGGGTGCTTCAAAGGTGCTTGGAGAGGTTGTTCATCTAAGGGTACAAGTAAAAGTCAACAAGAGGATGATAGAGAAACCAAAGTGTGGGATCTGGGCATACAACTCTACAACCAACAATTTTGGATCCCAATTTCTTGCTTGAAGTTGCTTGAGAGCTTAATGTACTTCATTTGGGACCCCGGAGGCCCAATCAAGAGCAAACATGGGTGGCAACTCAAGGATGAGTGGAAGCATAAGCCACCATGACACAAGCTTCACTCAAAAGTCCAACTTGAGGACTTTAAACCAGAGTGCTAGGTAGGAGACATGGTACGTGGCAGAAATTAGACCAATTAAGAGATTATAATATAAGAACAGCGTTGCAAGTATAGCCCTTAACCAGCAAAAATCCGCCTCATCAATTTAGAAAGGTTGTCACAAAAAAATTTAGAATAAAAATACTGGGAGTATGAGTCCCAGGTCGTCTCCCAACGAGTTGCTAGAAAGGGTGCTAAGTTATTAATCAGGAGTTTTTCAAGAATTTTGAGAGTTGAATGATAGAAAATAAATAATTATAATTTAAAAGAGAAATATATATTCTAATTAAAAGGCCTTGACTGGGGGAATGATTAATTGGAAGTTCTATCCTTGTTGGAATTTTCTCAAGTGTAGTATAAAAAGGTTGTTATTTTCACTTAGTTAACCCTTACTAAATAAAGGAAAGTCAAGCGATTAAGCTAACTCTTATTCGCAAATCCAGGTCCTCTCCCTTGGGAAGGTCTAGCGTTAGAAATACAAAATTAGCCAAAAACTCTCAATTTAACTAATCACTTAAGCATTCCAACTCAAGTGTCTCCTTTTAAACAACCCCCATGTCAAGTTGGGAGTCTACTCCATTGACATGATAATTACTTGCATAGAAATAAAAAGGGAATAAAAGAAAGACATGATAGACAATAACTACAATTTAATTAAAAATAAAAGTAATCATTTTCATTAACAATCCATGAAAATAATCCAATTGCAACTTTAAACAAGAATTAAGAATATGGAATAAATAAAAGAGTAAGAAAACAAACTAGAATAGTATCTTCAATGAAGGTGATGACTCTTCAATATCCAAAAGCAAAAGTAATAAACTATAAATGTAAAGAAAACCTAGAGGAAGAGTAGTTTTCTCTCTAGATTCAGATCTAAAAACCTTAAACTATGCTAATGAGAATGTGTGTTGAGTCTCTGCATGTTCCCTGGCTCTAATCTGTGTTTCTGGGCCAGAAACTGGGTCAAAACTCGGCCCGAAATTGCCCCTAGTATTTTCTATTATTTCTGCAGATCGCGCATGTCACGCGTACGCGTCAGTCACGCGTGCGCGTCATTTGGCAAATTTCCTTGTCACGCGTATGCGTCAGGCACGCGCACGCGTCATCTTGCAAAACTCCAATCCACACGTACGCGTCAGGCATGTGCATGCGTCACTGCAAATTCCTCCATACCGCACTCTCGCGTGAGCCAAGTATGCGCGTCGGTGCACGCTGGTTATCTCCTTGGTTTCTTGTGTTCCTTCTATTTTTGCAAGCTTCTTCTCTTTACCTTTCTTGGTGGCCATCCTGAAAAGGGAAAAGGAAAGTAACTTTTAAAGCTAAGGGTTAGAGCAAGGAAGAGGATGGTACAAGTGATAATCATTGCACCGTAAAGAAGGATGTTGTTAACACATGGTCGCGACTACATGTGAAAAATTCATCAATGGAAATATAGCAAGTGCATGTTATGGCAAGTAGATGCAAGATGTTTATTGGCATGCTGGCAAAGTCAAGAGTAGCATAGATCAAGCATTGATTGCCCAATTTGATTATCAAGTGTTTTAAACTAACAATCTATTTGTATTGACAATTATATTCAATCAATAAAATATAAAAAGGGGTTTTGTGAAAAAAACAAGCATTAGAGTAGAAGGATAAAGTATTTAAATATGCACAATGCCATACGGACTTTTTCACAAACACTTAGCATGCATGGTAAATATGTTATGGAAAGTATTGAATTTGAACATGCAAACAACCCTTAAGATAATTGTTGATAATTGTCAAACAATTTCTTAATAATTCACAAGCAAAATATAGAAGAAAACAATCACCCAATTAAATTTCTAACACCAATTAAAATAATATAAAAAGAAAAAGAAAGAAAAAGGAAACATAGATAATGAAAGTAAAAAGAAAAAGAAGAAGAAAATATAAATTTAAATAATAATGGAAAAGTGAAAAGGGAAGAAGAAAAGAAAAGAACCTTGATAATGGATGTGAAAAAGAAGGAGGGAGAAAGTAAAAAGTGAAAAGGAATAAAGAAGAAAGAAGGAAGAAGAAAGAAATAAGAAGGGAGAAGAAAAATTACGATTGGGGAAGAAAAGATAAGAATTCTGGTATTGATCTGGATAAACTGTGTGGCACAGGTGACGCAGACGCATGGAGCACGCGTTCGCGTGGGTTGTGATATTTTCAAGTCACGCGTACGCGTGAAATGAATTGTGCCATTGGCGCGAGAGCAGCCTCGCGTACGCACAGTTCTCTGTTTCATACGCACATTTCCAAAATTTAGAGTGACGCGTACGCGTGAGGGACGCGCACGCGTGAATGGCCTTTTTTGGAAAAAATGACGCGGACGCATGGGAGACGCGTACGCGTGATGGGTTTTGTGCTTGCAGCATCATTCCAGCCCCACTTCATCATAACTCTCTGCCATACACCCCTTTACATCGATTTTGCAGGGTCACGCGTGCGCGTGGTTGACGCGCACGCATGGATGGCTGATTTCGCAAGTGACGCGGACACGTTTGTGCCTAAGGCACGCCTCCAGCCATGCTCCCGCGTGACTCTCTGCTTCTTTTCTTCTTGTTTTGAATGCACATATGACGCAGATGCATCAGCGATGCTCGCGCGTTGCGTGGATTTTTTTTATGCAGAATGTAAATGCAAATGCAGACTATATGCAGATATTATGAGAAGAGTCACTAAGAAAAATAAAGTAGAATAAAATAAAATAAAACTAAGACTGAAACGGAACGATCATACCATGGTGGGTTGTCTCCCACCTAGCACTTTGCTTTTACGTCCTTAAGTTGGACAGTCTTCAGGCTCATTCTGCTTGTGTTGGTGGGTCCTCCAAGAGGAAGACTTCTAACTCTTTGTGATCCTTCATCTTCTCTCCATGATAAAGCTTTAGGCGATGTCGATTGACCTTAATGAATTTGGAGCTAGAAGGATGACGCAGGTGAAAAACTCCGTATGGCTCTGCCTTTTCTACTCTGTAGGGACCTTCCCATCTTGATCTCAGCTTGCCTGGCATGAGTCTCACTCTGGAGTTATAATGAAGAACCAATTCCCCTGGTCTGAACTCTCTCCTTTTTATGTGCTTGTCATGGACAGCCTTCATCTTCTCTTTGTATCGCTTGGAGTTGTCATATGCTTCTAGTCGAAGAGTCTCTAATTCTTCTAGTTGTAGCTTTCTTTCAGCACCAGCTTTTTCAAAATTCATGTTGCACCCCCTCACATCCCAAAAAGCCTTGTGTTCCACCTCTACTAGGAGGTGGCAAGCCTTTCCGTACACTAAGCGGAAGGGGATCATCCCAATGGGTGTCTTGTACGCTGTTCGATATGCCCAGAGTGCATCTTGTAGCCTGGCACTCCAGTCCTTCTTATGAGGCTTTACTATCTTCTTCAGAATACGCTTTTCTCTATTAGATACTTCTGCTTGCCCATTAGTCTGGGGATGATAAGCTGTTGCTACCTTATGAACTATCCCATCAATCTCCTGTTACAAAAGTGAGTGCCTTGATCACTCACGATTGCTCGTGGTAATCCAAAGCGACAGATAATATGGTTTCTAACAAAGGAAACAACAATGTTAGCATCATCAGTACGGGTAGGAATTGCTTCCACCCATTTAGAGACATAATCTATAGCTAACAGTATATAAAGGTAACCACTAGAGTTTAGAAATGGACCCATGAAGTCAATGCCCCAAACATAAAAAATTTCACAGAAAAGCATAATCTGTTGAGGCATCTCATCCCTCTTGGACATATTACCAAACCTTTGGCATGGGGAACAAGATTTACAAAAAGCAGCGGCATCTTTAAAAAGAGTAGGCCACTAGAATCCACAGTCTAAGATTTTTCTAGCTGTTCTTTGAGGGCCAAAATGTCCTCCACTCTCAGAAGAGTGGCATGCCTCTAAAATAAACTGGAATTCTGATTGAGGCACACACCTAATTACCTGGTCAGCACCACACCTCCATAAATATGGATCATCCATATATAATATTTGGAGTCGCTTTTCAGCTTATCCCTTTGATGCTTAGTAAAATTAGGAGGGAAAGTATGGCTAACTAGATAATTAGCTATAGGTGCATACCAAGGTACTATTTCAGATACTGTGATGAGCGGATAATTTATATGCTTTTTGGCATTGTTTTTAGGTAGTTTTTAGTATGACTTAGTTAGTTTTTACTATATTTTTATTAGTTTTTATGAAAAATTCACATTTCTAGACTTTACTATGAGTTTGTGTGTTTTTCTGTGATTTCAAATATTTTCTGGCTGAAATTGAGGGACCTGAGCAAAAGTCTGATTCAGAGGCTGAAAAAGGACTGCAGATGCTGTTGGATTCTGACCTTCCTGCACTCGAAATGGATTTTCTGGAGCTATAGAAACCCAATTGGAGCGCTCTCAATTGCATTGGAAAGTAGAAATCCAGGGCTTTCCAGCAATATATAATAGTCCATACTTTGCCTGAGTTTTGACAACGCAAACTGGCGTTCAAATGCTAACTTCCTGCTCTATTCTGAAGTTAAACGCCAGAAACAAGTTACAAACCAGAGTTAAACGCCACAAACAGGCTACAACCTGGCGTTTAACTCCAAGAGAAGCCTCTACACGTATAAAGCTCAATGCTCAGCCCAAGCACACACCAAGTGGGCCCCGGAAGTGGATTTCTGCACTATCTGCACTTAGTTACTTATTTTCTGTAACCCTAGCTACTAGTTTAGTATAAAAACAACTTTTAGAGACTTACTATGTACCTCATGACATTTTTACACTTCACATTGTATTTTTGACGGCATGGGTCTCTAAACCCCATGGTTGGGGGTGAGGAGGTCTGCTGTGTCTCGATGAAGTAAGGCAATTACTACTATTTTCCATTCAATCACGCTTGTTTCTATTCTAAGATATTCACTCGCACTTCAACCTAATGAATGTGATGATCCGTGACACTCATCATCATTCTCACCTATGAACGCGTGCCTGACAACCACCTTCGTTCTATCTACAATAGCTTGAGTACATATCTCTTGGGTTTCTAATCTAAGATTAGAACCTTCGTGGTATAGGCTAGAATTATTGGCAGCCATTCTTGAGATCCGAAAAGTCTAAACCTTGTCTGTGGTATTCCGAGTAGGATCTGGGATGGGATGACTGTGATGAGCTTCAAACTCGCGAGTGCTGGGCGTAGTGACAGATGCAAAAGGATCAATGGATCCTATTCCAACATGAGTGAGAACCAACAGATGATTAGCCGTGCGGTGACAGTGCATTTGGACCATTTTCACTGAGAGGACGGATGGTAGCCATTGACAATGGTGATCCACCAACATACAACTTGTCATGGAAGGAGCCTTGCGTGCGTGAAGAAGAAGATAGTAGGAAAGCAGAGATTCAGAAGACAGAGCATCTCCAAAACCTCAACCTGTTCTCCATTACTGCGTAACAAGTATTTATTTCATGTTCTTTTAGTTTTTACAATTAAAACTAAGAATCATTACTGATATCCTGACTATGAATTACAAGATAACCATAGCTTACTTCAAGCCGACAATCTCCGTGGGATCGACCCTTACTCACGTAAGGTATGACTTGGACGACCCAGTGCACTTGCTGGTTAGTTGTGTGGAATTGCAAAAGTGTGATTGTGATTTCGTGCACCAAGTTTCTGGCGCCGTTGCCGGGGATTGTTCGAGTTTGGACAACTGACGGTTTATTTTGTTGCTTAGATTAGGAAATTTTTTTTTCTTTTTGGTTTAGAGTCTTCTTTTATTGTTTTTGGTTGAAACTTTTTTTTTAAATCCTTATTTTCTTTTTCAATTTTTTTTCAAAATTTTTATAAACTAATAATTGAGTTTTTCTGTTTGAGTTTAGTTTCGTATTTTAAGTTTGGTGTCAATTTCATGATTTTATTCTTCTTTCAATTTTTTTTCGAATTATTAGTGCTCAGAATATAAAAATTTTTAAGTTTCGTGTTCTTTGTGTTTCAGTTTTCTTAAAAAAAATTTTCAAAAGTTGTTCTTAGCGTTCATCGTGATATTCAAAGTTTTCCTGTTTGTGTTCCTTTGTTTTGATCTAAAAATTTAAGTTTGGTGTCATTTTTACTGTTTTTCTCTTTCTTCATTAAATTCAAAAATATCTTTTCTCTTCATTTTAATTAATTTTCGAATTTTCCTTTAAAAATTCAGATTTTTATTTTAAAACTTTCTATTCTATCTTATCTTAGTTTTGAAATTTCAAAATTCAAAATCCTTTTCAAAAATCATATTCAAAGTTTTTCATATCTTCTTAATTAAGTAATTATTTTCGTTTTCAAATTTATTTTTCTCTTAGTTTTCGAAATTTACATTTTAATTTCTAACTATTTTTTATTTTATCTTATTATTTTTATTTATTTTTAATAATTCGGTTTGTTTCTACTTAAATAAAATAAAAACAAAAATATATTTTGTTTGCAATTCATATCAATTCCATTTTATCCATCATGGACCTAAATGGAAATGAACAGTCCAGAAGGACTCTGGGGTCATATGCTAACCCCATTACTACTGCATATGGGAGTAGCATCTGTATACCTCCCATCAAAGCAAGCAGTTTTGAGCTAAATCCTCAGCTCATTGTCATGGTGTAGCAAAATTGCCAGTATTCCGGTCTTCCACAAGAAGAACCTACTGAGTTTCTGGCACAGTTCTTGCAAATTGCTGACACAGTACGTGACAAGGAGGTAGATCAGGATGTATACAGGCTGTTATTGTTTCCGTTTGCTGTAAAAGATCAAGCTAAGATGTGGTTAAATAACCAACCCACAACAAACATAAGATCAGAACAGGGAAACAGTTATCAGACAAATTTCTGAATCAATATTTCCCTCCAAAAAGGATGACACAGCTAAGGCTGGACATCCAAGGCTTTAAACAAGAGGATGATGAATCCCTTTATATTGTCTGGGAGAGGTACAGAGGGATGCTAAGGAAATGCCCCTCTGAAATGTTTTCAGAGTGGGTGTAATTAGACATCTTCTACTATGGGCTTACAGAAAAAGCTCAGATATCTCTAGACCACTCAGATGGTGGATCTATACACATGAGAAAGACTATTGAAGAGGCTCAAGAGCTTATTGATATAGTTGCTAGAAATCAGCATCTGTACATAAGTAATGAGTGCTCCATGAAAGAAGAAGCTAAGGCAATATCAACTGACTTTAGTCCTCAGGAACAAGTTGCTGAACTCAATCAGCAGCTATCTTCTATAACAAGGCAGTTAGCAGAATTTAAGGAGATGCTACAAGAAACCAAAATTGCTAACAACGATATGGAATCACAATTGAATTAGACAAAACAGCAGTTATCAAAACAGATAACAGAGGAGTGCCAAGCAGTTCAATTAAGAAGTGGAAAAACATTAAATATCTCAACTCAAAGCAGCAGAAAGCCAAGAAAGGAACAGTTGACAGAGGATGAGCAACCTGCTACCCAAAATCCCTCTTAGGGCAGTAAGAGCCCAGAGAGGAATAAGTTTGGCGTTCAACGCCCAATCCACGTCCAACCCTGGCTTTTAAATGCCAATGAGGGATTAGACACCCGTAAGTGCTGATAATAACTCCCTCAAGAAGGCTTTTCAACCTGCCTCTGTAGGAAATAAGCCTGCAGCAACTAAGGTTGAAGAATATAAAGCCAAAATGCCTTATCCTCAGAAACTCTGCCAGGCGAAACAGGATAAATAATTTGCCCGCTTTGCAGACTATCTCAGGACTCTTGAAATAAAGATTTCGTTTGCAGAGGCACTTGAGCAAATACCCTCTTATGCTAAGTTCATGAAAGAGATCTTAAGTCATAAGAAGGATTGGAGAGAAACAGAAAAATGTTTTTCTCACTGAAGAATGCAGTGCAATCATCCTAACAAGCTTACCAGAAAAGCTTAAGGATCCCGGAAGCTTTATGATACCATGCATATTAGAGGGTACTTGTACCAAGACAGCTCTATGTGACCTTGGGGCAAGTATCAATCTAATCCTTGCATTCACTATCAGAAAGCTTGGCTTGACTGAAGAGGTTAAACCAACCCGGATATGTCTTCAACTTGCTGATGGCTCCATTAAATATCCATCAGGCATAATTGAGGACATGATTGTCAAGGTTGGGCCATTGGCATTCCCTACTGACTTTGTAGTGCTGGAAATGGAGGAGCACAAGAGTGCAACTCTCATTCTAGGAAGACCTTTCCTAGCAACTGGACGAACCTTCATTGACGTCCAAAAAGGGGAGAAAACCCTGAGAGTCAATGAGGATGAGTTTAAGTTGAATGTTGTCAAAGCTATGCAGCATCCAGACACATCAAAAGACTGCCTAAGCGTTGATATTATTGACTCCCTGGTGAAAGAGGTCAATATGACTGAGAGTCTTGGTGCGCAAAATTGTGATCGTTCATTCCTTGGTAATGGCACCGAAAACTTAATACGCATGTTCATAATCTTAGTTCTTCTTCACAACTTCACACAACTAACCAACAAGTGCACTGGTTCGTCCAAGTAATAAACCTTTCGTGAGTAAGGGTCGATCCCACGGAGATTGTCGGCTTGAAGTAAGCTATGGTCACCTTGTAAATCTCAGTCAGGCGGATTCAAATGGTTATAGAGTTTTAATAATTAAAAGATAAATAAAACATAAAGTAAAGATAGAGATACTTATATAATTCATTGGTGAGAATTTCAGATAAGCGTATGGAGATGCTTTTGTTCCTTCTGAACCTCTGCTTTCCTATTGTCTTCATCCAATCCTTCTTACTCCTTTCTATGGCAAGCTTTATGTAGGTCATCACCGTTGTCAATGGCTACATCCCGTCCTCTCAGTGAAAATGGTCCAAAATGTGCTGTCACCGCACGGCTAATCATCTGTCGGTTCTCGATCCTGCTGGAATAGGATTCAGTAATCCTTTTGCGTCTGTCACTACGCCCAGCACTCGCGAGTTTGAAGCTCATCACAGTCATCCATTCCCAGATCCTACTCGGGATACCACAGACAAGGTTTAGACTTTCGGGATCTCAAGAATGGCCGCCAATAATTCTAGCCTATACCACAAAGACTCTGATCTCACGATCAGAAGGCTAAGAGATATGCATTCAAGCTTGCTTTCATGTAGAACGGAAGTGTTTGTCAGGCACGCGTTCATAAGTGAGAATGATGATGAGCGTCACATAATCATCACATTCATCATGTTCTTGTGTGCGAATGAATATCTTAGAGAAGAAATAGGTTTGAATTGAATAGAAAAATAATAGTACTTTGCATTAATTCATAAGGAACAGCAGAGCTCTACACCTTAATCTATGGTGTGTAGAAACTCTACTACTGAAAATACATAAGTGATAATGGTCCAGGCATGGCCGAATGGCCAGCCTCCTAAACGTGATCAAAGATGATCCAAAAGATCAGATGTTTAACATGATAGTAAAAAGTTCTATTTATACTAAACTAGTTACTAGGGTTACAGAAATGAGTAAATGATGTAGAAATCCACTTCCGGGGCCCACTTGGTGTGTTCTTGGGCTGAGCATTGAAGGTTTCATGTGTAGAGGTCTTCCCTGGAGTTAAACGCCAGTTTGTAACCTGTTTCTGGCGTTTAACTCTGCTTTGCAACCTGTTTCTGGCGTTTAACTCCAGAATAGGGCAGAGAGCTGGCGTTGAACGCCAGTTTGCGTCATCTAAACTCGGGCAAAGTATGAACTATTATATATTGCTGAAAAGCCCTGGATGTCTACTTTCCAAAGCAATTAAGAGCGCGCCATTTGAACTCCTGTAGCTCTAGAAAATCTACTTTAAGTGTAGGGAGGTCAGAATCCAACAGCATATGCAGTCCTTCTTCAACCTCTGAACCTGATTTTTGCTCAGGTCCCTCAATTTCAGCCAGAAAATACCTGAAATCATAGAAAAACACAAAAACTCATAGTAAAGTCCAGAAATGTGAATTTTATTTAAAATCTAATAAAAATATACTAAAAACTAACAAAATCATACTGAAAACTATGTAAAAACACTGCCAAAAAGCGTATAAATTATCCACTCATCACAACACCAAACTTAAATTGTTGCTTGTCCCCAAGCAACTGAAAATAAAATAGGATAAAAAGAAGAGAATATACTATAAATTCTAAAATATCAATGAAACTTAGCTCCAATCAGATGAGCGGGACTATATGTTGATTCTTGAACACATCTACTTTATGAGTCTTGGCCGTGGCCCTAAGCACTTTGTTTTCCAGTATTACCACCGGATACATAAATGCCACAGACACATAACTGGGTGAACCTTTTTAGATTGTGACTCAGCTTTACTAAAGTTCCCAATTAGAGGTGTCCAGGGTTCTTAAGCACACTCTTCTTTTGCTTTGGACCTCGACTTTAACCGCTTAGTCTCAAGTTTTCACTTGACACCTTCACGCCACAAGCACATGGTTAGGGACAACTTGGTTTAGCCGCTTAGGCCAGGATTTTATTCCTTTAGGCCCTCCTATGCACTGATGCTCAAAGCTTTGGATCCTTTTTATTACCCTTTTCTTTTGGTTTAAAGAGCTTTTGGCTTTTTTTGCTTGCTTTTTCTTTTTCTATTTCTTTTTTTTGCCTTTTTTTTTCGCAAGCTCTTCTCTATTCACTGCTTTTTCTTGCTTCAAGAATCAATTTTATGATTTTTTAGATTATCAAATAACATGTCTCCTTTTTCATCATTCTTTCAAGAGCCAACATATCTAACATTCATAAACAGTAATATCAAAAGACATATGCACTGTTCAAGCATTCATTCAGAAAACAAAAAGTATTGTCACCACATCAAAATAATTAAACTAGTTTCAAGGATGAATTCAAAACCCTGTACTTCTTGTTCTTTTGTTTTTAGAACAGTTTTTAATTAAGAGAGGTGATGGATTCATAGGACATTCATAACTTTAAGGCATAGACACTTAGACACTAATGATCATGTAATAAAGACACAAACATAAATAAAAATGAAGCATAGTAAACGAAAAACAAGAAAATAAGAACAAGGAGATTAAGGAACGGGTCCACCTTAGTGAGGGTGGCGTCTTCCTCTTCTTGAAGAACCAATGGTGCTCTTGAGCTCCTCTATGTCTCTTCCTTGTCTTTGTTGCTCCTCCTTCGTAGCTCTTTGATCTTCTCTAATCTCATGGAGGATGATGGAGTGCTCTTGGTGCTCCATCCTTAGTTGTCCCATGTTGGAACTTAATTCTCCTAGGAAAGTGTTGATTTGCTCCCAATAGTTTTGTGGAGAGAAGTCCATCCCCTGAGGTATCTCAGGGATTTCATGGTGAGAAATTTCCTCATGCTCTTGTTGAGGTCCATGATCTCTTGTTTGCTCCATCCTTTTCTTAGTGATGAGCTTTTGAGATGAATCTCTCCATCTCCCATGACTTAGAGGTGGAAGCTTTTGCCTTCCCTTTCCTCTTTCTAGAGGTTTCTCTGGCCTTAGGTGTCATAAATGGTTATGGAAAAACAAAAAGCAACGCTTTTACCACACCAAACTTAGAAGGTTTGCTCATCCTCGAGCAAAAGAAGAGAAGAGGGAGTAGAAGAAGAAGAAAATAGATGAGATGGAGAGATGTGAATGGTTCGGCCAAGGGGGTTTTAGGTGGTTATAATGTGTGAAAAGGAAGGAGTGATGGTTTGAATTTGAGTGGGTGGGTGTTTGTGGGTTGTATGATGGTTTTGGAGGAGTAATGGAGGTGATTGGTGGAGGTTATTTTGGGGAAGAGTGTTATGGAAAGGTGTGAGGAGGAGAGAAGAAGAGAGGTGGGGTAGGTGGGGATCCTGTGGGATCCACAGATCCTGAGGGGTCAAGGACTTATCATCCTTGCTCCATTTAGGGGTGTAAATGCCCTTAGAGTGCAATCCTGGTGTTTAACGCTAGATTACTGCTTGTTTCTGGCATTTAACGCCACTTCCATGCTCTGTTCTGGCGTTAAACGCCTGTCTGGTGCTTGTTTCTGGAGTTTAACGCCAACTTGATGCTTCTTTCTGGCGTTAAATGCCAGTTTGATGCTTCTTACTGGCGTTTAACGCTAGTAAGTTCTTCCTCCAGGGTGAGCTATTTTTAAAGCTATTTTTCATTCTATTTTTGATTTTTCAGTAGTTTTTGTGACTCCACATGATCATCAACCTAAAAAAAACATAAAATAATAATAGAAAATAAATAGATATAATTAAATAACATTGGGTTGCCTCCCAACAAGCACTTTTTTAATGTCAATAGCTTGACAGTGAGCTCTCATGGAACCTCACAGATGTTAAGAGCAATGTTGGGACCTCCCAACACCAAACTTAGAGTTTAAATATGGGGGTTCAACACCAAACTTAGAGTTTGGTTGTGGCCTCCCAACACCAAACTTAGAGTTTGACTGTGGGGGCTTTGGTTGACTCTGCAGTGAGAGAAGCTTTTCAGCCTTACTCTCCATGGTTACAGAAGGAGATCCTTGAGTTTTAAACACAAGGTTGTCCTCATTTAATTGAAAGACCAATTCTCCTCTGTCCACATCAATACAGCTCTTGCTGTGGCTAGGAAGGGTCTTCCAAGGATGATGGATTCATCCTCATCCTTCCCAGTGTCTAGGATTATGAAATCAGCAGGGATGTAAAGTCCTTCAACCTTTACTAGCACATCCTCTACTAGTCCATAAGCCTATTTTCTTGAGTTGTCTGCCATCTCTAATGAGATTCTGGCAGCTTACACCTCAAAGATCCCAAGTTTCTCCATTATAGAGAGTGGCATTAAGTTTATTCTTGACCACAGGTCACACAGAGCCTTCTCAAAGGTCATGGTGCCTATGTTACAGGGAATTAGGAATTTACCAGGATCCTGTTTCTTTTGAGGTAGAGTTTGCTGAACCAAGGTATTTACTTCCTTGATGAGCAATGGATGTTCATCCTCCCAAGTCTCATTACCAAATAATTTTGTATTCAGCTTCATGATTGCTTCTAAATATTGAGCAACTTGCTCTTCAGCAATGTCTTCATCTTCTTCAGAAGATGAATAGTCATCAGAGCTCATGAATGGTAAAAGGAGGTTCAATGAAATCTCTATGGTCTCTGGATGAGCCTCAGATTCCTTTGGTTCCTCAAAGGGAAACTCCTTATTGGTCAGTGAACGTCCCAGGAGGTCTTCCTCACTAGGATTCACGTCCTCCTCCTCCTCTCTGGGTTCGGCCACACCAAGTAAGGTTATGGCCTTGCACTCTCCTTTTGGATTCTCTTCTGTATTGCTTGGGAGAGTACTAGGAGGAGTTTCAGTGACCCTTTTACTCAGCTGGCCCACGTGTGCCTCCAAATTTCTAATGGATGACCTTGTTTCATTCATGAAACTTAGAGTAGCCTTAGATAGATCAGAGACTATATTTGCTAAGCTAGATGGATTCTGCTCAGAATTCTCTGTCTGTTGCTGAGTGGATGATGGAAAAGGTTTGCTATTACTAAACTTGTTTCTTCCACCATTATTAAAGCCTTGTTGAGGCTTTTGTTGAACCTTCCATGAGAAATTTGGATGATTTCTCCATGAAGGATTATAGGTGTTTCCATATGGTTCACCCATGTAATTCACCTCTGCTATTGCAGGGTTCTCAGGATCATAAGCTTCTTCTTCAGAAGATGCTTCTTTAGTACTGTTGGATGCAGCTTACAATCCATTCAGACTCTGAGAAATCATATTGACTTGCTGAGTCAATATTTT
Source organism: Arachis ipaensis (assembly GCF_000816755.2). Classification (NCBI taxonomy): domain Eukaryota; kingdom Viridiplantae; phylum Streptophyta; class Magnoliopsida; order Fabales; family Fabaceae; genus Arachis; species Arachis ipaensis. Next base: position 100,602,737 of record NC_029793.2, read on the forward strand.
ATTGAGCCAATATGGCATTCAGAGTATCAATTTCAACAACTCCCTTCCTCTGAGGCGTCCCATTACTCACAGGATTCCTTTCAGAAGTGTACATGAACTGGTTATTTGCAACCATGTCAATGAGTTCCTGAGCTTCTGCAGGAGTTTTCTTTAGGTGAATAGATCCACCTACAGAATGGTCCAATGACATCTTTGATAGCTCAGATAGACCATCATAAAATATATCCAGGATGGTCCATTCTGAAAGCATGTCAGAAGGACACTTTTTGGTAAGTTGCTTATATCTCTCCCAAGCTTTATAGAGGGATTCACCTTCTTTCTATTTGAAGGTTTAAACATCCACTCTAAGCTTGCTAAGCTTCTGAGGAGGAAAGAACTTGGCTAAGAAAGCCATGACCATCTTATCCCAAGAGTTCAGGCTATCTTTAGGTTGAGAGTCCAATCATATTCTAGCTCTGTCTCTTACAGCAAATGGGAAAAGCATAAGCATGTAGACCTCGGGATCAACCCCATTGGTCTTAACAGTATCATAGATCTGCAAGAATTCAGTTAAAAACTGAAAAGAATCTTCTGATGGAAGTCCATGAAACTTGCAGTTCTGTTGCATCAGAGAAACTAATTGAGGCTATAGCTCAAAATAGTTTGCTCCAATGGCAGGGATTGAGATGCTTCTTCCATGTAAATTGGAATTTGGTACAGTAAAGTCACCGAGCATCTTCCTTGCATTGTTATTATTTTCGGCCATGTCTCCTTCTTTTTCGAAAATTTCTGTCAGATTTTTTCCAGAGAGTTGTGCTTTAGCTTCCCTTAGCTTCCTCTTCAGAGTCCTTTCAGCTTCAGGATCAGCTTCAACAAGAATGTTCTTATCCTTGTTCCTGCTCATATGAAAAAGAAGAAAACAGAAAAGAAGAGGAACCCTCTATGTCACAGTATAGAGATTCCTTTATGTGAGTAGAAGAAGAAAAGAAATTCGAACACAGAAAGACGGAGAGGGTTCGAATTTTTAAGAGGAAGAGAAGTGTTAGTAGATAAATAAATAATTAGAAGGAGATGAGAGAGAAGAATTTTCGAAAATAATTGAAAAGAAAAGAAAAATATTTTTGTTTTTAATTTAAAATTAAAATTAAAATTCAAAAATTTAAAAAAGATTAAATTAAATTAAAAGTTAAAACAATTAGTTAATTAAAAAGGAATTTTGAAAAAGAGGAAGGTGGTTTTCGAAAATTAGAAAGAGATTTAGTTAGGTAGTTTTGAAAAAGATATGATTGAAATAGTAAATTTTTAAAATCAAACAAAAAGTCAAGTAGTTAATTGAAAAAGATTTGAAAATCAATTTTTTGAAAAGATAAGAAGTTAGAAAAGAAGTTAGAAAAGATTGTGAAATTGTTTTTGAAAAATATGTGATTGAAACTTATTTTGAAAAAGATTTGAAAAAGAAATTTAAAAAGATTTGATTTTGAAAATTAAAGTTGGTTACTTGACTAACAAGAAACAAAAAGATATTATTTTAAAATTTAAAGATTGAACCTTTCTTATTAGGCAAGTAACAAAGTAAAAATTTTTTGAATCAACCACATTAATTGTTAGCATTAATTTCGACAATATGAAAGAAAAAAATGAAAAAGAGTTGATTTTTGAAAAAGATTTGAAAAAGATAGAATTTTTAAATTGAAAATTTGATTTGACTCATAAAAAACAACTAAATTTTAAAAAGTTTTGAAAAAGTCAACTCAAATTTTTGAAAATTTATGAGAAGAAAAAGGGAAAGATATTTTTTTTATTTTTGAATTTTAATGATGAGAGAGAAAAATATCAAAAAGACTCAATGCATGAAAATTTTGGATCAAAACAAATGATGCATGCAAGAACACTATGAATGTCAAGATGAACACCAAGAACACTTTGAATGTCAAGATGAACACCAAGAACTTATTTTTGAAAATTTTTAAGAAAAGAAAAACATGCAAGACACCAAACTTAGAAATTTTTAATCTTTAGACACTAACAAATTGAAAATGCATATGAAAAATAAGAAAAGACACCAAATAAGAAAAATTTAAGGATCAAACAAAGAAATCCATCAAGAACAACTTAAAGATCATGAAGAACAAATGCATGAGTTTTCAAAAATTTTAAGAAAAATTAAAAAGATGCAATTGACACCAAACTTAAAATTTGACACAAGACTCAAACAAGAAACACAATATTTTTGGTTTTTATGATTTTATCAATTATTTTGGATTTTTTGAAAATATATTTGAAAAAGAAAATTAAGTATTTCAAAATTTCTAATGAGAATTCCAGGAATCATGCAATGTTAGTCTAAAGCTCCGGTCCAAAACACTAGATATGGCCAATGGCCAGCCAAGCTCCAGCAGATACAAATCAGGCATATAACAGCTGATTAGATAAGAGTCCAAGGACTCTTACCATGATAAGTGGAAGCCTCAGTCCAAAAATTTAGACATGGCTTGACAGCCAGCCAGGCTCCAACAGATCATGAAGAAACTCTAGAATTCATTCTTAAAAATTATGAAGAACATCGAATAATTTATATATTTTTTTTTGAAATTTTTTGAAAACAAAAATAAAAAAATACAAAGCTTAAAATTAAAATAAAATTACCTAATCTGAGCAACAAGATGAACCGTCAGTTGTCCAAACTCGAACAATCCCCGGCAACGGCGCCAAAAACTTGGTGCGCAAAATCGTGATCATTCATTCCTTGGTAACGGCGCTGAAAACTTAATACGCACGCTCATAATCTTAGTTCTTCTTTACAACTTCGGACAACTAACCAGCAAGTGCACTGGGTCGTCCAAGTAATAAACCTTACGTGAGTAAGGGTCGATCCCACGGAGATTGTCGGCTTGAAGCAAGCTATGGTCACCTTGTAAATCTCAGTCAGGCGGATTCAAATGGTTATAAAGTTTTAATAATTAAAAGATAAATAAAACGTAAAGTAAAGATAGGGATACTTATGTAATTCATTGGTGAGAATTTCAGATAAGCGTATGGATATGCTTTTGTTCCTTTTGAACCTCTACTTTCCTACTGTATTCATCCAATCCTTCTTACTCCTTTCTACGGCAAGCTTTATGTAGGGCATCACCGTTGTCAATGGCTACATCCCGTCCTCTCAGTGAAAATGGTTCAAAATGCGCTGTCACTGCACGGCTAATCATCTGTCGGTTCTCGATCCTACTGGAATAGGATTCAGTAATCCTTTTGCGTCTGTCACTACGCCCAGCACTCGCGAGTTTGTAGCTCGTCATAGCCATCCCTTCCCGAATCCAACTCGGAATACCACAGAAAATGTTTAGACTTTCCAGATCTCAAGAATGGTCGCCAATAATTCTAGCCTATACCACGAAGACTCTGATCTCACGATCAGAAGGCTAAGAGATATGCATTCAAGCTTGCTTTCATGTAGAACGGAAGTGTTTGTTAGGCACGCGTTCATAAGTGAGAATGATTATGAGCGTCACATAATCATCACATTCATCATGTTCTTGTGTGCGAATGAATATCTTAAAGAAGAAATAGGTTTGAATTGAATAGAAAACAATAGTACTTTGCATTAATTCATAAGGAACAGCAGAGCTCCACACCTTAATCTATGGTGTGTAGAAACTCTACCGTTGAAAATACATAAGTGATAATGGTCAAGGCATGGCCGAATGGCCAGCCTCCTAAACGTGATCAAAGATGATCCAAAAGATCAGATGTTTAACATGATAGTAAAAAGTTCTATTTATACTAAACTAGTTACTAGGGTTACAGAAATGAGTAAATGATGCAGAAATTCACTTCCTGGGCCCACTTGGTGTGTGCTTGAGCTGAGCATTGAAGCTTTCACGTGTAGAGGTCTTCCTTGGAGTTAAACGCCAGTTTGTAACTTGTTTCTGGCGTTTAACTCTGCTTTGCAACCTGTTTCTGGCGTTTAACTCCAGAATAGGGCAGAGAGCTAGCGTTGAACGCCAGTTTGCATCGTCTAAACTCGGGCAAAGTATGGACTATTATATATTGCTGGAAAGCCCTAAATGTCTACTTTCTAATGCAATTAAGAGCGTGCCATTTGGACTCCAGTAGCTCCAGAAAATATACTTTGAGTGCAGGGAGGTCAGAATCCAATAGCATCTGTAGTCCTTCTTCAACCTCTGAATCTGATTTTTGCTCAGGTCCCTCAATTTTAGCCAAAAAATACCTGAAATCACAGAAAAACACACAAACTCATAGTAAAGTCCAAAAATGTGAATTTTATTTAAAATCTAATAAAAATATACTAAAAACTAACTAAATCATACTGAAAACTATGTAAAAACACTGCCAAAAAGCGTATAAATTATCCGCTCATCAAGTCTCGAATCAGAGCTAGAGGACATTTTTAAAGATGTTCAGCCTGATATGGGGGAACCAGAGAAAATAGAAGAACCTCTGAATACTCCTCAGGAAGAGGAGAAGCCTCCTAAACCCGAGCTCAAACCACTACCACCATACTTGAAATATGTATTCTGGGAGAAAATGACACTTTTCCCGTGATCATAAGCTCTGCTTTAGAGCCACAGGAAGAGAACGCACTAATTCACGTGCTAAGGACACACAAGACAGCCCTTGGATGGTCCATAAGTGATCTTAAAGGCATTAGTCCAGCCAGATGCATGCACAAGATCCTTTTGTAGGATGATGCTAAGCTAGTTGTTCAACCACAGAGGCGGCTAAATCCTGCCATGAAGGAGGTGGTGCAGAAAGAGGTCACTAAGTTACTAGAGGCTGGGATTATTTATCCTATTTTTGATAGCCCCTGGGTGAGCCCTATCCATGTTGTCCCCAAGAAGGGAGGAATGACAGTGGTTCATAATGAAAAGAATGAACTGGTTCCTACAAGAACAGTTACAGGGTGGCGTATGTGTATTGACTACAGAAGGCTCAATACAGCCACCAGGAAGGATCATTTTTCTTTACCATTCATAGACCAGATGCTGGAGAGACTAGCAGGCCATGAATACTACTGCTTTTTGGATGGCTATTCAGGTTACAACCAAATTGCAGTAGATCCTCAAGACCAAGAGAAAACAGCATTCACATGTCCATCTGGAGTGTTTGCCTACAGAAGGATGCCATTTGGTCTGTGTAATGCACCTGCAACCTTTCAGAGGTGCATGCTCTCTATCTTCTCTGATATGGTAGAGAAATTTCTAGAAGTCTTCATGGATGACTTCTCAGTATTTGGAGACTCATTCAGCTCCTGTCTTGACCATCTAGCACTTATTCTGAAAAGGTGCCAAGAGACTAATCTAGTTTTAAACTGGGAGAAATGTCACTTTATGGTGACTGAAGGAATTGTCCTTGGGCACAAAATTTTGAACAAGGGAATAGAGGTGGATCAAGCTAAGGTAGAGGTAATTGAAAAATTACCACTACCTGCCAATGTTAAGGCAATCAGAAGCTTTCTGGGGCATGCAGGATTCTATAGGAGATTTATAAAGGATTTTTCAAAAATTGCAAAACCTCTGAACAATCTGCTAGCTGCTGACACGCCATTTGTCTTCGACACAGAGTGTCTGCAGGCATTTAAGACTCTGAAAGCTAAGCTGGTCACAGCACCAGTCATTTCTGCACCAGACTGGACATTACCATTCGAACTAATGTGTGATGCCAATGACCACACCATTGGTGCAGTATTGGGACAGAGGCATAACAAGCTTCTGCATGTCATTTACTATGCTAGCCGTGTTTTCAATGACGCACAGAAGAATTACACAACCACAGAAAAGGAGTTGCTTGCAGTGGTTTATGCCATTGACAAGTTCAGATCTTATTTAGTGGGATCAAAATTGATTATGTACACTGACCATGCTGCTCTAAAATATCTCCTCACAAAGCAGGATTCAAAACCCAAACTCATAAGATGGGTGTTGCTTCTACAAGAGTTTGATATAGAAATAAGAGACAGAAAAGGGACAGAGAATCAAGTAGCTGATCACTTGTCCTGGATAGAACCAGTAGCAGGAGCGTCCCTCCCTCTTACTGAGATATCTGAAACCTTTCCGGATGAGCAATTGTTTGCTATTCAGGATGCTCTGTGGTTTGCAGACACTGCAAACTATAAGGCTCGGTAATGTCAAGCTATTGATAGTAAATAAGCGCTTATTGGAAGGCAACCCAATCTTATTTATCTATGTTAATTACTTTTTCGTTTCATTTTCCATTGTTATTTTATGTTTTCTTTAGGTTGATGATCATGTGGAGTCATAAAAACAGCTGCAGAATTAAAGCAGAATCAAAAATAGCATCAAAAATAGCACACCCTGGAGGACAGACTTACTGGCATTTAAACGCCAGTAAGAAGCATCAGACTGGCGTTAAACGCCAGAAACAGGCTATAGCTTGGCGTTTAATGCCAGAAACAAGCACCAAGTTGGCGTTCAATGCCAAGAAAGGGGGAAAAGCTGGCGTTTAACGCCAAAAACAAGCAGCAGTCTGGCATTAAATGCCAGGATTGCACTCTAAGGGTGTTTTGCACGCCTCAATGGAGCAAGAATGCTAAGTCCTTGACCCCTCAGAATCTGTGGACCCACAGGATCCCCACCTACCCCACCTTCTTTTCCATACTCTCTTCACCACTCACATCCATCCATCATAAACCCCTCATACACACTATCACCCTCCCTTGGCCGAACCCACTACACATCTCCATCTCCTCCTTTCTTTCTTCTTTTGCTCGAGGACGAGCAAATATTTTAAGTTTGGTGTGGAAAAAGCCCCGCTTTTTAATTTTCCATAACCATATGGCACCTTCCACGAGATTAGAGAAGATCAAAGAGCTATGAGGGAGGAGCAACAAAGGAAAGGAAGAGACATAGAGGACAGTGCATATGTCTTTTGAATTTGTTGTTTATGAATGTTAAAATTGTTGGCTCTTGAAAGAATTATGAAAAAGGAGAAATTTTATTTGATAATCTGAAAAATTATAAAATTGATTCTTGAAGCAAGAAAAAGCAGTGAAAAGCAAAGGCTTGCGGAAAAAAATGGCAAAAAAAAAGCAAAAAAAAAAAGAAAAAAATAATAAAAAAAAACAAGCAGAAAAAGCCAATAGCTCTTTAAACCAAAAGGCAAGAGCAAAAAGCCAGTAACCCTTTAAACCAAAAGGCAAGGATAAAAAGGATCCAAGGCTTTGAGCATCAGTGGATAGGAGGGCCCACAGGAATAAAATCCTGGCCTAAGCGGCTAAACTAAGCTGTCCCTAACCATGTGCTTGTGGCATGAAGGTGTCAAGTGAAAAGCTTGAGATTGAGCAGTTAAAGTCATGATCCAAAGCAAAAAGAGTGTGCTTAAGAACCCTGGACACCTCTAATTGGGGACTCTAGCAAAGCTGAGTCACAATCTGAAAAGGTTCACCCAGTTATGTGTCTGTGGCATTTATGTATCCGGTGGTAATACTAGAAAACAAAGTGCTTAGGCCCACGGCCAAGACTCATAAAGTAGCTGTGTTCAAGAATCAACATATTGAACTAGGAGAATCAATAACACTATCTGGATTCTGAGTTCCTATAGATGCCAACCATTCTGAACTTCAAAGGATAAAGTGAGATGCCAAAACTGTTCAGAGGCAAAAAGCTACTAGTCCCGCTCATCTAATTGGAGCTAAGTTTCATTGATATTTTGGAATTTATAGTATTCTCTTCTTTTTATCCTATTTGATTTTCAGTTGCTTGGGGACAAGCAACAATTTAAGTTTGGTGTTGTGATGAGCGGATAATTTATACACTTTTTGGCATTGTTTTTAGGTAGTTTTTAGTATGACTTAGTTAGGTTTTACTATGTTTTTATTAGTTTTTATGCAAAATTCACATTTCTGGACTTTATTATGAGTTTGTGTGTTTTTCTGTGATTTCAGGTATTTTCTGGCTGAAATTGAGGGACCTGAGCAAAAATCTGATTCAGAGGCTGAAAAAGGACTGCAGATGCTGTTGGATTCTGACCTCCTTGAACTCGAAATAGATTTTTTGGAGCTAAAGAAACCCAATTGGCGCTCTCTCAATTGCGTTGGAAAGTAGACATCCAGGGCTTTCCAGCAATATATAATAGTCCATACTTTGTATGAGTTTTGACGACGCAAACTGGCGTTCAAACGCCAACTTCCTGCCCTATTCTGAAGTTAAACGCCAGAAACAAGTTACAAACCAGAGTTAAACGCCACAAACAGGATGCAACCTGGCGTTTAACTCCAAGAGAAGCCTCTACACGTGTAAAGCTCAATGCTCAGCCCAAGCACACACCAAGTGGGCCCCAGAAGTGGATTTCTGCACTATCTGCACTTAGTTACTTATTTTCTGTAATCCTAGCTACTAGTTTAGTATAAAAACAAATTTTAGAGACTTACTATGTACCTCATGACATTTTTACACTTCACATTGTATTTCTGACGGCATGAGTCTCTAAACCCCATGGTTGGGGGTGAGGAGCTCTGCTGTGTCTCGATGAATTAATGCAATTACTACTGTTTTCCATTCAATCACGCTTGTTTCTATTCTAAGATATTCACTCACACTTCAACCTGATGAATGTGATGATCCGTGACACTCATCATCATTCTCACCTACGAACGCGTGCCTGACAACCACCTCCATTCTATCTGCAATAGCTTGAGTGCATATCTCTTGGATTTCTAATCTAAGATTAGAACCTTCGCGGTATGGGCTAAAATTATTGGCGGCCATTCCTGAGATCCGGAAAGTCTAAACCTTGTCTGTGGTATTTCGAGTAGGATCTGGGATGGGATGACTATGACGAGCTTCAAACTTGCGAGTGCTGGGTGTAGTGACAGACGCAAAAGGATCAATGGATCCTATTCCAACATGAGTGAGAACCAACAGATAATTAGCTGTGCGGTGACAGTGCATTTGGATCATTTTCACTGAGAGGACGGATGGTAGCTATTATAACGGTGATCCACCAACATATAGCTTGCCATGGAAGGAGCCTTGCGTGCGTGAAGAAGAAGACAGTAGGAAAGCAGAGATTCAGAAGACAGAGCATCTCCAAAACCTCATCCTGTTCTCCATTACTGCATAACAAGTATTTATTTCATATTCTTTTACTTTTTACAATTAAAGCTAAGAATCATTACTGATATCCTGACTAAGAATTACAAGATAACCATAGCTTGCTTCAAGCGGACAATCTCCGTGGTATCGACCCTTACTCACGTAAGGTATTACTTGGACGACCCAGTGCACTTGCTGGTTAGTTGTGCGAAATTGCAAAAGTGTGATTGTGATTTCGTGCACCATACTGCATGCAAGCTATCAAATGGAAAAGCATCATTAATAGGAGTGGAGTCATCCTTAATGTGCTCAAGGTGACTCAAGTGGTCTGCCACTAAATTCTGGTTACCACTCCTATCCTTAATTTCTAAATCAAATTCTTGCAGCAACAATATCCAACGTATTAGCCTTGGTTTAGACTCTTTTTTAGCTAATAAATACTTTAGAGCTGCATGGTCTGAGTACACTATCACCTTAGTACCAAGTAAATAGGCTCGGAATTTATCCAGAGCAAAAACAATAGCCAAAAGCTCTTTTTCAGTGGTGGTGTAGTTAGACTAAGCAGCATCTAAGGTCTTAGACGCATAAGCAATTACAAAAGGATCCTTACCTTCGCGCTGAGCCAGCGCCGCTCCTACCGCATGGTTGGAGGCATAACACTTAATCTCAAATGGCTGGCTCCAGTCTGGTCCTCTCACAATTGGAGCTTGAGTTAGGGCAATTTTCAGCTTATCAAATGCTTGCATGCAATCCTCACTGAACTCAAACTCAACATCTTTCTGCCGTAGTCTGGATAAAGGCAATGCTACCTTACTGAAGTCCTTAATGAATCTCTTATAGAAACCTGCATGGCCAAGGAACGAACGGACTTCCCTCACGGAGGAGGGATAAGGTAAACTAGAAATGACATCTACCTTTGCTGGATCTACAGAAATACCAGTATTAGAAACAACATGTCCTAGAATAATCCCTTGTTTTACCATAAAGTGACATTTTTGAAAATCCAATACAAGGTTTGAACTAACACACCTGTCTAATACTCTAGCTAAACTATCCAAGCAAAGGTTAAAGGAATCACCATAAACGCTAAAATCATCCATGAATACTTCCATACAGTTCTCAATAAGATCTGAAAAGATACTCATCATGCATCTTTGGAAAGTAGCCGGTGCATTACATAAGCCAAAAGGCATCCTTTTGTATGCATACGTTCCAAAGGGACATGTAAAAGTAGTCTTTTCCTGATCTTCAGGAGCTATATGAATTTGAAAATAGCCTCTATAACCATCTAAAAAGCAGTAATGGGATTTACCTGACAGGCAATCAAGCATCTGATCAAGAAATGGCAAGGGGTAATGATCCTTGCGAGTAGCTTGGTTGAGACACCTGTAATCAATGCAAACTCTCCATGAATTCCACACTCTAGTTATCAGGAGTTCTCCATGCTCATTCTTTACTATTGTGACTCCAGACTTCTTGGACTGACCCATTCGCTGTCCGAGATGGGGTAAATGATATTTGCTTCAAGCATCCTGGTCACTTCTTTCTTGACAACTTCTAAGATGGTGGGATTCAATCTTCTTTGGGGTTGACGGACAAGCTTTGATCCCTCTTCTAAGAATATTCTGTGCTCATAAACCTGAGGGCTAATGCCTATTATATCTGCCAAGCTCCACCCAATTGCTTTTTTGTGTCTTCTCAACACACTAAGCAGCTGCTCCTCTTGTTGGGAAGTGAGTTCCCTTGCAATGATAACTGGGAATTTCTTATTATCCTCAAGGTAAGCATACTTGAGGTGGGGAGGAAGTGGCTTTAATTCCGATTTCTGCTCATGGCTAGGCTCTGGATTATCTTGAGCTAATGATAATGGAAAGTGTCCTCATTGTGTTCAGAGGGTGTCCCCACGCTTAGACCTTGCTCCATGTGCTTCTCTTCTACTTCTTCTTGATGAACTTTAGCTACAGTTTCATCAATGATGTCGCACTGAAAGATGGAATGATCTTCCGGAGGGTGCTTCATAGCTTCATTTAAACTGAAACTCACTGCTCTGCCATCTATCTCAAATGAGTAAGTTCCTGAGAATGCATCCAGCTTGAACTTCGAAGTCTTCAGGAATGGTCTTCCAAGCAGGATTGATGATGGTCTTCCTGAGTCACAAAAACTTGATGAGATATTTTGATGAGAAACGAATCTCTCCCAAAACACCCAAAACTAGCCGGCAAGTGTACCGGGTCGTATCAAGTAATAAAAACTCACGGGAGTGAGGTCGATCCCACAGGGATTGAAGGATTGAGCAATTTTAGCTTAGTGGTTGATTTAGTCAAGCGAATCAAGTGTTGGTTGGGTGATTTGTGATTTGCAGAATGTAAATTGCATGAAATCAAAGAGAGCGGGAAAGTAAATTGCTGAAACTTAAAGAACAAGAAATTAAATAGCAGAAACTTAAAGTGCAAGAAATGTAAATTGCGGAATCTTAAAGTGCAAGAAATGTAAATTGCGGAATCTTAAAGTGCAAGAAATGTAAATTGCGGAATCTTAAAGTGCAAGAAATGTAAATTGCTTGAAATGTAAAGGGGATTGGGATGTGGATTTGCAGAATTTAAACACAGAAAAGTTGAATTGCATTAAACAGAAGAGGAAAAGGGGATTGGGATTGAACCGGATCTTGAAGCAGTGAAGTAAATGAAGAGAAAAAGCAATAAACAGGGAATTGAAATGAGAAATTCAGATCTCAGGACCCAGAGACTAGAAAACCAAGTCTAGATCTCAATACCTTCCTAGATCCAACAAGAACAATAGCAAGGAAATTGTAAATTGCAAAGAAAAGAGATGAAGAACAATAAACCGGAAATGAAATTCAGTAAATAAAGCAGAGAGATCCAAGATTGAGATTGAAACAGAATTTCTTCAATTCTC
>NC_029793.2:100630269-100632423 GCF_000816755.2 Arachis ipaensis
TTGTTTGGTGGTTGTTGATCTTGCCAAAAGCCAGCCCTATTCATAGCCTCTTCCACTCTATCTTCAAGTCTCATAGCCCTGTTCACTTCCATCTCACTTCTCATTTTGAAAAATTCATCAAAAGTTGGGAATGCCGGATCCATGTTGTGCATATGTTCTCCAATATAGTTTAGTTTGATTTGGCTATTGACATTGTAATCGGCTTGCACTTCATACCTTGCTTCTTGGAGTGTTGTGAACTCCTTGAAGGCCTTCAAACTTTCAGCTTGCATTTGTTCCAACTTCCCAAAAGATTCATGAGATTGAAAGGCATGTTCTTCTTGCATCGCAAGAAATCTTGACTCGAATTCATTTTGTTTGTTGATTATTCTCAGCTCTCTTTCTTCTTGTGCTTGTTGGTTTTGCATGTACAGAGAATGATATTCCTCTTGCCTTGCTTGGATTCTTGTGTATTGCTGAGATAACCTCCCTATTGCTTCTTGCATTTGAGTCATGTCCATATTGCCTTGTGAGAAAAAGTGTGGCTGTTCCTCCTCCTCTTGTGGCTCTTCTTCCATGTGGGGCTCATCTTCTTCCATTTGCTCTTCTCCTTCCCTTCCTCCATGTGGCCTTCGGCCTTGGTGTGCTTCAAGGGGCGTCATCATTCGTTCAATAGTTATGGGCATGCCTTGGCTTAGCCACATTGGATTCTCCTCTTCCAATGGAACTTTGGCCTTTGCACACAACTTCCAAATGGTGCTTGGATAGTACAACCAAGATCCGGCCGAATTTTTTTTCAGCTATCTTTAGGATGTCTCTTGCAAGGATCTCATGAACTCTTATCTCTCCACCCACCATGATACAATGCAGCATTAAGGCTCTCTCCCTGTTAACTTCTGAGGTGTTCACTGTCCCCAGAATTGACCTTTTCATCAACTCATACCATCCTTTTGCCTCCGGAATGAGGTTACATCTCTTCAAGAACTTGTATCTGTTCTTGTCATCTCCCTCCCATCTTGAGTTCTCAAAACAAATGTCTCTTGCAATCTCTTCATAATTTTGATCCTCAGTCAATCTTTGTTGGTATCCCGGTTCATCAAAGCGCACTGACTTTAGTTTCAAAACTTTCTTGATTGCATCTGGGCCAAAGTCTACTTCCACCCCACGCACATAGCTCTTGTACGTTGGGGGTTCACGCATGTCAATCCTTGGGACATTTGCATAAAACTCTCTTATGATATTGGCATTAATTCGAGAGATTGGTGATGTAAGTTCCTCCCATCTTCTCTTCCGGATTTTGTTCTTTATTTCTTGACACCCATCATCCGGCAACATGAATGGAATCTCAGGATATATTTTTTTCTCGTTCATCCATTGAATTTGCATTTGATGAGACCAAGACTTGAACTTCCATTGGTCATACTCATGTGTTTCTTCCTCTACTATTGGATCTTTTCCTTTTCGTCGTTTGGTTCTTGAGGAGGATGCCATAATCACTTGGTTGGTTGAGAGGGAATGTGGGGAGTGTTGGAGAGTTTTGATGTGTGGTTGGAGGAAAAAGAGATTCGGACTGAACTTGCTAGGGAATTATGAAGAGAAGATTAAGTGTTTGGAGTTTAAAGTAAAAGAAAAAGTTACACAAGGCTTGTAATGTTGAGGAGTGATTCGGTCATGTGCATGGCTTGAAGGTGGTATGCTTTTATATGAGAAATAAAGGGCTAGGATGCAATTAGACACCATGGGGATCAAGGGTGTGCATGTATGGATGAATGAAGACAAAATTTGCTCCTTCCCTAGCCTTTGCCGTGATCATTTTCAATGAGGGGCAGATTTCTTCCTTGAAGCATGTGATATGATTTTGTCCTTATGCTATGCTTTCTTTTGTCTTGTCCTTCTTTTCATTGAAGATTCTTTGACCTCCTAGTCATTGCAGATTCTTTGACCTCCTAGTTATCACAACAAGACACATGCATTAGTCTTATCCCACCGTAGCAATATTATTCTTTTTAGTAAAAATATGTGAACTATCAATTCTTATCTCATGTGAACCGTGACACTTCCTTTGGGGGACACCAAACTTGATGTTTGGTAATATATAAAGAAAATGAGTTTTTTTTTTTTTTCAGTGAAGTTTAAATGTTCATAAGAATTGTTTTCATCATACTTTCTTTTTCT
>NC_029793.2:100634149-100634521 GCF_000816755.2 Arachis ipaensis
AAAAAGAATAAAGGTTTTTTTTTTTTTTCTCCAATTAGTGAAGTTTAAATGTTCATAAGAATTGTTTTCATCATACTTTCTTTTTCTCTCTTTTTTTTTTCATGAAGGATTAATTGTATCCTCGAATTGGTGCATCAAGGTTTGATGAACATCAAACTTGCTTCTTGTCAAAGGGTTCATCACAATTAATACCTTCATTAAAAGAAAATTCTATTTATAAAGTTTTGAAAAATGACAAATGTATGATTATTGATGCATGAATTCCAGATTCTCATGAGGCTATGTGGACATCAAACTTAGTGTTCGGCCATATGCTCTATCAAAACATTTTAAGCATGTAAAACAAAATCCTTTATGATATTGGTTAAGTGT
>NC_029793.2:100644521-100651773 GCF_000816755.2 Arachis ipaensis
TATTTTTATTTAAAGTTTTAAACTAAAACATAAATCTTTTTCTAATAGTAGAAAAATAAAAAATTCCAACAATATTCAAAAACTAAAAAATTGAAAAATAAAAAATTTTAAATTTTTTTAAATTAATTTATTCTTATTTTGTGAACAAGTGTAGCAAAAAAAGTCAATTTTCTGAGTGCAGCTGATGGTGTTTTTGTGGAAAAATGAATTTCCAAACACACAAATACTAACCGGCAAGTATAGCGGGTCGCATCAAGTGGTAAAACTCACTTAGAGTGAGGTCGATCCCACAGGGATTGATGGATCAAGCAATTTAGTGGGTGATTAGTTTAGTCAAGCTAACATTGAGTGAATTGTGTGAAGTTGATCAACAGAAAGTAAATTGCGAGAATTATAAAGTTGCAGAAAGTAAAATTGGACAGAAGCTTAAAGAGCAAGAAATGTAAATTGCAAGAATCTTAAATGACAAGAAATGTAAATTGCATCAAATGTAAAAGGGATGGGTGCTGGAAATTAAAGAGAGCAATGAAGTAGAATTAAGAACAATTGACAGAAAAGAAAAATGCAGGAAAGTAAATCAAGCTCACAGAAAACTCAATGTAAATTGGCAGAATGTAAATTTGCAGAGAAATAGAAATGTAGAAAAGTAAACCAGCAAGAAGACTTAGATCAATTCTCAAATCTCAAAGAGAAATTAACAATTTCAATAAAATAGTAAAAACAGAAAGGAAGCTAAGAGCTCAATTTCTCTCTCAATCAAAACAGAAAGGAAATTTGCAAAGGAAGGAAAGTGAAACAGAAAGGAAAAGAAAACTCCAATGTGATCTTCAATTCTCAAATTCAACAAGGAGAATTAAAAGAGAAAGAGCTATTCTATCCTACTCCTATTGCTCCCTAATGGAGCTAGCCTTCTCTCATGAAATGAGAATGATGCCTTTATATAGGCTTTCTACAAAATGAAAATGAAATTAAAAACAAATTACAAAATAAAATAAATTCCTAAGCTAATTAATCCTTGTGCCTTTGAGTGATGATAATGGGCTTAGCTTGCTTTGGATTTGAGGAAGAGTGGATCTGGATGGCCTTGGTTCAATTGGTGAAGAATTGAATTAAAATGAAATTTTATTGAATTTTTGGCCTATGGGTGTTGCTCCCAGGGCAATGCTCAGCTCTCCCCAAGAGCGCAGCATCCAAGCCTTGCCAAGTCTTGTGCGTGCAACATTGCTCCCTGACCATGTCACACTTGCAAGGAATAAGGAAAGTAGCGCTCTGCTCTTGGCAAGAGCGGAGCACTCCTTTTGCTTGGGTGAGGTCCCAAGTTCGAAACTTAGTGGGAGCACTTCTCCATGCTATGTTCCTCATTTTTTTCTTAGTGAAGCACGACAATGCTCTCCAAGAGAACGGAGCACAATAATGATGTAGAGCGCTACTTTGCTTTGGAGTGAGGCTCCAGCTTCGAACCTTGGTGGAAGCATTGGCCGATTTTTTGCTTATTTTTGGCCCTTAAAGATGCATTTCACTCGTGCCTCAATTTCATGCCAAATATGGATTGCCATACATCGTTGGAAAGCTCTGAATGTCAGATTTCCAACGCAACTAGAAGCACATCAATCGGACATCTGTAGCTCAAGTTACAGCCCTTTGAAGAAGGCATGGTCATGCTGTGAGCGCCCAAGCTTAACTTAGTGAAAATTCTTGCTTCCAAGTTGAAATTGCATCACGATGATGCTCCAACTTCAAAGCGTGTCCCAAAGTGTGCTTAACTTTGTGTGTTGATTGCCTATTCTCCTTTAATTTGGTCATGAGCCACGCTTTTAAAAGCGTGGCCTAAGCCTCCAAAGTGTGCTCCAACTTCAAAGTGTGTCCCAAAGCTCTTTTTTTTCTCCTTTTTAACTTATTTTGTGCTTCTTTGCTTCTTTTTCTTCTTATTTCCTACAAGATTTATAAAATTTAAAAGATCAAAGAAATATACCAATTAAGCACAAAAGCATTCAATATTCAAGCACAAATTATCAATTTCTTGTATGAAAAAGTATAGAAAAACATGACATGTTGGCATGTCATCACAACACCAAACTTAAACCTTGCTTGTCCCCAAGCAAGAAAAGAATCATGCAATAAAGATTGACAATCCAAGGTACGAAGAGTAGCAACTCAATGTTCATGGTAAGCTAGTTTTCTAAGCATGCTACAATCACAAAAGAAATGTAAATGATTGATGCTTCTATCTAGCTCAATTTATGAAATCTTTTCCTTATAATTTTCCCTTGAAACAAGCTTTTGATTTTCTTATTAGCTTCTCCTTTTGGGTGCTTTGCCCCATGAGTTAATAACAAAGCTACGATTCTAAATGCTTTGTTTTCAAGTATTACCACTTGATACATAAGCACCACAAGCATTTGAATTAGAGGACTTCATTAAGCTCATTTTTCTTTTCTTTTCTTGACTCTCTAATCATTGATGCTCAGAACCTTGAGCTTTGAGGGAGTGCATTTGTACTTGAGCCTAGCCTTGACTTCTAAGTGTTTTGTTTTCAAGCATTTGGCTTGATACATAAATACCACAAGTACTTAACAAATAAATTGCCATTAGTACTCAGAGCCTTCAGCTTTCTCATTCTTTCCCTTTTTCTTTTCTTCTTTAATTGTATTTGCTTCTTCAAGGTTTTCATGATTTTCAAAAGATTTCACAAAATGTCCTAGATGAAAACTTCAATTAAATAAAATCTAATGCAATTGAGCAACAATTAATCATACTAGCTTTCCAATACTTGTATGCACATGCTAAAATCTTCTTTAATTCTTTGTTTGTTTATGATCATGATACTTTACTGCTTTAAGCTTTACAAAACTCAAGTTGGTAGTCATAATGGCATGGCAAGATGTTACAAATCAAAATTCAAGCTATGCTTATTCATACCACACATGCATACAGAGAATATAAAGACAATCATGCAATTTAAAGTGCTGGAAACAAAGGAGAGGAAAAGGAACTTTACAACCTCGTAGTCCATCTTCTCTATTGTTGTCATTTTCCTCTTATTCTTCCCTTTCCCTTGCCAAACTCAGAATTCTTGCTCATCCTCAAGCAACAATTAGAACAATGGCTATGGGGCTAAGATGGATCATGAATGTCTTATACAATGAAATGTTAGTGGTACATGTGTTTTAAGCAAGCAAAATTGAGGATAACAATCAAGGCACAAGAGACAGAGACATTGGGATTGCAAACATAAGAAGGTGTGCATGATACATGGCATGAAAGATAAGTGGCACACCAAACTTAGTGTGACTCTTTCACTTGGAATTAATGCAAGTATCGGTAAGGATTGGAAGCAAATTTTTGTTGCATAGCAACACCAAACTTAGAATGCAATCCTATGTCCATTTTATTTGAAATAAGACTAAATGAAACTGTTGTATGTTAAATACAATCACCAAGCCAAGAATCTTGTCATGAATAAAGCTCTCTTAGTGATGTATTAACAAACACAGTTAATAAAAGACAACATTAAAAACAAGTAAATGAATAAAACAAAGAGGAAACTAAAATGTTAAACCAAAAGAGAAAAATTGCAGAGGCATTATGATTATGCAAACAAGTAGTGTTGCTTGAATAAATTGCATAGAAAATAAGTGGCACACCAAACTTAGAATCTTAGTGTAACACTTTCAATTTTGATTTGATGCAATCATCCAAAAGGATTGAAAACAATTTGTTGCAGGGCAACACCAAACTTAGAATGTAACCATATGCCATTTTATTGAATTTAAACAAAGTAAAGAAAGAAAACAAAGCATAGAAGAGAAACGTTACCTACTGTTGGCATGTTGTTCTTTACTTTCTTCCTCTTCTTCCAGTTTGTTAAGAGGAATGACCTCAAGGGAGGAGAAGATTCAGCTATTGCCCCCTGTCTTGGTCTCTCCTCAGCAAGCTTTCTTTTGTTAATGGCTTGATTGAGCTTGCTTGCTGGATCAGGGGGAGGATTGCCTGTAGTTGACCTTCTCTTCTTCATGAATATTGTCCTTTGTAGCTTGGTCACAATCCTCTTCTCGGTGCTTTTGTTAATTGCCTTCACTTCCTTGAATCTAAGTCTTGGTGGTTGTGTGATTGTTGGAGTGTTCTCTTCATCAAAAGCTTTTTGAATTGATGGTTCAGTGGGCTCTTCCTTCCTGTAATTTTTTGCTTTAATTGAGTGTGAATTTCCTTGATTGGCTTCCTCCTCTTCTTTTATATGATCTTCCATTAAGTGTTTTGGGAGTGAAGTTTTAGGTTCCTCTATCACCTCAATTAGCTTCTGTGAATATGAAGCCACAGGTTCAAACACCTCCACAACCTCCTTTTCCATTGAAATTTCACTTGACACAGAGGCTTCCTCATCTTGCTTTTTCACTTCCTCACCCACAAATTGGTCTTTATTCTCACTGTTTGATGGCTCCAAGTTTCTCCTTATTTGCTCTAAATGCCCATCCATCTTCTTGAGGGGGATTTCCTGCTCTTTCCAAGAGTCCATTGATGTTTGTAAGTATTGTTCAAATGCTAGCTCAAGGGATGAAGGCTGAGAATGAGTTTCTGGATATGTGGGTGCTGTGGTGAAGTTGTTTTGAGTGGTATGTAATGAATCTTGTGGATTGTGGAATAAGTTTTGTGGTTAGTGATGACAAGTCATCATATGCTAATTTTGCAAGCATTTTTCACTTGTTTCATTAGTTTTTATGCACTTTCTTGCATTGTAAGTTAGTAATTTGGAGTGAAATTGCATGGTTTCTTTGAATCAATCAACCACCCTTTAATTGACACAAAATCATGAAGTTTAAGCTAAAATTAATTGGTTTTAAATGAATTTTAAGCTTTGTGAATTTTGTGATACTTTGATTGGTTGTTTTGATTACTTGTAGGTGAAGAAAAGAAAAAAAATAAGAAAAGCGTAGCCTAAGGAGCATGATCTAAGCAAAGAAAGAAAGCGTGGCTCAAAGAAGGAGAAGCGTGGATGCATTCAAGAAACAAGGGTATAAATCTCTTGCCAAGAGCTTTAAAGCTCTTGTGGAGAGCTTTCCTTCAAAGAATCAGAAGCCAAGCTCTTGCCAAGAGCTTTATCAAGAGCACATGGAAGAAGGAAGCAAGAGCCAAGCTCTTGCCAAGAGCTTTGAAGCTCTTGCCAAGAGCTTTTTCGGGCATGCTTTGAAGAAAATCAAGAAAGAAAAGCTCACTAATGCACTCACCAAGACTTGAACCCATGACCAAAGGGAGAGAGTAAAGCGCTACTTTACAAGAAAAACAAGCCAAAATTGGCTTGTTTTCACTCCATAGGATTCGAACCATGTTCCTCAAGGAAGCAAAGCTTTAGGTGCTACTCTTGTGCCATGAAAAATGGGCAGCTTTTGCACTCCCCAAGGATTGAACTGGGCACCTCAAGGAAGCAAAGCTTTAGGCGCTACTCTTGTGCCAAGGAAATTAACTCCACAAGTGCTCCACCCAAGACTTGAACCAGGGACCTCAAGGACAAGTAAAGCTCTTGCCAAGAGCTCAAAGGTTCTTGCAAAGAGCTTTGTTCTCTTGTCACAAGGGAAGGGCGCGCAACACTTTAGGAAGGAAAGGGAACCAAAGCTCTTGGCCAAAGCTCTTGCCAAGAGCCGAACCTTCCCCTGGGAGGTGCACCATGGGCCAAAAATTCATCAAAAATTCAAATTAATTCATTTCTTCACCAAATTTTAGAGCCCACCCAAATTCTTAGATCCAATTTAGGAAGTGTATAAATAAGTGTTAGTTTGATTTAGAAAGGACCTTTTTACTTACTTTGAAATTTTCTTTTGCTTCTTTGAATTTCCATTTTTGTAATTTTGAGAGCTCTTTACTTTGAACTTGGATCTTGGAGAATTAGGAAGGAGAATTGATCTCTCTTTTTCCTTGTTCTTGCTTGAGCACCCTTTACTTTTCGTCTTGGATCTTGGGTGGAGAATTGAAGAAATTCTGTTTTAATCTCACCTTTTGATCTCTTGTTTACTCTTACTGCATAATTCAATTTCTGTTTACTGCTTCATCTTCTTCTCTTTCTGCAATTTACTTTTCTTTATTTCTTTTGCAATTGTTCTTGTTGGATCAAGGAAGGATTTGAGATCTAGACTTGTTTTCTAGTCTCTTCCACTCCTAAGATCTTCAACATCCTTTTAATTGCTGCAAATTAAGCATCACTTTCTGTTTTAATTTCTCAAGCATTTCTACTTTTCTGTTTAGATCTACTTTACTTCAATTCACCTTCTACTCTTCTGTTTTGTTGCAATTTACTTCTGCTTGTTTAATTTCTGCAACCCCAGCTCCCTGAACCCTTTTATAATTCAAGCAATTTACATTTCTTGCACTTTAAGATTCAGTTATTTACATTTCTTGCAATCTAAGTTTCTGCAATTTAATTTACTTGTTCTTTAAGATTCAACACTTTTACTTCTTGTTCTCTTTAATTTACTGCAATTCTTCCCTCTCCCTTTGCAATTCATGCAATTTAGTTTCTGCCAAATACAAACCACTCAACCAATACTTGATTCGCTTGACTAAATCAATCACTAAACTAAAATTGCTCAATCCTTCAATCCGTGTGGGATCGACCTCACTCATGTGAGTTATTATTACTTGATGCGACCCGGTACACTTGCCGGTGAGTTTTGTGTTGGATCATTTTTCACACATCAAGTTTTTGGCGCCGTTACCGGGGATTGATTAGATTGACAATGATTAAGTAAGGTGGTGGTCTAGATTAAGAACTTTTTCTTTTACTTTTTACTAAGCATACTAGCTGTTTGAATTTTTGCTTAAGCTAACACTAACTTCACTCTAGCAATAGAGTGTTTAATTCTGGTTCCTGGTTCTATGTTTATGTCAGGAGGAAGAAGCGATGAATCCACACCTTTTAATCCTGAAATACTTTGGAGGTTGAGAAGAGAACCAAGAAATGGAGGAAAATCCAACAAATCCACAAGTGGGAGTGGCCAACGACAATGGTCAGCCCCAAAGGAGAGTATTGGCTTCATATACATTTGCTAATCCAAGGCATTGTAGGAGTAGCATCCTTACCCCAAATGTCGATGCAAATAACTTTGAATTGAAGCCCCAACTCATCACCTTGGTGCAGAACAACTGTTCTTATAGAGGAGGACCACTTGAAGATCCAAACCAACACTTGTCTACTTTCTTGAGGATTTGTGACACTGTCAAAACCAATGGTGTGCACCCTGACAGTTACAAGCTACTGCTATTT
>NC_029793.2:100653772-100666483 GCF_000816755.2 Arachis ipaensis
CACTTGTCGGTGAGTTTTGTGTTGGATCATTTTCCACACATCAAGTTTTTGGCACCGTTGCCGGGGATTGATTAGATTGACAATGATTAAGTAAGGTGGTGGTCTAGATTAAGAACTTTTTCTTTTACTTTTTACTAAGCATACTAGCTGTTTGAATTTTTGCTTAAGCTAACACTAACTTCACTCTAGCAATAGAGTGTTTAATTCTGGTTCCTGGTTCTATGTTTATGTCAGGAGGAAGAAGCGATGAATCCACACCTTTTAATCCTGAAATACTTTGGAGGTTGAGAAGAGAACCAAGAAATGGAGGAAAATCCAACAAATCCACAAGTGGGAGTGGCCAACGACAATGGTCAGCCCCAAAGGAGAGTATTGGCTTCATATACATTTGCTAATCCAAGGCATTGTAGGAGTAGCATCCTTACCCCAAATGTCGATGCAAATAACTTTGAATTGAAGCCCCAACTCATCACCTTGGTGCAGAACAACTGTGCAAATAACCTTTGAATTGAGGCCTCTTGGAAGATCCAAACCAGCACCTATCCACCTTCTTGAGGATTTGTGACACTGTCAAAACTAATGGAGTGCATCCTGACAGCTACAAGCTACTATTATTTCCATTTTCTCTCAGAGACAAAGCTACTCAATGGTTGGAATCTTTCCCAAGAGATAGCATCAACAATTGGGACGATCTAGTGAGCAAGTTACTTGCTAAATTTTACCCACCTCAAAGGATCATCAGATTGAAGACTGAGGTCCAAATATTCACACAAATGGACACTGAACCCATCTATGAGGCATGGGAGAGATACAAGGCGCTGATTAAGAAGTGTCCCCCTGAAATGTTCAATGAATGGGACAGATTGCAAAATTTTTATGAAGGTTTGACGTTGAAATCTCAAGAGGCTCTTGATCACTCAGCAGGAGGTTCTCTACAATTGATGAAGACTGCAGAGGAAGCTCAAAATCTCATTGATATGGTGGCTAACAACCAGTATTTATTTGCTCACCAAAGGCAACACCAACCATCACAAAGGAAAGGAGTGATGGAGTTGGAAGGAGTGGACACCATCCTAGCTCAAAACAAGATAATGCAGCAGCAGATTCAACAATAATTTGAGCAGATGCCCAAGAGGATTGATAGCCTCCAAGTTGCGGCAGTAAACACAAGCCAACCATCACCCACGTGGGGGACAAATAAAGAAACTCAAGAGGATCAGCAGCAGGAACAACCTCAATATGTGCACAACCAAGGCTCAGGCCAAAATGAAGTTTATGGTGACACCTACAATCCATCCTGGAAGAACTATCCAAATCTTAGATGGGGAGATAACCACACTCAAAACCAGCAACCATGGCAAAGAAATTCAAACCAAAACAACTCAAGAAATAACCAAAACCACAACCAGCAAAATACTAACCCCAATCCATATAGAAAACCCCAAAACAACCACCCAAATTCCAGTTACTATCCACCCAATAACCAAACCACTAACCAAAACACCTACCATCAACCTTCAACATCTCACAACCAGCTACAAGCATCACAAGACACTCAAAGAATCTCCAACTTGGAGATATTGATGGAAAAGATGATGAAGCACCAAGAGATAATGATGGAGAAACTCATGAAAAATCAAGAGATGGCAAAACAAGATAAGGAAGCAGCAAGGAAAGATCAAGCCATAACAAGTAAAAACCAAGGAGCTTTAATCAGAAATCTTGAGATGCATATGGAACAAATAGCTAAACAAATTACAGAGATGGGTGAGAAGCAACCGAATGCATCTCCTAGTACCACTCAAACCCACCCAAGGGACAAAGGAAAAGCTACAAAGTGGGAGGAGTGCAAAGCAATCATAGTGGGAAGTGAGAAGACTAGGGAGAAGGAAGCCATCAATCAGGAAGAACACAACAGAGAAGTTCCACAAGAAGAGACAGAAGAAAAAAGTGAAGAGGATAGAAAGACCAAGAATGCAAAAATCTCAAAGAGAGACAAAAACATCCTTGAGCCACAGCTACAAGAGAAGAAGGAAGGGGTGAAGTCATATGTCCCCAAACTTCCATACCCTCAAAGGTTTCGGAGAGAAAATGAGGATAAGCAATACTCAAAATTCCTGGATATATTCAAGACTCTCAGCATCAATATTCCTTTCTTAGAAGCACTTGAACAGATGCCATTATATGCCAAATTTATGAAAGAAGTACTCACAAAGAAAAGATCCCTAAAGGAGGGACAGATTGTTGAGATGACAAAGGAATGTAGTGCTATTCTGATGCATTTGCATATTTGCTATTTTAACTAGTTAGTTTAGTTGGTTTTAGCTTAATTTCATTTATTATTACTAGAATAAACAAGCAATTTTGTGAGTTTTCTCTACATGCATTCATAAACCAAGAACTAGGTGAAATTTGGCATAACTCATGCAAATGATTTAAGAAGTTTATAAACAAGTTGATATGAATGATTCTCTTGAAATTCATTGCATAAGATGGCAAAACTTTGAGGAAGATTCTTTGGTTTATGTTAGGTGATGAAGAAAGAAGATGATGGATCAAGAATTAGAGCAAGAAGGTTTGGAGATATATCAATCTTGGCAAGGAAACAGAGGAAGCACGTTGCCAACTCTGGAGTGTTTGTGGACAACGCCAGGAAGCTTGAAACAGAGCAAGAAAAGAAGCTTGAAACAGAGCAAGAAGGGGAGCTTGAGAGCGTTGCCAGGCAGGGAATGAACTGGCGTGTTCCCTGGCAACGCCCATAACAATGCCCATAACATAGAATTTTGGCTAGAAGAGCTCACTAGCACGTTGGAGAGGACGTGTTTCTTGGCAACGCCAGCAACAACGCTGGCCACTTCAAGCACCCCTAGAGAAGGCTCGAGAGCGTTGCCCAGTGAGAAATGAACTAGCGTGTTCATCAACAACACCAGCAACAACGCTGGTCCCTGCAAGGTGGCTATGGAAAATGACCTTGGGCGTTGCCAACTTGAAGTTGAATGTGCGTGTTCCTTGGCAATGCAAGGCCAAGAAATTGAACCAAGGAGAGCTCGAAGGCGTTGTTGCTTTGAAGTTGAAGTGGCGTGTTCATCAACAACGCCAACAACAACGCCAAGGCTAAGAAATTTAGGCCAGGGGAGGATTGGGCATTGTCATGGGCGTGTTTGGCAATAACTTCAACAACAACTCCAACCAAGACAGCCTGACCTCACCTCCTTCAAGGATGAATAACTTGAGTTACAGAGATCCAATTTGAGTGATTTCAGTGGCATTGGAAAGTAGACATCAAGAGCTTTTCAACCATATATCATAGCATGGGATTAGAGTTCATTTGAAGCTTCAAAAGCTAGCCTCATTTATGGCCTCAGAGACTAAGGGCGTTATTGCTGGCGTGTTTGCCAACAACTTGGGCAACAACGCCAGGCAGCCTGACCTTGCCCTCTTCAAAGGAGCATATCTTGAGCTACAGAAATCCAATCGAGGTGCTTCTAGTTGCATTGGAAAGCTGACATTCAGAGCTTTCCAATCATGTATAATAGTCCATAGTGAAGCATGAAATGAAAGCTCGAATCAGAGTCATCTTTAGGCCCCAAAAACAAGGAAATGAGGTTGAAATTCAAGGAAGCATGAATAGGCCAAGGAAAGGGAGTCGAACACGTTGCCAAGGCTAGAATGGCCTGGTGTGTTCCTTGGCAACTTAGGCAACAACGCCCAGGCCAAGAAATCTGGCCTAGAGGAGTTATTGTGGGCGTTATTGTGGGCGTTGTCATGGGCGTGTTTGGCAAAAACGCCCAACCAAGGCAGCCTGACCTTGCCCTCTTCAATGGAGCATAACTTGAGCTAGGAAGGTCCAAATGAGATGATTCTAGTTGCATTGGAAAGTAGACATCAAGATCTTTCTAATGATATATCATAGTTCATATTTAGGCAAAGGATTGAAACCCAAAGTTTAGGCAACATCAAGCATAGAAAAAAGGTAAAAAACAAGCAAGTGTTTGGCAACAACTTGGGCAACAAATTAGGTAACAACGCCCAAGCACCAAGTCCCACTCCCAGGAAAATGCCTTGCACGTTGCCAACGTGCACTAAGGCTGGCGTTATTGACAAACACGCCAGGCCATTGGGCCAGAAAAATTGAAAATGAGTCCTGTTTCCTCTGTTTGACAAGAATTCTTTCATGAAGCAAAATCAACAAGAGCAAGGCCCAAATTTGCTAGTCCAAAAGGTTTTACCTTAGACACTTTTACTTAGAGAATTAGACTTTTTCTGTTTTTGCTTCTCAACCATATTCTATTTTGTTTTCTTTTGGCAATTTTAAATTTCAGTTTTCAAGAACTTCTTCTTCATTCTTCATTACTCTTCTCTACTGAATTTGAATGTTTAATTTTGCATTTATTGTTGAATTTAGAGCTATGATTCACTAAACCCCATTTTCATTAGGGGGAGGAGCTCTGTTATTTGATTGGGTTGATAACTTTTCTTTTCCTTCTCAATTCAAAGTGGTTCATCCAAGAGGAAACTCTTGCTCTTCACAGATTCAATCACCATCGAGAGAGGGATTAATCTATATGAATTATGTGGTGAACTTGAGAAAGGAGCTACATAATTCAGTTTAGAGTTCATCCTTTCATGATTTTCTTGATCAATACACTTTGGTTGGTATGTGAGATGTAACCTCCCTTAGTTGAGATTCTGGAAGTTGTGTGGCTTGGATTAGAAATTGAACTTCATCTCTTCTCATGAACAATTAGATCACGAAAGTGGCAATTGGTTGTGTTGAGAGAAATTGAGTTACCAAGAGATTGGGACTCAATTACCCACAAATTGCCATGGATCTATAACCATGATTGAGAAGAAATTGATCAACATCAATTTATGAGAATTTACATCTCTGATCCCTAATGATCTCTCCATCATTAATTCTCATCTCTTTTGTTTTTTTAGTTCTCTGAATACCCATTACTCAATTCCCTTTTATCTTTTTGCAATTTATCATTCTTGCCATTTACATTCTGTTTATCTATTTCTTGCAATTTACTCTTCTGCTCTTTAAAATTCTGCAACCTTTACTTTCTTGCAATTTATTTTCCATGTCATTTAAGTTTCTTGCACTTTAAGTTTTAGTTATTTACTTTTATTCTCTTTCTCTATTTTAGTTCTTTAAATTCCTTGTCATTTAAGCTTTTGCAATTATGTTCAAAAATCACAAATCTCGTGAAATCAAAATCATGTCTGCTTGACTAAATATACCATTTAACTAAAGTTGATTAATCTACCAATCTCCGTGGGATCGACCTCACTCTTAGTGAGTTTTATTACTTGATACGACCCGGTATACTTGCCGGTTGTGTGTTAATATTCTTAATTTTCGCGTATCATATCCTCCAAAGAGAGTTGCCAGAGAAGAAAGATGATCCTGGGAGTTTTTACATACCTTGCACCATAGGAAACATAACAGTTGAGAAGTCATTCTGTGACCTCGGTGCAAGCATAAACTTGATGCCTTTATCTCTAATGAGGAAACTTCAAATTTCTGAGCTAAAGTCCACACGAATAGTTCTCCAAATGGCTGACAAATCAATTAAGCAAGCACTGGAGTTGTGGAGAATGTGTTAGTAAAAGTGGGAAAATTCTTTCTCCCTGCTGACTTTGTTATCTCAGATATAGAAGAGGACACTCCCATCATCCTGGGGAAGCCTTTCCTAGCTACGGGCAGAGCTTTGATAGATGTTGAAAAAGGGGAATTATTGCTGAGAGTGCATGATGAGCACCTAGCATTCCATGTTTTTAAAACCTTGCATAAGCCCATTCAGGAAGAATATTTTATGAAGGATAAGGCCAGAGATCAAAGCCTGAAGGAGGCAGTCAATGAGTTAACTCCAAGACTTCTAAATCCATGCTTGAAAGAAGTAGAAATGGTGTAACAGACCAAAGAAATCAAGGAAGAACTAGATCCAAAACCCCCAGATGAGAACCTCAACACTCCATATAAAGAACCACCAAAGCATGAAGTATCTTCTGAGAAAGAAAAGAAGAAGAGACCAAAAGGGTGGAGAAACAAGAAAATCCCCACTGAAGGCTTCTTACCAGGGGATAAAGTGATGTTAAACACCCAACCAATGAGGGTGTGTCCACAATTATCTGAGTACTACACTGTGAACCGGATCCTTTCACTTGAACACCTAGAGATCATCAAAGAGGAGACCAGAAGGAAGTTCACAGTAAGAGGAGAAAAACTAAGGCACTATGATTTTCAGCTTCCATGATCAAAGAATAAGATGTCAAGCTAGTGACAATAAAGAAGCGCTTGTTGGGAGGTAACCCAACCTGAGGTAGTTCACTCTTCATAGCTATTTCAATAAAAGGGTTAATTAGACTTATCTATATTGCAAGGAGCTAAGTCTGGTGTTTCACACCAAAATAAATTAAGGGAGAATGAAGAATTCTAAGTTTGGTGTGATGACAAGTCATCTTAGCCTAGTTTTACTAGTCTTTTTCTTTGTTTTTATTAGGTTTTATGCACTTTCTTGCATTATAAGTAAGTAATTTGGAATGGAAATGCACGGTTTCTTTAAATCAAACAACCACCATTTTAATTGATACTAAATCATGAGGATTGAGCCAAATTTAATTGATTTCTATTGATTTATAAACCTTGTGAATTTGGTGATACTTTGATTGGTTGTTTTGATTTCTTGTAGGTGAAGAAAAGAAGAAAATAAGAAAGCGTGGCTTAAGAAGTGTGGCCCAAGGAAGAAAATAATGTGGCAAAGGGAATTGAGAAGTGTGGCACATGAAAGGAGGGAAGCCACGAAGCTTTCCCCAAGAGCCCAGTGCTCTCCAAGGGAGCGCAACAATGAACCAAGGAGGCAAGCTTCAATGCTCTGCTCCCCTTGAGAGCTGAGCATAATTTGAAGCCAAGAAACAAGGAAAGGAAAAACAATGCTCCGCTCTCCTTGGGAGCATTATCGGGCTTCCACCAAAAATAAATCAAAGGAAATAAGTTGCCAATGCTTGCTCCAAGGTTTGAACCCATGACCCAAGGGAAGGAGGGGAGCGCTACTCACAAGGAAAACAAGCCAAAAATTGGCCAAAAGCATCCCCTAAGTTTCGAACACAGCACCATGAGGAAGCAAGGAGCAAAGGCAATACAAGAAACCAAGGAAATGGCACCAGCGCATGCTTCCCTCAAGTTTCGAACCAAGGACCTCCCCTTGGAAGTACCAATGCTCAGCTCACAAGGAGAGCAGAGCGCTGAAGCTTGGCACACACAAGCATGCTTGACACGGTCCAGGGAAGCAAGGCGTGCAACATTTGACACGGCCAGGGAGTTGGGTGCGCGCAAGACATGCACACAAGGCCCCAATGCTCCACTCCCCACATGAGCGGAGCCTTCCCCTGATGCTTCTCCCAGCCTTGGACGCAACAAAGGATGCCCACACAAGGCTCCAATGCTCTGCTTCCCACATGAGAAGAGCATCCTCCTGGGAGCAACTTTCACATGGGCTGAAATTCATTCAAAAATCCAATTAAATTCAAATCTTCACCAAATTAAAAAGCCCATCCAAATTCTAAAATCCAAGAATAGAAAGTGTATAAATAGGAGCTAGTTTGATTTAATTAGGATCTCTAGACTTTACTTTGAAATTTTTCTTTGAACTTTCATTTTTATTTTGAGCTTTTATTTTTGAATTTAGATCTAAGAGAATTAGGAAGGGGAATTGATCTCTCTTCTTCTTTGTTCTTGCTTGAGCACTCTTTTATTTTCTTGCTTTTGATCTTGGGTAGAGAATTGAAGAACTTCTATTTCAATCTCACCTTGAGACCTCTTGTTTACTTTTCTGCATAATTCAATTTCCATTTCTGTTTACTGCATCTTCTTCTACACTTTCTGCAATTTACTTTTCTTTATTCCCTTTTGCAATTGCTCTTGTTGGATCAAGGAAGGATTTGAGATCTAGACTTGTTTTCTAGTATTTTCCACTCCTGAGATCTTCAACATCTTTTTAATTGCTGCAAATTAAGCATCACTTTCTGTTTTAATTTCTCAAGCATTTCTACTTTTCTGTTTAGATCTACTTTACTTTAATTCACCTTCTACTCTTCTGTTTTGTTGCAATTTACTTCTGCTTGTTTAATTTCTGCAATAAATGATCTTCAAGCCTTGAGTTGGGCCTTTGCTCTTGGTGGAATTGGGTTGAAAGAGGCCTTGGTTGATTGCTCTTGAAGTTTGAAGAAGAAACAAAGTGAACCAATTGAACCGGTTTTGAGGTTAGCAAAAGTTGGACCAAAAGTTTGAGCCAAAGTTAGGAGTCTAACTTTGGCTCCAACTTTTCATATCAGTTGGCACATTTTTCTGGTTTGGACGTTGGTGCCAACGTTAGGGGTCTAACTTTGACCCTAACGTTGGCCTTCCCTTGGTGCTAGTGGCGCCAACGTTAGCCTCCAAGTTAGGGGGCTAACGTTAGCGCAAACGTTGGCCCTTCTCCCTTATGTCTTCATGTGCCAACGTTAGCCTCCAAGTTAGGGGGCTAACGTTGGCGCAAACGTTGGCCCTTCTCCCTTATGTCTTCATGTGCCAACGTTAGCCTCCAAGTTAGGGGGCTAACATTGGCACAAACGTTGGATGGCCAGGGAGGAATTCATGTGCCAACGTTAGCCTCCAAGTTAGGGGGCTAACGTTGGGGCTAACTTCTTGCTTCCTGGTTCAATTTCACTTATTCCATTGTCCTCTCTTCACTCCTAGCCATTCCTCTTTGCTTCAACCTTTCTCCAAGCTTTCTTCACCTATCATTAATCAACCAAACTCATCAAAGCTATGCTCAAAATCATGAGATATTCATTCTTTCATAATATGCAACAAATATAGCATAAAACCTCATGAAATGGCATAAATTCATATATGGTTGGTTCAATTAAGGGAAACATGAAAATATACTCAATTAGCTTGCTTGTAGCTCAAGAAAGTGCATAATTCTAATGAAAACAAGAGAAAAGGACTAGTTAAAATAGGCTAGGATGACTTGTCATCACCCGGTACACTTGCCGGTGAGTTTTGTGTTGGATTGTTTTCCACACATCAAGTTTTTGGCGCCGTTGCCGGGGATTGAATTAGATTGACAATGATTAAGTGAAGTGGAGATCTAGATCAAGCAATTTTTTTTCTTTTTTGTTTCTTTAATTTTTGACTAACACACTAACTGTTTGAATTTTTGCTTAAGCTTACTAAAACACCACTTTAGCAATAGAATAGAGTTCTTCTGGTTTTTTTCTGGCTCTGTGTGAATCCTATGCTGTTGCTTGATTGAATATACGAGAGAAGCAATTTTCTCCTATTGATCTTTCAAGTCTATTAACTGTTTGACATATTGTGTCAACTAACCCTCTGACCATATTTTGGTATGAGTATATTCAATCTTCATTTAGACTGTTTGTAATTGTGCAGATCATGAAAGAGACGTCAACGAATCCTAGCTGTTGCGGGAGTAGTGTCCTCACCCCAGATGACAATGTAACCCATGAATTGAAGCATCCGCCCATCACCATGAACGATGTTGCTCAATGGCTTGAAGCCTTCCCACAGGGAAGCATAATCGGATGGGAGGATCTAATGAGTGAATTCCTGGCCAAGTTGAAAAACCCCAGGGAATTGATACTATAAAAGTAGAAGTGCAATCATTCACACAAGAGAAGGGAGTGGTGGAAATTGAAGGTGTCCGTGCAATCATGGCCCAAAGCAAGCAGATACATCAACAGCTTCAGCAACAACTAGAACTGATGGACAGAAAAATTGATGGGCTGCGAACTGCTGTGGCAAATGCACATAACCTACCTCAAAATCCCCATGGTTGGAATCAATCTGAAAAAGGTTTTGGAGCAATTAACTGTGGGCAACAAAATCATGAGCAAACACACTCTCCAGGTAGTACCTCAAGCATGTTCCAACACAAGTTCCAAGGTGATGTGTACAACCCACCCTGGAGGACTCATTACAACTGGAGGAGGAGTGAGCACCAAAATCAAGGACCAAGGGACTTCAACTACAACAACCCCAATTTCCCAAACCAGCAAAAACACCACCATACCAACATCAACCACTACACACCACCACCACAATACTCACCCTTCCAACCTCAGACACCTCACAACCAACCAATCTCACAAGACTCTCAGAGGATCACCAACTTGGAGATCTTAATAGAGAGAATGATGAAGCACCAAGATGAAATAACACAAAACCAGGAAATCTCAATCAGAAGAATTGAGAGGCAAATGGCACAACTGGCTAAGCACCTTGCAAAAATGGGTGAGGAAAGGGCAAATACTTCCCCTAGAGCCACTGAAGACAACCTAAAAGACAATGAGAAAGTTGCCAGGTATGAGAAAGGGAAAGCAATCATAGAGGCAAGTGAGAAGAGGGCTACGGGAAAAGAAGCAATCATCAAAGAAAAGCACCACGGAGAAGTTCCTCATAAAGAAATGGAGAAAAGAAAGCCCACAGTAAGAGGAGAAAATCAAAGGAAACAGAAGCCTCAACTTCCATGATCAGAGGATGGAGGATGTCAAGCTAGTGACAATAAAGAAGCCCTTGTTGGGAGGCAACCCAACCTGAGGAAGTTATATTTTCATAGCTGTTTTAATAAAAAGGTCAATTAGTTTTATCTATACTGTAAGAAGCTAAGTTTCGTGTTGCACACCAAAACAATATAAGGGAGAATGAAGTATTCTAAGTTTGGTGTTTGATGACAAGTCATCTTAGCCTAGTTTCACTAGCTTTTTTCTTTTGTTTTCAATTGCAATTTAAGATTCTGCAATTTACATTTCTTGCGTTCTAAGTTTCTGCCATTTAATTTCTTGTTCTTTAAGATTCAGCACTTTAAATTTCAGTTCTCTTTACTTTCATGCAATTTACCCACTCCCTTTACTTTCTCTGCAATTTAAATTCTGCAAATCACAAATCTCTTAACCAAATCTTGATTCGCTTAACTAAATCAACCACTAAGCTAAAATTTCTCAATCCTTCAATCCCTGTGGGATCGACCTCACTCCCGTGAGTTATTATTACTTGATGGACCCGGTGCACTTGCCGGTTAGTTTTGGGTGTTTTGGAGAAATTCGTTTTTCCACAAAAATACTCCTCAAGTTTTTGGCGCCGTTGCCGGGGATTGATTAGATTGACAATGATTAAGTGAAGTAGAGATCTAGATCAAGCACTTTTTCTTTTCTGTCCTTTAATTTTCAATTAACCCACTAACTGTTTGAATTTTTGCCTGAGATAACTGAAACTTCGCTTTAGCAATAAAGTGAAGTTTTCCGGGAAATTTCTGGCTCTATGCAATGCTCTTGCTTACACAAGAGAAGCAATTTCTGTCCATCAACTGTTTGATACTTTGTGCCAGCTAACCTTCTGAATCACATTCTGAGCTTGAAAATATTCAATCATCACTTGAATTGTTTGTGACTGTGCAGATCATGGAGGGGAACTCAACAAATTCTAGCAATCATGAGAGTAATATCCCCACCTTGGATGATAATGTTACCCATAGTTCGAAGCAACTATCCATAGCCATGAATGATATTGCCCAATGGTTTGAAGCTTTTCCACAAGGAAGCATTATCTGATGGGAAGAACTGATGAGTGAACTCCTAGTCAAGTTGAACCCATCACAGAGAGTTGTTAAGCCAGAGGCAGAAGTGCATCCATTCACACAAGAGAAAGAAATTGAAGGTGCTCGTGCAGTCATAAGCCAAAACAAGCAGATGCATCAACAGACTCTACAACAACTAGACATGATGGCCAGAAAAATCACTGAGTTGAGACATGCTGTAGTACATACATACAACCTGACTCAAAGCTCATATGGGTGTAATCAAGCTGAACACAGTTTTGGGGTCATTAACCATGAGCAACAAAGTCATGAGCAACTACAATCTCCAAGCAATCACTCTAGCGTGCTCCAACACAGGCCTCAGAATGATGTGTACAATCGACCTTGGAGAACTCATTCTAATGGGAGGGGGGTTGAGAACCAAAACCAAAGACCAAGGGACTTCAACTGCAACAATCCCAGCTTCAAAAATCAACATAAAACACACCCCCACAACAACAATCACACACACTTCCAACCCTGTCCTACCTCACCATTCGCCCAAAATGACCTTCATCGACCACCACAATTGACACAGCCACTACCACTTCCAACCTTTCAAAGAATCTATATTCTAGAAATGCTGATGGAGAGGTTCATGAAAATTCAAGAAATGATGGCAATAGAGCAGGAAAAAATAAAGAAACATCAAGAGATGATAAGCAAGAACCAAGAGGCCTCACTCAGAAGACTTGAAAGGCAGATGGAACAACTGGTTCAAAACCTTGCTGAATTGGGTGAGAAGAAGGGGACTCTGAACCCAAAGAGCCATGAAAAAGATGCTGGGTTGAAAGAGAAGGGAGTCATGGAGGAAAGTAAGAAGGCTATGGAAAGAGAAACAGAGGGAAGGAAGCCCATAGCAAGAGGAGGAAACCAGAGGCAACAGAAGTCTCAACTCCCATGATCAAAGAATGAAGAATGTCAAGCTAGTGACAATAAAAGAGTGCTTGTTGGGAGGCAACCCAACCGGAGGTAACTATCTTTTCATATCTATTTCAATAAAAAGGTTAATTAGTTTTATCTATATTGCAAGAAGCTAAGTTTGGTGTTGCACACCAAAACAATG
>NC_029793.2:100667533-100712516 GCF_000816755.2 Arachis ipaensis
AATAAAGAAAATACAAAAGCAAAAAGAACATGGCCCAAGGCTCTGAGCATCAATTACTAGGCAGAAAAAGAAAGAAGAAACAAAACTCAAAGAGTTATTAGCCTAGTAAATGCTTGTGGTTGAGTTGTGTCAAAGAAAGAGGCTTGAGCAAGTAAATCCTTAGGGGTGCTTTAACACCTAATACCTTAAAACCAACTGGTTTAGGAGTATTGATTGAAAGCTTATCTAAAGAGCCGCTTTGAGACATGACACTTAGAGTCGAGGCCAAAGCACAGAAATTATAAGCTGCTTCAAGGTGACTACATATAAAGAGATCTCTATGATACCATTTGGATGAAAATCCTAAGACCTAAGACTCCCAATATGTGAGGACTAGTAAGCACTGGAGCCCTTGTATGAGCATATAATTTAGAGTTCACCCCACTGTTACTTAATCACTTCACTCACAGGACCTTACAATTTATTCTTCAATCCGTCTTAATTGAAAGAACCTTTGAGCAAAATTCATTTCTTGCTTGGGGACAAGCAAGCTTTAAGTTTGGTGTTGTGATGACAAGTCATCTTAGCCTAGTTTCACTAGCCTTTTTCTTTTGTTTTCAATTGCATTATGCACTTTCTTGAGCAAATTTCTTGTTCTTTAAGATTCAGCACTTTAAATTTCAGTTCTCTTTACTTTCATGCAATTTACCCACTCCCTTTACTTTCTCTGCAATTTAAATTCTGCAAATCACAAATCTCTCAACTAAATCTTGATTCGCTTGACTAAATCAACCACTAAGCTAAAATTGCTCAATCCTTCAATCCCTGTGGGATCGACCTCACTCCCGTGAGTTATTATTACTTGATGCGACTCAGTGCACTTGCCGGTTAGTTTTGGGTGTTTTGGAGAAATTTGTTTTTCCACAAAAATACTCATCAGTGTTCCCCCAAAATTTTATCGTAAAACATATTCTCACCTTCGGCACAATGCTAGCTTCAAACATTTAGATAAACTAATTAACTATTCTGTTGTTTCCTAATCTTTAGTTTTATTATCTTTGGTAAAGAAAAAGAAGTTCTACATATGGTCAGTTGATGACAAGTCATCTTAGCCTATTTTAACTAGTCTTTTTCTTTTGTTTTCATTAGAATTATGCACTTTCTTGAGCTACAAGCAAGCCAATTAGCTAGATTTTCATGTTTCCTTTGATTTAATCAACCATGTATGAATTCATGCTATTTCATGAGGTTTTATACTATAATTGTCACATATTATGAAAGAAAGAATATCTCATGATTTTAAGCATAGCTTTGATGTGTTTGGTTGATTAATGATAGGTGAAGAAAGCTTGGAGAAAGGTTGAAGCAAGAAGGAATAGCTAGGAGTAAAGAGAAGACAATGGAATAAGTGAAATTGAACCAGGAAGCAAAGAGCTGGACCTAAAGTTAGCCTCAAACTTTTGCACAAACTTTTGGGTGAAAAGTTAGCCCCCTAACTTTGAGGCTAACGTTGGCATGAAGAAAACACCCTTGGGCACCAAAAGTTTGCGCCAACGTTAGCCCCCTAACTTTGAGGCTAATGTTGGCATGAAGAAAACCTCCCTGGGCACCAAAAGTTTGCGCCAACGTTAGCCCCCTAACTTGGTGGCTAACGTTGGCACATGAAAATCATTCCCGTGAGTTTTTATTACTTGATACGACCCGGTACACTTGCCGGTTAGATTTGTGTGTTTTGGAGGAAATTTATTTTTCACCAAAATACTCATCATCAGTTTGATGCTCGAGAATCATTGGCAAGGTACTAAGTTTGGTGTTCCCACACCAAAGTAAGTGCAAAAGCCCACAAATAACTCATGCATGCTAACCATTTTTCAAGTACTTGGGAACAAGCAACTTTTAATATCATTGCAGAGTATCATACAAGCTTTTGGAAGAATTAAGCATCGTCAACCAAAAAGAGGAAAAAGGAATGTAAAGACCAGCAATGATGATGATGAGGAGTAAAGCAAGCAAACTTCAAAAGGTTGTATTGTTAAGTGATTATTTTACATCACTGCTATGATTGAAAATGATATTATACCCTTATCTATCTTCCTGTCTAGTATAATTTCTCTGCACTTCAATAATTAAGATGCTTGATCATTCACAACCCTATAATCTCCAAACTTGTTTGCACTCAATGTCTCAAAAATGCATCACATGAAAGTTCTTTGAAAAGAGGGATTGAGGAATTCAACAATTTTGAGGCAAGCAAAAGATTAGGAGATGTGGTGGTTCTAGCTGTATGATTATGCATTGAGGTTGCATGCTTCTGAAAACTTGCATGGGAGCTCATAGGCAGGACATAGAGTTCAAAGAAGTATTGTGGAGATTCTCAAACATTTATTGATCCAAGAAGCAGCAAACAAAAAAAAATAAAGAAAATACAAAAACAAAAGAACATGGCCCAAGGCTCTGAGCATCAATTACTAGGCAGAAAAGAAGAAAGAAACAAGAACTCAAAGAGTTGTTATCCTGGTAAATGCTTATGGTCGAATGTGCCAAAGAGAGAGGCTTGAGCAAGTAAATCCTTAGGGGTGCTTTAACACCTAATACCTTAAAACCAACTGGTTTAGGAGTATTGATTGAAAGCTTATCTAAAGAGCCGCTTTGAGACATGACACTTAGAGTCAAGGCCAAAACAGAGAAATCATAAGCTGCTTCGAGGTGATTACATATAAAGAGATCCCCACGATACCATTTGGATGAAAGTCCTAAGACCTAAGACTTCCAAG
This sequence comes from Arachis ipaensis, assembly GCF_000816755.2. Classification (NCBI taxonomy): domain Eukaryota; kingdom Viridiplantae; phylum Streptophyta; class Magnoliopsida; order Fabales; family Fabaceae; genus Arachis; species Arachis ipaensis. The sequence goes on from NC_029793.2 coordinate 100,670,287, forward strand.
ATGTAGGGACTAGTAAGCACCAAAGCCCTTGTATGAGCATATAATCTAGAGTTCACCCCACTGTCACTTAATCACTTCACTCACAGGACAATACAAGTTATTCTTCAATCCATTCCAATTGAAAGAACCTTTGAGCACAATTATCTTCTTGCTTGGGGACAAGCAAGTTTTAAGTTTGGTGTTGTGATGACAAGTCATCTTAGCCTAGTTTTACTAGTCTTTTTCTTTGTTTTTATTAGGTTTTATGCACTTTCTTGCATTATAAGTAAGTAATTTGGAATGAAAATGCATGGTTTCTTTAAATCAAACAACCACCATTTAATTGATACTAAATCATGAGGATTGAGCCAAATTTAATTAATTTCTATTGATTTATAAACCTTGTGAATTTGGTGATACTTTGATTGGTTGTTTTGATTTCTTGTAGGTGAAGAAAAGAAGAAAATAAGAAAGTGTGGCTTAAGAAGTGTGGCCCAAGGAAGAAAATAATGTGGAAAAGGGAATTGAGAAGTGTGGCACATGAAAGGAGGGAAGCCACGAAGCTCTCCCCAAGAGCCCAGTGCTCTCCAAGGGAGCGCAACAATGAACCAAGGAGGCAAGCTTCAATGCTCTGCTCCCCTTGAGAGCTGAGCACAATTTGAAGTCAAGAAACAACGAAAGGAGAAACAATGCTCCGCTCTCCTTGGGAGCATTATCGGGCTTCCACCAAAAATAAATCAAAGGAAATAAGTTGCCAATGCTTGCTCCAAGGTTTGAACCCATGACCCAAGGGAAGGAGGGGAGCGCTACTCACAAGGAAAACAAGCCAAAAATTGGCCAAAAGCATCCCCCAAGTTTTGAACACAGCACCATGAGGAAGCAAGGAGCAAAGGCAATACAAGAAACCAAGGAAATGGCACCAGCGCATGCTTCCCTCAAGTTTCGAACCAAGGACCTCCCCTTGGAAGCACCAATGCTCAGCTCACAAGGAGAGCAGAGCGCTGAAGCTTGGCACACACAAGCATGCTTGACACGGTCCAAGGAAGCAAGGCGTGCAACATTTGACACGGCCAGGGAGTTGGGTGTGTGCAAGACATGCACACAAGGCCCCAATGCTCCGCTCCCCACATGAGCGGAGCATTCCCCTGATGCTTCTCCCAGCCTTGGACGCAACAAAGGATCCCCACACAAGGCTCCAATGCTCTGCTCCCCACATGAGCAGAGCATCCTCCTGGGAGCAACTTTCACATGGGCGGAAATTTATTCAAAAATCCAATTAAATTCAAATCTTCACCAAATTAAAAGCCCATCTGATGTGCGGAAAACGATCCGACACAAAACTAACGCAAACTTTTGCTCAAACTTTTTGTTCTCTTTTCCTCCTAGCCATTCCTTCTTGCTTCAACCTTTCTCCAAGCTTTCTTCACATATCATCAATCAACCAAACACATCAAAGCTATGCTAAAAATCATGAGATATTCATTCTTTCATAATATATGACAATTATAGCATAAAACCTCATGAAATTGCATTAATTCATCTATGGTTGATTAAATCAAAGAAAGCATGAAAATCTACCCAATTGGCTTGCTTATGGCTCAAGAAAGTGCATAATTCAATTGAAAACAAAAGAAAAAGGCTAGTGAAACTAGGCTAAGATGACTTGTCATCACAACACCAAATTGGCTTGCTTAAGTTTGGTGTTGTGATGACAAGTCATCATATGCTAATTTTGCAAGCATTTTTCACTTGTTTCATTAGTTTTTATGCACTTTCTTGCATTGTAAGTTAGTAATTTGGAGTGGAATTGCATGGTTTCTTTGAATCAATCAACCACCCTTTAATTGACACAAAATCATGAAGTTTAAGCTAAAATTAATTGGTTTTAAATGAATTTTAAGCTTTGTGAATTTTGTGATACTTTGATTGGTTGTTTTGATTACTTGTAGGTGAAGAAAAGAAAAAAATAAAAAAAGCGTAGCCTAAGGAGCATGATCTAAGCAAAGAAAGAAAGCGTGGCTCAAAGAAGGAGAAGCGTGGATGCATTCAAGAAACAAGGGTATAAAGCTCTTGCCAAGAGCTTTAAAGCTCTTGTGGAGAGCTTTAAAGCTCTTGTGGAGAGCTTTCCTTCAAAGAATCAGAAGCCAAGCTCTTGCCAAGAGCTATATCAAGAGCACATGGAAGAAGGAAGCAAGAGCCAAGCTCTTGCCAAGAGCTTTGAAGCTCTTGCCATGAGCTTTTTCGGGCATGCCTTGAAGAAAATCAAGAAAGAAAAGCTCACTAATGCACTCACCAAGACTTGAACCCATGACCAAAGGGAGAGAGTGAAGCGCTACTTTACAAGAAAAACAAGCCAAAATTGGCTTGTTTTCACTCCATGGGATTCGAACCATGTTCCTCAAGGAAGCAAACCTTTAGGCGCTACTCTTGTGCCATGAAAAATGGGCAGCTTTTGCACTTCCCAAGGATTGAACCGGGCACCTCAAGGAAGCAAAGCTTTAGGCGCTACTCTTGTGCCAAGGAAATTAACTCCACAAGTGCTCCACCCAAGACTTGAACCAGGGACTTGATGTGTGGAAAACGATCCAACACAAAACTCACCGGCAAGTGGACCGGGTCGCATCAATTAATAATAACTCACATGAGTGAGGTCGATCCCACAGGGATTGAAGGATTGAGCAATTTTAGTTTAGTGGTTGATTTAGTCAAGCGAATCAAGTATTGGTTGAGTGGTTTATGCTTTGCAGAAACTAAATTGCATGAAATGTAAAAGGGGAAGGGGAAATTGCAGTAAATTAAAGAGCAGGAAAGTAAAGGAGCTGAATCTTAAAGTGCAAGTAAATTAAATTGCAGAAACTTAGATTGCATGTAATGTAAATGGCTGAAGCTTAAAGTGCAAGAAACGTAAATTGCTTGAATTGTAAAAGGGATTGGGAGTTGGGATTGCAGAAATTAAACAAGAACAAGTAAATTGCATTAAACATAAAAGAGAAAATTGAATTGCAGTGAAGTAGATCTTAAACAGAAGAGTAAAATGCCTGAAGAATTTAAAAAAACAAGAAAGCAATGCTTAATTTGCAGCAAAGTAAAAGAGGTTGAAGATCTCAGGAGTGGAAGAGACTAGATAACAAGTCTAGATCTCAAATCCTTCCTTGATTCAACAAGAACAATTGCAAAAGAAAATGAAAAGTAAATTGCAGAAGAGTAGAAGAAGATGCAGTAAACAGAGATTGAAATTCAATTATGCAGAAGAAGTAAACAAGAGATCCCAAGGTGAGATTGAAACAGAAGTTCTTCAATTCTTCACCCAAGATCAAAAACAAGAAAATAAAAGAGTGCTCAAGCAAGAACAAGGAAGAAGAGAGATCAATTCCTCTTCCCAATTCTCTAAGATCTAAATTCAAAAGTAAAAAAGCTCAAAAATGAAAATGACAATTAAAAGGAAAATTCCAAGTAAAGTCTAGAGGTGTCAAAAAGGTCCTAATTACATCAAACTAACTCCTATTTATACACTTTCTATTCTTGGATTTTGGAATTTGGATGGGCTTTTGATTTGGTGAAGAAATGAATTAAGTTGGATTTTTAATTCAATTTTCAGCCCAAGGTTTCAACTCCCAGGGGTAAGCTCAGTTGGAAAAACCAACTGAGCTTTCCTTGGTGGCGCCTTGTTTTCAGCCTCAAGGTCCCAGGTTCAACACTTGGTGGAGGAAGTTTGGAGCAATTTCCTTTGGAAGAGTGGGTGCTTCTTCATTATGTCTCCAAGAATTCCCAAGTTCGAATCCTAGAGGGAGCAAGTGGAGGCTATTTTTCTTGGAAGGGTTGGACGCTCCTCCCTTGCTTCTCAAAGAGTTCCCAAGTTCGAAACTTGGCCCAAGAATTTTAGCTATTTCTTCTTTATTTCCCTTGCAAGGAGTAGCGTGTGGTTCCAAGTTCGAACCATGGATGAGGCATTTTGGCTATTTTCTTCTCATTTTCATTGCAAGGAGGGTTCCTTGCTTCCTTTAGCTCATGAGTTCGAAACTTGGTGGCTTCACTCATGGGATTTCATCTTGAATTAATTTGGAGAGGTCCTCGATAAAGCTCACTTAGTTAACTGAGCTTTGTACCATTTTCTTGCTTTCTTTAGTGCTCAGTTAACTCTTTGAACTTAGCTTTGTACCTTGCCTTCTCCTTTCATTCCTTGTGAAGCTCATTTCATTTTTCTAACTTAGCCTTCCTTCTTCCTCAATGTTGGCACGCTTTTGCTTCCCTTGGGGCACGCTTTTTGCTTCCTTTGGAATGCCCCTTAGTCCATGCTTTTCTTATTTTCTTCTTTCTTCACCTACAAGCAATCAAATCAACCAATCAAAGTATCACCAAATTCACAAGGTTTATAAATCATTAAAATTCAATTAAATTCAGCTTAAACCTCATGATTTATCATCAATTACATGGTGGTTGATTGATTCAAAGAAGTCATGCATTTTAATTCCAAATTACTTACTTAGAATGCAAGAAAGTGCATAAAATCTAATAAAAACAAAGAAAAAGGCTAGTGAAACTAGGCTAAGATGACTTGTCATCACAACACCAAACTTAAAACTTGCTTGTCCCCAAGCAAGCACTTAAACATAAGAGAAGATAGAATGAAATAGATAAGTATGCATGTCCTTATTAGGCAAATAGTTGAATTTTGTTTATGGGGTTTTATGCAGATCAAAAATAGCTCATTTATTGCTTGCTGTCAAAACAAACAATGTTTCCTTAAGGGTTCACCAAGGTTGCTGCTATGATTCCTTACGTTTTTGCTTAATTCCCTTGTGAGCTTTTTCTTCTTTCTTTTGCATTTCAGAGCTTATTATTTATTAAAGGCTTGGTGTCAAATGTTGCAGTGGCCTTTGGCTTATTTTCACTCAATATTTTTTTTCACCACAGACACATGGCTCACTTCTTTCTTCCTAGGATCATTGATGCCCAGCATCTCTTTGGATTACTAAATGTTTTGTAGCTAGGTTGCTCTTCATTGTGGACTTTCAGTTGGCAATCCCAAATCAGTTGATCTAAGTTGCCAAGTTTTAAAATACTCCTTAGAACCTACTTGTCCAAGCATATCCTAGTACATAAACACCACAGGCATATGTCCTAGGGTCCAAGCTATCGGTGTCTAGCCTTATTGTTTGTTTCTTTGCCAACTTTTGGCTTTTCTTCTTTCCTTTTCTTTCTGTTTTGGTTTATTTTCAAGGGGCTTTCATTAATTGAAGGATCATAGCAGCAAACTAGATTAAGCTTCAAGAAACAAGTCATTCTGCAACATTTATTCCATGAGCTAATAGTTGAATCAAACACACACCACCACTAACTTTCATTCTAGCTTTTGCAACATTGAACAATTACTTTTCTAAATCAAACATCTTTCTTTTATTCAAACAGCAAGGGAGACAAGACAAAGTGTTCAAGCTGATGAGTGATGACAATTATTATGCAGATAACTTTCAAGCAAAAATTATGCAGATTGCTTTGTTTAACATGTACTTCCACTTGCAACTAAATAATCATTCCAGCCAGACATAAAGGACTCTCTGAATTAATTCATTACATAACAACAAGGATCAAGAATAGATACAACCTGTTGAGTTGCAGTTTTCCATTCTTACTTCCATTTGCTCCTTTTGAGTTATAATTCAGGTGTTCTTTTAATTTGTTGGCTATTTTTCTGCCTGCTCCTCAAATGTTGTTTGCTGTTCAACCCTTTTAGGTGTTGGTAAATCTGCAAAGCTTGTGTGTGGGCTCTCGAACTTATTTTGGTGTGTGAACACCAAACTTAGTTCCTTGCCAATATTTCTCATGCAACAAATTATATGTAAACTCTTTTTCTTTTTCAAAAGAAATAAACTAATGATTTGGAAACAGCAAAATAGTTAACTAGTTTACCTAAATGCTCAAAGCTAGCATTATGTAGGGGGTGAGAATATGTTTTATGATGAGATTTTTGGTGGAACACCAAACTTAGAATCCTTCATTCTCCCTTATATTGTTTTGGTGTGCAACACCAAACTTAGCTTTTTGCAATATAGATAAGGCTAATTAACCTCTTTATTGAAATAACTATGGAAAGAAACTACCTCAGGTTGGGTTGCCTGCCAACAAGCGCTCTTTTATTGTCACTAGCTTGACATTCTCTATGTTTGTTCAGTTCAGGTACTGAACTTCCTTTTCCTTGTCCCATTGTCCTCCTAAATAAAGCTTTGCTCTATGTCCATTTGCTGTGAAGTGGCTCTGTGTGGCTTCATCTAGCAGCTCAAGACTTCCATAAGGAAAGACTTTTGTTACTAGATACGGACCTGTCCATTTGGACTTGAGCTTGCCAGGGAAGATCTTGAGCCTTGAGTTATACAGGAGCACTTGCTGTCCTGGCTTGAACTCTTTCTTTGGGATCTTCTTGTCATGCCACCTCTTAGCTCTCTCCTTGTATATCTTAACATTCTCATAAGCTTCTATCTAAACTCATCCAACTCATTTAGTTGTAGCAGCCTCTTTTCTCCTGCTGCTTGACAATCAAGGTTGAGGAGTTTAGTGGCCCAAAAAGCTTTATGTTCAAGCTCCATAGGGAGGTGACAAGATTTTCCATATAATAGCTGAAATGGGGACTTTCCAATGGGAGTTTTGAAAGCTGTCCTGTATGCCCAGAGTGCATCTTCTAACTTCCTGGCCCAATCTTTCCTTGTGCTTCCCACAGTTTTTTCTAGAATTCTCTTCAACTCTCTATTTGCTAATTCAGCCTGACCATTAGTCTGAGGATGGTATGGTGTGGCTACTTTATGGATTACTCCATATTTGTGGAGGAGTTTCTCCATTTGTTTGTTGTAGAAGTGACCACCACCATCACTGACAAGGCCCTTGGGTACTCCATATCTAGTGAAGATATGCTTCTTAAGGAATTGAAGGACAATTTGTGCATCACAAGTGGTTGTGGCTATGGCTTCCACCCATTTTGAGACATACTCTACTGCTACCAAGATGTATCTGAAAGAATAAGAGGGAGGAAAAGGTCCCATGAAATCAATGTCCCATAGGTCAAATAGCTCAACTTCCAAGATGAAATTCTGAGGCATCTCATTCCTTTTTGTCAATCCTCCAGCTCTTTGGCATTCATTGCATTGGTGAACAAACTCTCTGGCATCCTTGAAGATAGTTGGCCCATAGAAACCACTTTGTAATACCTTTGCAGCTATTCTCTCTGGTCCAAAGTGTCCACCATATGCTGAACCATGACAATGCCACAATATGTCCCTCATTTCATTTTCATGGACACACCTCCTAATCATTCCATCAGAGCACCTCTTGAATAAAAAGGGTTCATCCCACAAGAACTTCCTTGCTTCATTGAGCAGCTTCTTCACTTGTTGCTTAGAACATTCTTGAGGTATCTTTCTTCCCACTTTGTAATTTGCTATGTCAGCAAACCAGGGTGTTTGTTGAACTTGGAACAGGTGCTCATCTGGGAAGTTCTCATTTACTTGTTGTGGTTTATCTTGACAGGTTTCTTGTGGTACTCTTGATAAATGATCCGCCACTTGATTTTCACTTCCCTTCCTATCTCTTACTTCAATATCAAACTCTTGAAGTAGCAGCACCCACCTAATAAGCCTTGGCTTTGAATCCTGTTTAGACATTAAATACTTGAGAGCAGCATGGTCAGTGTACACTATAACTTTGGAGCCAATCAAGTATTGTCTAAACTTATCAAATGCATAAACAATCGCCAAAAGTTCTTTCTCAGTGGTTGTATAATTTTTCTATGTTTCATTTAACACTTTGCTGGCATAATATATGACACGGTGCAACTTGTCTTTCTTTTATCCCAGCACAGCACCAATAGCAAGGTCACTTGCATCACACATAAGTTCAAAAGGTAAGTTCCAATCAGGGGGTGTGATGATTGGTGCTGTGCTGAGTCTTCTTTTTAAGGTTTCAAAGGCATGCTTACAGTTGTCATTAAAGATCAAAGGGTTGTCAATCACTAGCAAATTGCTTAATGGCTTTGCTATTTTTGAGAAATCTTTGATGAACCTTCTGTAGAAACCAGCATGCCCAAGAAAACTCCTTACTGCTTTCACATTAACGGGTATAGGAAATTTTTCAATAATTTCTATTTTAGCTTTATCAACTTCTATACCTCTGCATGACACCTTATGCCCAAGAACTATCCCTTCAGGAACCATGAAATGGTATTTTTTCCAGTTTAAGATCAAGTTAGTTTCTTGGCATCTTTTCAAAACAAGAGTTAAATGATGCAACAGGTGTTAAATGAATTTCCAAAGACAGAAAAATCATCCATGAAGACTTCTAAAAATTTTTCAACCATATCTGAGAAAATGGAGAGCATACACCTCTGAAATGTGGCTGGGGCGTTGCACAGCCCAAAGGGCATCCTCCTGTATGCAAAAACTCCAAATGGATATGTGAAGGTAGATTTCTCTTGATCTTTAGGGTCCACCACGATTTGATTGTAACCAGAATACCCATCTAAGAAACAATAATAGGCATGGCCAGCTAATCTTTCCAGCATCTGATCAATGAATGGGAGAGGGAAATGGTCTTTCCTTGTGGTATCATTCAATCTTCTATAGTCTATGCACATCCTCCACCCAGTCACTGTCCTGGTAGGGATCAACTCATTCTTCTCATTGGTGATGACCGTCATTCCTCCCTTTTTTGGTACAACTTGAACCGGGCTCACCCATGAGTTGTCAGAAATTGGGAAAATTATTCCAGCATTCCACAACTTCATGACTTCCTTTTGAACTACCTCCTTCATGGCTGGGTTGAGCCTTCTTTGGGGTTGGACCACAGGCTTTGATTCTTCTTCCAGCAAAATTTTATGCATACAAATGGCTGGGTTAATACCTTTGATATCGTCAATTGTCCACCCCAAGGCTGCTTTGTGAGCTTTCAACACTTCAATCAGCTTTGTTTCTTCTTCCATATTCAAGGAGGAGTTAATGATCACTGGTAGGGTCTCTTCCTCTCCCAGGAACACATATTTGAGGTGAGGGGAAAGAGGTTTCAATTCCTGCTTTGGCTTCTCTTTCTCCTTGTCTTCACTAGAGATTTCTACCACCTCTTCTTCCTGTTGCTCATGACAAGTGGCTTCTAACATTTCCTCCACTAGACTTTCTATCATGTCCACCTTTATGTAATTTTCTTGTTCAGGAGGGTGTTGCATTGATTTGAAGACATTGATGACCATTTGCTCATTATGTACTCTAAAAATCATCTCTCCCTTCTCTACATCAATAATGGCTCTGGCTGTGGCTAAAAATGGCCTTCCCAAGATGATTGAGTTGTTTTCTTCTTCCTCTGCATCCAGAATTACGAAGTCTGCTGGGAAGATAAACTCCCCAACCTTCACTAACAGGTTTTCCACAATGCCATTGGGTGTCTTGATTGATCTGTCAGCCATCACCAAAGACATCCTGGTAGGTTTGAGTTCCTCTATGGCAAGCTTTCTCATCATTGATAGTGGCATCAGATTGATGCTAGCACCAAGGTCACAGAGAGCTTTGTCTAGGGTTATTTTGCCTATGGTACATGAAACTACAAAGCTCCCTGGATCTTTAAGCTTTGGTGGGATGACTCCTTGAATCACAGCACTACATTCTTCAGTGAGAAGTATGGTTTCTTTCTCTTGCCAACTCCTCTTTTTGTTGATGAGTTCTTTTAAGAACTTTGCATACAGGGGCATTTGCTCAAGTGCTTCAGCTAAGGGAATATTGATCTCCAATTTCTTGAAGATTTCAAGAAATTTTGGAAAGTGTTGGTCCTTAGTCTCTTTGTTGAACCTTTGAGGATATGACAAGGGTGGTGTGAAGTTCACTCCCTGCCTTTGTTCCTTGGTTGGCTCTTTAATTGCTTCCTTCTCTTTCCTTGATTTTTGTGGCTGATCTTCCCTTTCTTTGAGCTCTTCTGAGGTCTGCTTTCTTGCTGTTACATCTTCATCATTGGCTCTCTCTTCTTCAGCTTGTTTCTTGTCACTTTCCTTTGGCTTCTTGGTTGCTTCTTCATTTTTCACCAGAATTTTTCCACTCCTCAGTTGTATTGCCTTGCACTCTTCTTTTGGATTAGGAATGGTGTCACTTGGTAGTGAGCTTGATGGCCTTTCAATGGTAATTTGCTTGGAGAGTTGTCCAATTTGCCTTTCCATATTTTTCATGGAGGCTTCTTGGTTCCTCAATGTCATCTCTTGATTTTTCATCATCTTTTCCATTAAGAGCTCCAAGTTGTTAATCCTCTGAGAGTCTTGTGAGATTGGTTGATTGTGGGGTGTTAAGGGTGGAGGATAAGTGTTTTGATTTGAGGTTTAGTTATTGGATGGATGATGGTTAGAATTGGGGTAGGTGTTTTGTGGTTTTCTGTATGTGGCTTGGCTATTGTTTTGTTGGTTGTTTTGGTTTGTGTTTTTCCAATTGTTTTGGTTTGAGTTTCTCTGCCATGGCTGTTGAGTTTGATTGTGGTTGTCTCCCCATCTAAGGTTGGGATGGTTCTTCCATGAAGGGTTGTAAGTATCACCATAGACTTCATTTGGCCCAGAATTTTGGTTGTGCATGTACTGGACTTGTTCTTACTGCTGCTCCTCTTGAGTTTCTTCATTTTGCCCCTATGTGGATGATGGTTGGCTTGTGTTGACTGCTGCAACTTGGATGCTATCAATCCTCTTGGCCATTTGCTCAAATTGATGTTGAATTTGCTGCTGCAATCCCACAATGTCTAGGATCTGCACATGTGTAGGAAGCCAAAACTCTTCTCTGTGGTGGATTATTGTTGTTATTGGCTGTCCCTTCTGCTCCATTTGGTGGATTTGTTAAGTGTTCCTCCATATCCTGGAATTCTTCTTCTGACTCCTCTTCTCCAACAATGTTTTTCCCTCTTTCAGCTCTTCTTAATCTCCTGAGGGTTCTTTCGTCTTGTTCACAAAAAGTGGGTGTAATTCTCCTTGTACCTGACATACAACCAAAGCATAAGAATCACACAACACCAGAAAGGCAATAACACTTCAATCCATTGCTGAAGTGAAATGCTAGTTGGATTAAGCAAAAATTCAAACAGTTAGTGTGTTAGTCAAAAATTAAAGAAACAGAAAAATAAAAAGTGCTTGATCTAAATCTCCACTTCACTTAATCATTGTCAATCTAATCAATCCCCAGCAACGGCGCTAAAAACTTGATGTGTGGAAAACGATCCAACACAAAACTCACCGGCAAGTGGACCGGGTCGCATCAAGTAATAATAACTCACATGCGTGAGGTCGATCCCACAGGGATTGAAGGATTGAGCAATTTTAGTTTAGTGGTTGATTTAGTCAAGCGAATCAAGTATTGGTTGAGTGGTTTATGCTTTGTAGAAACTAAATTGCATGAAATGTAAAAGGGAAAGGGGAAATTGCAGTAAATTAAAGAGCAGGAAAGTAAAGGAGCTGAATCTTAAAGTGCAAGTAAATTAAATTGCAGAAACATAGATTGCAAGTAATGTAAATGGTTGAAGCTTAAAGTGCAAGAAACATAAATTGCTTGAATTGTAAAAGGGATTGGGAGTTGGGATTGCAGAAATTAAACAAGAACAAGTAAATTGCATTAAACATAAAAGAGAAAATTGAATTGCAGTGAAGTAGATCTTAAACAGAAGAGTAAAATGCCTTGAAGAATTTAAAAAAACAGGAAAGCAATACTTAATTTGCAGCAAAGTAAAAGAGATTGAAGATCTCAGGAGTGGAAGAGACTAGATAACAAGTCTAGATCTCAAATCCTTCCTTGATCCAACAAGAACAATTGCAAAAGAAAATGAAAAGTAAATTGTAGAAGAGTAGAAGAAGATGCAGTAAATAGAGATTGAAATTCAATTATGCAGAAGAAGTAAACAAGAGATCCCAAGGTGAGATTGAAATAGAAGTTCTTCAACTCTTCACCCAAGATCAAAAACAAGAAAATAAAAGAGTGCTCAAGCAAGAACAAGGAAGAAGAGAGATCAATTCCTCTTCCCAATTCTCTAAGATCTAAATTCAAAAGTAAAAAGCTCAAAAATGAAAATGACAATTAAAAGGAAAATTCCAAGTAAAGTGTAGAGCTGTCAAAAAGGTCCTAATTACATCAAACTAACTCCTATTTATACACTTTCTATTCTTGGATTTTGGAATTTGGATGGGCTTTTGATTTGGTGAAGAAATGAATTAAGTTGGATTTTTAATTCAATTTTCAGCCCAAGGTTTCAACTCCCAGGGGTAAGCTCAGTTGGAAAAACCAACTGAGCACTCCATTGTTGCTGCCCGTGTCATTTGGTGCGCGTGTCCCAGCTCCTTGGTCATTGCGTGACACTAGAGCTCAGTTGGAATTTTGAACTGAGCTCTAGGCCGTGTCATGGTGCGCTAGGCTTGCTCCTTGTTGCGCCAAATTGCTTGTCACAGCCCCCTTGGTTTGCAAAGTTGTGCGCCAAAGTGTGGGGAGCTTGGGGAGGTAGTGCTCAGTTGGAAAAACCAACTGAGCTTTCCTTGGTGGCGTCTTGTTTTCAGCCTCAAGGTCCCAGGTTCAACACTTGGTGGAGGAAGTTTGGAGCAATTTCCTTTGGAAGAGTGGGTGCTTCTTCCTTATGTCTCCAAGAATTCCTAAGTTCGAATCCTAGAGGGAGCAAGTGGAGGCTATTTTTCTTGGAAGGGTTGGACGCTCCTCCCTTGCTTCTCAAAGAGTTCCCAAGTTCGAAACTTGGCCCAAGAATTTTAGCTATTTCTTCTTGATTTCCCTTGCAAGGAGTAGCGTGTGGTTCCAAGTTCGAACCATGGATGAGGCATTTTGGCTATTTTCTTCTCATTTTCATTGCAAGGAGTGTTCCTTGCTTCCTTTAGCTCATGAGTTCGAAACTTGGTGGCTTCACTCATGGGATTTTATCTTGAATTAATTTGGAGAGGTCCCCGATAAAGCTCACTTAGTTAACTGAGCTTTGTACCATTTTCTTGCTTTCTTTAGTGCTCAGTTAACTCTTTGAACTTAGCTTTGTACCTTGCCTTCTCCTTTCATTCCTTGTGAAGCTCAGTTCATTTTTCTAACTTAGCCTTCCTTCTTCGTCAATGTTGGCACGCTTTTGCTTCCCTTGGGGCACGCTTTTTGCTTCCTTTGGAACGCCCCTTAGTCCACGCTTTTCTTATTTTCTTCTTTCTTCACCTACAAGCAATCAAATCAACCAATCAAAGTATCACCAAATTCACAAGGTTTATAAATCATTAAAATTCAATTAAATTCAGCTTAAACCTCATGATTTATCATCAATTACATGGTGGTTGATTGATTCAAAGAAGTCATGCATTTTCATTCCAAATTACTTACTTAGAATGCAAGAAAGTGCATAAAATCTAATAAAAACAAAGAAAAAGGCTAGTGAAACTAGGCTAAGATGACTTGTCATCAGGACCTCAAGGACAAGTAAAGCTCTTGTCAAGAGCTCAAAGGCTCTTACAAAGAGCTTTGTTCTCTTGTCATAAGGGAAGGGCGCGCAACACTTTAGGAAGGAAAGGGAACCAAAGCTCTTGGCCAAAGCTCTTGCCAAGAGCCGAACCTTCCCCTGGGAGGTGCACCATGGGCCAAAAATTCATCAAAAATTCAAATTAATTCATTTCTTCACCAAATTTTAGAGCCCACCTAAATTCTTAGATCCAATTTAGGAAGTGTATAAATAAGTGTTAGTTTGATTTAGAAAGGACCTTTTTACTTACTTTGAAATTTTCTTTTGCTTCTTTGAATTTCCATTTTTGTAATTTTGAGAGCTCTTTACTTTGAACTTGGATCTTGGAGAATTAGGAAGGAGAATTGATCTCTCTTCTTCCTTGTTCTTGCTTGAGCACCCTTTACTTTTCGTCTTGGATCTTGGGTGGAGAATTGAAGAAATTCTGTTTCAGTCTCACCTTGAGATCTCTTGTTTACATTTACTGCATAATTCAATTTCTGTTTACTGCTTCATCTTCTTCTCTTTCTGCAATTTACTTTTCTTTATTTCTTTTGCAATTGTTCTTGTTGGATCAAGGAAGGATTTGAGATCTAGACTTGTTTTCTAGTCTCTTCCACTCCTGAGATCTTCAACATCATTTTAATTGCTGCAAATTAAGCATCACTTTCTGTTTTAATTTCTCAAGCATTTCTACTTTTCTGTTTAGATCTACTTTACTTCAATTCACCTTCTACTCTTCTGTTTTGTTGCAATTTACTTCTGCTTGTTTAATTTCTACAACCCCAGCTCCCTGAACCCTTTTATAATTCAAGCAATTTACATTTCTTGCACTTTAAGATTCAGTTATTTACATTTCTTGCAATCTAAGTTTCTGCAATTTAATTTACTTGTTCTTTAAGATTCAACACTTTTACTTCTTGTTCTCTTTAATTTACTGCAATTCTTCCCTCTCCCTTTGCAATTCATGCAATTTAGTTTCTACCAAATACAAACCACTCAACCAATACTTGATTCGCTTGACTAAATCAACCACTAAACTAAAATTTCTCAATCCTTCAATCCCTGTGGGATCGACCTCACTCATGTGAGTTATTATTACTTGATGCGACCCGGTACACTTACCGGTGAGTTTTGTGTTGGATTGTTTTCCATACATCAGTTGGTAGAATGAATTGTATGGATCTTAGAGGAAACTTTGTGTTGAGGCCTAATCAAGTGATGAATACTCTTCCAGGTATGCTCTGGAAGCACAATCAAGTGATAATGTCCTTGAATAATTAGAACGTGAATCATTGCATTTTCCTTCCCAGCCATCATTTGTGTACGTGCCATAACAATATGAGTCACTTTGTGGCTCTGGAAAATGTTCATGCTCTTTCATTCCTTGGTGATACTCTCATCCACCATGAGGATAATGATATGAATCATTTTGTGGTGGTGGTTAGTATCCCATATGATTCTCTTGATCATCTTGTGTCTCTGAAGCAAATCTCCATGAATTGGAGTGCTCATAATTTGTATTTTCTTGGTGATATTCCCAGCCACCATTAGAGATTGGTGATGGTGGGTAATATCCCATAAAATTAGTTTGATCATAAGATGAGTTGAACTCCATTTGAATTTTGGAAAATACAACACCAAGGAAAATTGAAATTACTCATATCAGAGATGAGAATTTCTTAGTGAGGAAAAAACTCAAACACCTTGGTTTCAATTTAAAATAAAAAACATAAATAAAGAAAATGCTTGATCTAGACTTCTCACCCACTTAATCATTGTTGATCTAAATCAATCCCTGACAACGGCGCCAAAAACTTGATGGTGTTTTTGTGGAAAAATGAATTTCCAAACACACAAATACTAACCGGCAAGTATACCGGGTCGTATCAAGTAGTAAAACTCACTTAGAGTGAGGTCGATCCCACAGGGATTGATGGATCAAGCAACTTTAGTGGGTGATTAGTTTAGTCAAGCTAACATTGAGTGAATTGTGTGAAGTTGATCAATAGAAAGTAAATTGCGAGAATTATAAAGTTGCAGAAAGTAAAATTGGACAGAAGCTTAAAGAGCAAGAAATGTAAATTGCAAGAATCTTAAATGACAAGAAATGTAAATTGCATCAAATGTAAAAGGGATGGGTGCTGGAAATTAAAGAGAGCAATGAAGTAGAATTAAGAACAATTGACAGAAAAGGAAAATACAAGAAAGTAAATCAAGCTCACAGCAAACTCAATGTAAATTGGCAGAATGTAAATTTGCAGAGAAATAGTATGTAGAAAAGTAAACCAGCAAGAAGACTTAGATCAAATCTCAAAGAGAAATTAACAATTTCAATGAAATAGTAAAAACAGAAAGGAAGCTAAGATCTCAATTGCTCTCTCAATCAAAACAGAAAGGAAATTTGCAAAGGAAGGAAAGTGAAACAGAAAGGAAAAGAAAACTCCAATGTGATCTTCAATTCTCAAATTCAACAAGGAAAATTAAAAGAGAGAGAGCTATTCTATCCTACTCCTATTGCTCCCTAATAGAGCTAGCCTTCTCTCATGAAATGAGAATGATGCCTTTATATAGGCTTTCTACAAAATGAAAATGAAATTAAAAATAAATTACAAAATAAAATAAATTCCTAAGCTAATTAATCCTTGTGCCTTTGAGTGATGATAATGGGCTTAGCTTGCTTTGGATTTGAGGAAGAGTGGATCTGGATGGCCTTGGTTCAATTGGTGAAGAATTGAATTAAAATGAAATTTTATTGAATTTTTGGCCCATGGGTGTTGCTCCCAGGGCAATGCTCAGCTCTCCCCAAGAGCGCAACATCCAAGCCTTGCCAAGTCTTGTGCGTGCAACATTGCTCCCTGACCGTGTCACACTTGCAAGGAATAAGGAAAGTAGCGCTCTGCTCTTGGCAAGAGCGGAGCACTCCTTTTGCTTGGGTGAGGTCCCAAGTTCGAAACTTAGTGGGAGCACTTCTCCATGCTATGTTCCTCATTTTTTTCTTAGTGAAGCACGACAATGCTCTCCAAGAGAGCGGAGCACAATAATGATGTAGAGCGCTACTTTGCTTTGGAGTGAGGCTCCAGCTTCGAACCTTGGTGGAAGCATTGGACGATTTTTTTACTTGTTTTTTGCCCTTAAAGATGCATTTCACTCGTACCTCAATTTCATGCCAAATATGGATTGCCATACATCGTTGGAAAGTTCTGAATGTCAGCTTTCCAACGCAATCAGAAGCACATCAATCGGACATCTGTAGCTCAAGTTATAGCCCTTTGAAGGAGGCATGGTCATGCTGTGAGCGCCCAAGCTTAACTTAGTGAAAATTCTTGCTTCCAAGTTGAAATTGCATCACGATGATGGGCAAGAGCGGAGCTTTGTGTGCTGATTGCCTATTCTCCTTTAATTTGGCCATAAAAGCGTGGCCTAAGCCTCCAAAGTGTGCTCCAACTTCAAAGTGTGTCCCAAAGCTCTCATTCCGAATTCTTGAATTCGAAATGAAATGGTTGGGTTCGCTTTGACCGTTAAAAGTAGGTAACCCGTTCCCCCTGTCTTTTGTTTGTCTCTATTGCATTCTATCTCATCATATCCCGTTCGGTTCTGCGATATTTGAGAATCGCCGTCAATACCTCGGTGTAGGTTCGGGATACTCCCTTGTTCCACAGTCCGGGGCTATTTAAACTAACCAATTCAGAATTCTCCGATGTACTAGTATTAGCAATAGCAAGTGCATCGTTGTAAATTTATTTTTTTAATTTTTAAACTTAAAAAAATAATTTTTTTTCTAATTGTAAAAAAATAAAAAATTCCAAGTTATCCAAAAAATAAAAAAATTAAAATTTTAAATTTTTTAAATTAATCTATTCTTAATTTGTGAACAAGTGCAGCAAAAAAAAGTCAACTGTTAGGGTGTAGTCTTATCCGGTGAATAAAAAGATAAAAAATTATTTTTAAAAAAAATTAAAAATTTTAAAAAAATAAATTTTTTATTTTTGAATTTTAAAATTATATGATTAATTTTTTTATTTAAATTAGAACAATAAAATAAAGTCCATCAATATTTTGTAAATAACAGATCTGTAAATTTATTTTTTTTTAATTTTTAAACTAAAAAAGTACCGGTGAATAAAAAGATAAAAAAATATTTTTTAAAAAAATAAAAATTAAAAAAAATAAATTTTTTATTTTTGAATTTTAAAATTATATGATTAATTTTTTTATTTAAATTAGAACAAGAAAATA
Source organism: Arachis ipaensis (assembly GCF_000816755.2). Lineage (NCBI taxonomy): Eukaryota > Viridiplantae > Streptophyta > Magnoliopsida > Fabales > Fabaceae > Arachis > Arachis ipaensis. Next base: position 100,687,969 of record NC_029793.2, read on the forward strand.
AAGTCCATCAATATTTGGTAAATAACAGATCTGTAAATTTATTTTTTTAATTTTAAACTAAAAAATTAAATTTTTTTATTGTAAAAAATAAAACATTCCAACAATATCCAAAAAATAAAAAATTAAATTTAGAATTTTTTAAATTAATTTATTCTTAATTTGTGAACAAGCGGAGCAAAAAAAAAGTTAACTATCCAGGTGTAGCATTATTCGGTGAATAAAAAGATAAAAAAATATTTTTAAAAATATTAAAATTTAAAAAAAAATTTTATTTCTGAATTTTTGAATTATATGATTAATTTTTTTATATAAATTAGAAAAATAAAATAAAGTCCAGCAATATCTGGTAAATAACAGATTAGTAAATTTAATTTTTTTTAATTTTAAACTAAAAAAATAAAAATTCCAATGATATCTAAAAAATAAAAAAATTAAAATTTTAAATTTTTTAAATTAATTTATTCTTAATTTGTGAATAAGTGCAGCAAAAAAAGTCAACTGTCTGGTCGTAGCATTATCCGATGAATAAAAAGATAAAAAAAATTTAAAAAATTAAACATTTTAAAAAACTAAATTTTTTATTTTTTAATTTTTAAATTATGTGATTAATTTTTTTATTTTTATTAGAAATATAAAATAAAGTCTAGCATATTCTGGTAAATAACAGATCTGTAAATTTATTTTTTTATTTTTAAACTAAAAAAATATTTTTTTTCTAATTGTACAAAAATAAAAAATACTAATGATGACAAGTCATCTTAGCCTAGTTTTACTAGTCTTTTTCTTTGTTTTTATTAGGTTTTATGCACTTTCTTGCATTGTAAGTAAGTAATTTAGAGTAGAATTGCATATTTTTTTAAATCAACCAACCACCCTTTAATTGATACAAAATCATGAGGTTTAAGCCAAAATTAATTGAACTATGAATGAATTTTAAACTTTGTGAATTTGGTGATACTTTGATTGGTTGATTTGATTACTTGTTGGTGAAGAAAGAAGAAAATAAGAAAAGCGTGGCCTAAGGAATGTGCCCAAAGGAAACAAAAAGCGTGCCCAAGAGAAGTAAAAGCATAGCAACATTGAGGAAGAAGGAAAGCTAAGTTGGGATAGTGAACCGAGCTCCACAAGGAAAAAAAAGGGAGAAAGCAAGGCACAAAGCTCAGTTAACTTAGTGAACTGAGCATCAAAGAAAGCAATGCAAGGACATAAAGCTCAGTTCACTAAGTGAGCTTTATCGGGGGTTCTCAAAAATTAATTCAAGATGCAATTCCAAGGAATGAAGCCTCAAGGTCTCGAACTCATGACCCAAGGGAAGCAAGGAACGCTCCTTGCAAGAAAAACAAGAAGAATTGGCCAAAAAGCCTCCTCCAAGGTTTGAACAAGGGACCTCACACTACCAAGATTGCAAGGAAAATAAGCCAAAGTGAGTTGGCTAAGATTCGAACCTGGGAACTCATGCAAGACAAGGAGAGGAGCGCTACTCTTGGTGCAAAGAAAATGAGCCAAGATGGCTCTCCCAAGGTTCGAACCAAGGAGCTCCATGAAAGGCAAGGAAGGAGCGCTCCACTCTTCCAAGGAAATTGGCATCCATTTGCTTCCACTAAGAGTTGAACATGGGAGCTTGAAGCCCAAAGCAAGGCGCTACAATGGGGAGCTCAATTGGTTTTCCCAACTGAGCACTACTTTCCCCTCATCCCCCACACTTTGGCGCAACAAGAAGCGCACCAAGGAGATGTCATGCACGCAATTGACACGGACAAAGGAGCTGTGACACACCAAATTGGGCAACACAAGGCAACATTGGGCGCTCAGTTTGGTATTTGAATTGAGCCATCCCCTGGGAGGTGCACCTTGGGCCAAAAATCAATCAAAAATCCAAATTAATTCATTTCTTCACCAAATTTTAGAGCCCACCCAAATTCTTAGATCTAAATTAGGAAGTGTATAAATAAGTGTTAGTTTGATTTAGAAAGGACCTTTTGCTTCTTTGAGAATTCTCATTTTTTGTAATTTGGAGCTTTTTACTTTGAATTTGGATCTTAGAGAATTTGGAAGGAGAATTAATCTCTCTTCTTCCTTGTTCTTGCTTGAGCACTCTTTACTTCTTGTTTTGGATCTTAGGTGGAGAATTGAAGAAATTCTGTTTCAATCTCACCTTGAGATCTCTTGTTTTATTTTTCTACTTTTCTGTTTAGATCAACTTTACTTCAATTTATCTTCTACTCTTCTGTTTTGTTGCAATTTACTTCTGCTTATTTAATTTCTGCAACCCCAGCTCCCTGAACCCTTTTATAATTCGAGCAATTTACATTTCTTGCACTTTAAGATTCAGTTATTTATATTTCTTACAATCTAAGTTTCTACAATTTAATTTACTTGTTCTTTAAGATTCAACACTTTTACTTCTTGTTCTCTTTAATTTACTGCAATTCTTCCCTCTCCCTTTGCAATTCATGCAATTTAGTTTCTGCCAAATACAAACCACTCAACCAACACTTGATTCGCTTGACTAAATTAACCACTAAACTAAAATTGCTCAATCCTTCAATCCATGTGGGATCGACCTCACTCATGTGAGTTATTATTACTTGATGCGACCCGGTACACTTGCCGGTGAGTTTTGTGTTGGTGTTTATGTCAGGAGGAAGAAGCGATGAATCCACACCTTTTGATCCTGAAACACTTTGGAGGTTGAGAAGAGAACCAAAAAATGGAGGAAAATCCAACAAATCCACAAGTGGGAGTGGCCAACGACAATGGTCAGCCCCAAAGGAGAGTATTGGCTTTATATACATTTGCTAATCCAAGGCATTGTGGGAGTAGCATCCTTACCCCAAATGTCGATGCAAATAACTTTGAATTGAAGCCCCAACTCATCACCTTGGTGCAGAACAACTGTTCTTATGGAGGAGGCCCCGTGGAAGATCCAAACCAGCACCTATCCACCTTCTTGAGGATTTGTGACACTGTCAAAACTAATGGAGTGCATCCTGACAGCTACAAGCTACTATTATTTCCATTTTCTCTCAGAGACAAAGCTACTCAATGGTTGGAATCTTTCCCAAGAGATAGCATTAAAAATTGGGACGATCTAGTGAGCAAGTTCCTTGCTAAATTTTACCCACCTCAAAGGATCATCAAATTGAAGACTGAGGTCCAAACATTCACACAAATGGACACTGAACCCATCTATGAGGCATGGGAGAGATACAAGGCGCTGATTAGGAAGTGTCCCCCTGAAATGTTCAATGAATGGGACAGATTGCAAAATTTTTATGAAGGTTTGACGTTGAAATCTCAAGAGGCTCTTGATCACTCAGCAGGAGGTTCTCTACAGTTGATGAAGACTGCAGAGGAAGCTCAAAATCTCATTGATATGGTGGCTAACAACCAGTATTTCTTTTCTCACCAAAGGCAACGCTAACCATCACAAAAGAAAGGAGTGATGGAGTTGGAAGGAGTGGACACCATCCTAGCTCAAAATAAGATAATGCAGCAGCAGATTCAACAACAATTTGAGCAGATAGCCAAGAGGATTGATAGCCTCCAAGTTGCAGCAGTAAACACAAGCCAACCATCACCCACGTAGGGGACAAATGAAGAAACTCAAGAGGATCAGCAGCAGGAACAACCTCAATATGTGCACAACCAAGGTTCAGGCCAAAATGAAGTTTATGGTGACACCTACAATCCATCCTGGAAGAACCATCCAAATCTCAGATGGGGAGATAACCACACTCAAAACCAGCAACCATGGCAAAGAAATTCAAACCAAAACAACTCAAGAAACAACCAAAACCACAACCAACAAAATACTAACCCTAATCCATATAGAAAACCCCAAAACAACCACCCAAATTCCAGCTACTATCCACCCAATAACCAAACCACTAACCAAAACACCTACCATCAATCTTCAACATCTTACAACCAGCTACAAGCATCACAAGACACTCAAAGAATCTCCAACTTGGAGATATTGATGGAAAAGATGATGAAGCACCAAGAGATAATGATGGAGAAACTCATGAAAAATCAAGAGATGGCAAAACAAGATCAGGAAGCAGCAAGGAAAGATCAAGCCATAACAAGTAAAAACCAAGGAGCTTTAATCAGAAATCTTGAGATGCATATGGAATAAATAGCTAAACAAATTACAGAGATGGGTGAGAAGCAACCGAATGCATCCCCTAGTACCACTCAAACCCACCCAAGGGACAAAGAAAAAGCTACAAAGTGGGAGGAGTGCAAATCAATCATAGTGGAAACTGAGAAGACTGAGGAGAAGGAAGCCATCAATCAGGAAGAACACAACAGAGAAGTTCCACAAGAAGAGACAGAAGAGAAAAGTGAAGAGGATAGAAAGACCAAGAATGCAAAAAGCTCAAAGAGAGACAAAAACATCCTTGAGCCACAGCTAGAAGAGAAGAAGGAAGGGGTGAAGTCATATGTCCCCAAACTTCCATACCCTCAAAGGTTTCGGAGAGAAAATGAGGATAAGCAATACTCAAAATTCCTGGATATATTCAAGAGTCTCAGCATCAATATTCCTTTCTTAGAAGCACTTGAACAGATGCCATTAAATGCCAAATTTATGAAAGAAGTACTCACAAAGAAAAGATCCCTAAAGGAGGGACAGATTGTTGAGATGACAAAGGAATGTAGTGCTATCCTCGAAAGAGAGTTGCCAGAGAAGAAAGATGATCTTGGGAGTTTTTACATACCTTGCACCATAGGAAACATAACAATTGAGAAGTCATTCTGTGACCTCGGTGCAAGCATAAACTTGATGCCTTTGTCTTTAATGAGGAAACTTCAAATTTCAGAGCTGAAGTCCACACGAATAGTTCTCCAAATGGCTGACAAATCCATTAAGCAAGCACTGGGAGTTGTGGAGAATGTGTTGGTAAAAGTGGGAAAATTCTTTCTCCCTGCTGACTTTGTTATTTCAGATATAGAAGAGGACCCTAACACTCCCATCATCCTGGGGAGGCCTTTCCTAGCTACGGGCAGAGCATTGATAGATGTTGAAAAAGGGGAATTGTTGCTGAGAGTGCATGATGAGCACCTAGCATTCCATGTTTTTAAAACCTTGCATGAGCCCATTTAGGAAGAATATTTTATGAAGGATAAGGCTAGAGATCAAAGCCTGAAGGAGGCAGTCAATGAGTTAACTCCAAGACTTCTAAATCCATGCTTGAAAGAAGTAGAAATGGTGCAACAGACCAAAGAAATCAAGGAGGAACTAGATCTAAAACCCCCAGATGAGAACCTCAACACTCCATATAAAGAACCACCAAAGCATGAAGTATCTTCTAAGAAAGAAAAGAAGAAGAGACCAAAAGGGTGGAGAAACAAGAAAATCTCCACTGAAGGCTTCTCACCAGGGGATAAAGTGATGTTAAACACCCAACAAATGAAGGTGTGTCCACAATTACCTGAGTACTACACTGTGAACCGGATCCTTTCACTTGAACACCTAAAGATCATCAAAGAGGAAACCAAAAAGAAGTTCACAGTAAGAGGAGAAAAGCTAAGGCACTATGATTTTCAGCCTCCATGATCAAAGAATAAGATGTCAAGCTAGTGACAACAAAGAAGCGCTTGTTGGGAGGTAACCCAACCTGAGGTAGTTCACTCTTCATAGCTATTTCAATAAAAGGGTTAATTAGACTTATCTATATTGCAAGGAGCTATGTTTGGTGTTGCACACCAAAATAAATTAAGGGAGAATGAAGGATTCTAAGTTTGGTGTGATGACAAGTCATCTTAGCCTAGTTTTACTAGTCTTTTTCTTTGTTTTTATTAGGTTTTATGCACTTTCTTGCATTATAAGTAAGTAATTTGGAGTGGAAATGCATGGTTTCTTTAAATCAAACAACCACCATTTAATTGATAATAAATCATGAGGATTGAGCCAAATTTAATTGATTTCTATTGATTTATAAACCTTGTGAATTTGGTGATACTTTGATTGGTTGTTTTGATTTCTTGTAGGTGAAGAAAAGAAGAAAATAAGAAAGCGTGGCTTAAGAAGTGTGGCCCAAGGAAGAAAATAATGTGGCAAAGGGAATTGAGTAGTGTGGCACATGAAAGGAGGGAAGCCACGAAGCTCTCCTCAAGAGCCCGGTGCTCTCCAAGGGAGCGCAACAATGAACCAAGGAGGCAAGCTTCAATGCTCTGCTCCCCTTGAGAGCTGAGCACAATTTGAAGCCAAGAAACAAGGAAAGGAAAAACAATGCTCTGCTCTCCTTGGGAGCATTATCGGGCTTCCACCAAAAATAAATCAAAGGAAATAAGTTGCCAATGCTTGCTCCAAGGTTTGAACCCATGACCCAAGGGAAGGAGGGGAGCGCTACTCACAAGGAAAACAAGCCAAAAATTGGCCAAAAGCATCCCCCAAGTTTCGAACACAGCACCATGAGGAAGCAAGGAGCAAAGGCAATACAAGAAACCAAGGAAATGGCACCAGCGCATGCTTCCCTCAAGTTTCGAACCAAGGACCTCCCCTTGGAAGCACCAATGCTCAGCTCACAAGGAGAGCAGAGCGCTAAAGCTTGGCACACACAAGCATGCTTGACATGGTCCAGGGAAGCAAGGTGTGCAACATTTGACACAGCCAGGGAGTTGGGTGCGCGCAAGACATGCACACAAGGCCCCAATGCTCCGCTCCCCACATGAGCGGAGCATTCCCCTAATGCTTCTCCCAGCCTTGGACGCAACAAAGGATCCCCACACAAGGCTCCAATGCTCTGCTCCCCACATGATCAGAGCATCCTCCTAGGAGCAACTTTCACATGGGCTGAAATTCATTCAAAAATCCAATTAAATTCAAATCTTCACCAAATTAAAAAGCCCATCTAAATTCTAAAATCCAAGAATAGAAAGTGTATAAATAGGAGCTAGTTTGATTTAATTAGGATTTCTAGACTTTACTTTGAAATTTTTCTTTGAACTTTCATTTTCATTTTGAGCTTTTATTTTTGAATTTAGATCTAAGAGAATTGGGAAGGGGAATTGATCTCTCTTCTTCCTTGTTCTTGCTTGAGCACTCTTTTATTTTCTTGCTTTTAATCTTGGGTAGAGAATTGAAGAACTTCTGTTTTAATCTCACCTTGAGACCTCTTGTTTACTTTTCTGCATAATTCAATTTCCATTTCTGTTTACTGCATCTTCTTCTACACTTTCTGCAATTTACTTTTCTTTATTCCCTTTTGCAATTGCTCTTGTTGGATCAAGGAAGGATTTGAGATCTAGAATTGTTTTCTAGTCTCTTCCACTCCTGAGATCTTCAACATCTTTTTAATTGCTGCAAATTAAGCATCATTTTCTGTTTTAATTTCTCAAGCATTTCTACTTTTCTGTTTAGATCTACTTTAATTCAATTCACCTTCTACTCTTTTGTTTTGTTGCAATTTACTTCTGCTTGTTTAATTTCTGCAATCCCAGCTCCCTGAACCCTTTTATAATTCAAGCAATTTACATTTCTTGCACTTTAAGATTCAGTTATTTACATTTCTTGCAATCTAAGTTTCCACCATTCAATTTACTTGTTCTTTAAGATTCAGCACTTTTACTTCTTGTTCCCTTTAATTTACTGCAATTCTTCTCTCTCCCTTTACAATTCATGCAATTTATCTTCTGTCAATTATAAACCACTCAACCAATACTTGATTCGCTTGACTAAATCAACCACTAAACTAAAATTGCTCAATCCTTCAATCCCTGTGGGATCGACCTCACTCATGTGAGTTATTATTACTTGATGCGACTCGGTACACTTGCCGGTGAGTTTTGTGTTGGATCGTTTTCCACACATCAAGTTTTTAGCGCTGTTGCCGGGGATTGAATTAGATTGACAATGATTAAGTGAAGTGTAGATCTAGATCAAGCAATTTTTTTTCTTTTCTGTTTCTTTAATTTTTGACTAACACACTAACTGTTTGAATTTTTGCTTAAGCTAACTAAAACACCACTTTAGCAATAGAGTAGAGTTCTTCTGGTTTTTTTCTGGCTCTATGTGAATCCTATGCTGTTGCTTGATTGAATATACGAGAGAAGCAATTTTCTCCTATTGATCTTTCAAGTCTATTAACTGTTTGACATATTGTGTCAACTAACCCTCTGACCATATTTTGGTATGAGTATATTCAATCTTCATTTAGACTGTTTGTGATTGTGCAGATCATGAAAGAGACGTCAACGAATCCTAGCTGTTGCAGGAGTAGTGTCCTCACCCCAGATGACAATGTAACCCATGAATTGAAGCATCCTCCCATCACCATGAACGATGTTGCTCAATGGCTTGAAGCCTTCCCACAGGGAAGCATAATCGGATGGGAGGATCTAATGAGTGAATTCCTGGCTAAGTTGAAATAACCCCAGGGAATTGATACGCTAAAAGTAGAAGTGCAATCATTCACACAAGAGAAGGGAGTGGTGGAAATTGAAGGTGTCAGTGCAATCATGGCCCAAAGCAAGCAGATACATCAACAGCTTTAGCAACAACTAGAACTGATGGACAGAAAAATTGATGGGCTGCGAACTGCTGTGGCAAATGCACATAACCTACCTCAAAATCCCCATGGTTGGAATCAATCTGAAAAAGGTTTTGGAGCAATTAACTGTGGGCAACAAAATCATGAGCAAACACACTCTCTAAGTAGTACCTCAAGCATGTTCCAACACAAGTTCCAAGGTGATGTGTACAACCCACCCTGGAGGACTCATTACAACTGGAGGAGGAGTGAGCACCAAAATCAAGGACCAAGGGACTTCAACTACAACAACCCCAATTTCCCAAACCAGCAAAAACACCACCATACCAAAATCAACCACTACACACCACCACCACAACACTCACCCTTCCAACCTCAGACACCTCACAACCAACCAATCTCACAAGACTCTCAAAGGATCACCAACTTAGAGATCTTAATAGAGAGAATGATGAAGCACCAAGATGAGATAACACAGAACCAGGAAACCTCAATCAGAAGAATTGAGAGGCAAATGGCACAACTGGCTAAGCACCTTGCAGAAATGGGTGAGGAAAGGGCAAATACTTCCCCAGAGCCACTGAAGACAACCTAAAAGACAATGAGAAAGTTGCCAGGTATGAGAAAGGGAAAGCAATCATAGAGGCAAGTGAGAAGAGGGCTACGGGAAAAGAAGCAATCATCAAAGAAAAGTACCACAGAGAAGTTCCTCAAGAAGAAATGGAGAAAAGAAAGCCCATAGTAAGAGGAGAAAATCAAAGGAAACAGAAGCCTCAACTTCCATGATCAGAGGATGGAGGATGTCAAGCTAGTGACAATAAAGAAGCGCTTGTTGGGAGGCAACCCAACCTGAGGAAGTTATCTTTTCATAGCTGTTTTAATAAAAAGGTCAATTAGTTTTATCTATACTGCAAGAAGCTAAGTTTGGTGTTACACACCAAAATAATATAAGGGAGAATGAAGTATTCTAAGTTTGGTGTTCCACCAAAATTTCATCATAAAACATATTCTCACCTTCGGCACAATGCTAGCTTCAAACATTTAGATAAACTAATTAACTATTCTATTGTTTCCTAATCTTTAGTTTTATTATCTTTGGTAAAGAAAAAGAAGTTCTACATATGGTCAGTCTGATGCTCGAGAACCATTGGCAAGGTACTAAGTTTGGTGTTCCCACATCAAAGTAAGTGCAAAAGCCCACAAATAACTCATGCATGCTAACCATTTTTCAAGTACTTGGGAACAAGCAACTTTTAATATCATTACAGAGTATCATACAAGCTTTTGGAAGAATTAAGCATCGTCAACCAAAAAGAGGAAAAAGGAATATAAAGACCAGCAATGATGATGATGAGGAGTAAAGCAAGCAAACTTCAAAAGGTTGTATTGTTAAGTGATTATTTTACATCACTGCTATGATTGAAAATGATATTATACCCTTATCTATCTTTCTGTCTAGTATAATTTCTCTGCACTTCAATAATTAAGATGCTTGATCATTCATAACCCTATAATCTCCAAACTTGTTTGCACTCAATGTCTCAAAAATGCGGGACTTGAGCAAAAATCAGATTCAGAGGTTGAAGAAGGACTGCTGATGCTGTTGGATTCTGACCTCCCTGCACTCAAAATAAATTTTCTGGAGCTGCAAAACTCAAAATGGCGCGCTTCCAATTGCGTTGGAAAGTAGACATCCAGGGCTTTCCAGAAATATATAATAGTCCATACTTTGAACAAGTTTAGATGACGCAAACTGGCGTTCAACGCCAGCTCTCTGCCCAATTCTGGCGTCCAGCGCCAGAAACAAGTTGCAAAGTGGAGTTCAACGCCCAAACTGGCACAAAAGCTGGCGTTCAACTCCATGAATGACCTCTCCACGTGTAGACTTCAAGCTCAGCCCAAGCACATACCAAGTGGGCCCCGGAAGTGGATTTATGCATCAACTACTTACTTCTGTAAACCCTAGTAGCTAGTTTATTATAAATAGGACCTTTTACTATTGTATTAGACATCCTGGATTGTATTCTGATCAGGCTAACGTTACCTCAAACGCTGCACACCAAAGCCAGCGACCATGCCCTCTTCAAATGATCATAACTTGAGTTGTAGATGTCCAATTGAAGTGATTCCAAGTGGGTTAGAAAGCTGACATTCAGAGATTTCCAACCATATATGATAGTCTATATTGGGCATAAAATTGGCAACATGACAAGAGGACAAAGTTGGCCCCATAAATGTGAATAAGGGAGGCCAACGTTAGGGTCAAAGTTAGACCCCTAACGTTGGCACCAACGTCCATACCAGCAGAATGTTGCTTGCTGCTATGAAAAGTTGGAGCCAAAGATAGACCCCTAACTTTGGCTCAAACTTTTGGTCCAACTATGGCTAATTTCAAAACCGGTTCAATTGGTTCAATTCGGTTCCTCTTCAAACTCCAAGAGCAATCAACCAAGGCCTTTATCAACCCAATTCCATCAAGAGCAAGGGCCCAAATGATCATCACTCAAAGGCACAAGAAATAGATAAAATAGAAATTTCATTTAATTGTAATTTATTTTTAATTTCATTTTCATTTCCATTTTGTAAAGCCTATATAAGGCATCATTTTCATATTTGTGAGGAGGCTGGCTCCACTAGGGAGCATTAGGATTAGAGAGCTCTCTCTTAGTTTACATTCTTGTCTTGAATCTTGAGTGGAGAATTGAAGAAATTCTGTTTCATTCTCCCTTTGAGATTTCTCTTTGTTTTGCTTGTCTGCATAATTTCAGAAATTGGGATTTGAATCAAAGTTTTCATTTACTGCTTCCATCTTCATTTCTTCTTCAATCTGTCTGCTGTTGAATCAAGGAAGGGCTTGAGATCTAGACTCGTTTTCTAGTCTCTTTGATTCCCTGAGATCTTCAATTTTATTTTGCAATTAAGCTGAGAATCTGAGCGTTCCTTACTTCACTGCACTTCACAGTTTAAATTCTGTTTTAATTCATAGCATCCAATTTCCTTTATTCTTCCTGCAATTTACATTTCCAGTTGCTTGATCTATTGCTCTCTTTAATTTCTCTGCACCCGACTCCCCTTTAATTTCATGCAATTTACATTTCTTGCAATTTAAGATTCTTGCAATTTACATTTCTTGCCCCTTAAGCTACTTGCCAATTTACTTTCTGCACTTTAATTCTCCTTGTCATTTACTTTCTGTTGGCTTCAATTGTCACTCAAATCACTCAATGTTAGCTTGACTAAACTAATCACCCACTAAAGTTGCTTGATCCATCAATCCCTGTGGGATCGACCTCACTCCCGTGAGTTTTATTACTTGATGCGACCCGGTGCACTTGCCGGTTAGATTTGTGGTGTTTTGGGAGAGATTCGTTGTTCACCAAAATACTCATCAAACGCGTGCCTGACAACCACTTCCGTTCTATCTTAGATTGAATGAGTATCTCTTAGATCTCTTAATCGGAATCTTCGTGGTGTAAGCTAGAATGATGGCGGCATTCAAGAGAATCTGGAAAGTCTAAACCTTGTCTGTGGTATTCCGAGTAGGATTCAATGATTGAATGACTGTGACGAGCTTCAAACTCGCGAGTGCTGAGTGTAGTGATAGACGCAAAAGGAGGGTGAATCCTATTCCAGCATGATAGGGAACCTCAGATGATTAGCCGTGCCGTGACAGGGCATCTTGGACCATTTTCACAAGAGGAGGGGATGTAGCCACTAACAACGGTGATGCCCTTGCATAAAGCCAGCCATGGAAAGGAGCAAGACTGATTGGATGAAGACAGTAGGAAAGCAGAGGTTCAGAGGGACGAAAGCATCTCCATACGCTTATCTGAAATTCTCACCAATGATTTACATAAGTATTTCTATCCTTCTTTTATTACTAAATTTCGAAAACTACATAACTATTTTATATCCGCCTGACTGAGATTTACAAGGTGACCATAGCTTGCTTCATACCAACAATCTCCGTGGGATTCGACCCTTACTCACGTAAGGTATTTCTTGGACGACCCAGTGCACTTGCTGGTTAGTTATGCGAAGTTGTGAAGATATGTTTAGACCATTGTTCTGTGCATCCGTTTTTGGTGCCATTGCCAGGGAATCAATTTCGAACAATAATTCACAACCTGAGTAACAATTTCGCATACCAAGTTTTTGGCACCGTTGCCGGGGATTGTTCGAGTTTTCGGCAAGCTTTTAGTCCGGTAACATCAGTGCCAAGTTTGATCCGGCAACAACACCAAGTTTTTGGCGCCGTTGCCGGGGATTGTTCAAGTTTGGACAACTAACGGTTCATCTTATTGCTCAGATTAGGTAATTTTCTTTTTGTTTTAATTTTCGAAAAATTTTTCAAAAATCTTTCAAAAAAATTTCTCATCAGTTTTCGAAAAAAAAATAATAAAAATGTTTTCAAAAATATATTTTTCTTCAGAATTTTTAAGAATGAATTCTAGTGTTTCATAAAGCATGTTGAAGCCTGATTGGCTGTAAAGCCACGACTGTAGGGCATGTTAGGCGTGTCATGTCTAAGTTATATACTAAAGCTTGGCTGGCTATTAAGCCATGCCTGACCCTTTGATTGGAGCTTTAGACTAAAGAGCATAAGATTTCTGGAATTCATATTAAAAATTTTGGAATCCTTATTTTTCTTTTTCAAAATGATTTTCGAAAAAAAAAATTAAAAGAAAATACAAAAAAAATTATAAAATCATAAAAATCAAAATAATTTTGTGTTTCTTGTTTGAGTCTTGAGTCATGTTATAAGTTTGGTGTCAATTGCATGTGCATCTTGCATTTTTTCGAAAATGCATGCATCACATGTTTTGATCTAAAATTCTCATGCATTGCATAATTTTCATGTTTTTCTCTCTCATCATTAAAAATTCGAAAATAAAAAAAAATATCTTCCCCTTTTTCTCTTAAAATTTCGAAAATTTGGAATTACTTTTTCAAAAATTTTTAAAATCTAGTTGTTTTTATGAGTCAAATCAAATTTTCAATTAAAAAAAAATCTTATCTTTTTCAAAATCTTTTCAAAAATCAAATCTTTTTTCAATTTTTTTTAGTTATTTTCGAAAATTTCAAAAATATTTTTCAAAAATCTTTTTCTTAATTTTACATCATATTTTTGGAAATAACATCATCAATTACTGTTTTGATTCAAAAATTTCAAGTTTGTTACTTGCTTGTTAAGAAAGATTCAAACTTTAAGTTCTAAAATGATATCTTGTGATTTCTTGTGAATCAAGTCATTAATTGTGATTTTAAAAATCAAATCTTTTTCAAAAACTAATTTCAATCATATCTTTTCAAAAATATCTTCTTATCTTACCTTTTTCAAAAATTTGATTTCAAAATATCTTCTCTAACTTCCTAACTTCTTATCTTTTCAAAATTTGTTTCAACTAACTAACTAACTTTTTGTTTGTTTCTTATCTTTTTCAAAACCACCTAACTAACTCTCTCTCCCTAATTTTCGAAAATATCTCCCTCTTTTTCAAAATTTCTTTTTAATTAACTAATTATTTCAATTTTTAAATCTTAATTTTCGAAAATTACTAACCTTTTTCAAAAACTGTTTTCGAAAATCACTAACTCTTTTTCAAAAATTATTTTCGAAAATCTTCTCCCTCTCTCATCTTATTCTATTTATGTATTTATCTACTAACATCTCTTCCTCACATCACTCACCAAATTCGAACCCCCTCTTCTATCTGTGTTCGAATTTTTTCTCTTCTTTTCTTCCTCTACTAACAATAAGGAACCTCTTTACTGTGACATAGAGGATTCCTCTTCTTTTCTTTTTCTCTCCTCTTTCTTATGAGCAGAGACAAAGAAAAAGGCATTCTTGTTGAAGCTGATCCAGAACCTGAAAGGACTCTGAAGAGAAAACTAAGAGAAGCTAAATTACAACAATCCAGAGACAACCTTATTGAAAATTTCGAACAAGTAAAGGAGATGGCAGCCGAACCCAACAACAATAATGCAAGGAGAATGCTTGGTGACTTTACTGCACCTAATTCCAATTTACATGGAAGAAGCATCTCCATTCCTACCATTGGAGCAAACAATTTTGAGCTGAAACCTCAGCTAATTTCTCTGATGCAGCAGAACTACAAGTTTCATGGACTTCCATCTGAAGATCCTTTTCAGTTCTTAATTGAATTCTTGCAGATCTGTGATACTCTTAAGACTAATGGAGTAGATCCTGAAGTCTACAGGCTCATGCTTTTCCCTTTTGCTGTAAGAGAAAGAGCTAGAATATGGTTGGACTCTCAACCCAAAGACAGCCTGAACTCTTGGGATAAGCTGGTCACGGGTTTCTTAGCCAAGTTCTTTCCTCCTCAAAAGCTGAGCAAGCTTAGAGCTGATGTTCAAACCTTCAGACAAAAAGGTGAATCCCTCTATGAAGCTTGGGAAAGATACAAACAACTGACCAAAAAGTGTCCTTCTGATATGCTTTCAGAATGGACCATCCTGGACATATTCTATGATGGTCTGTCTGAATTAGCTAAAATGTCATTGGATACCTCTGCAGGTGGATCCATTCACTTAAAGAGAACACCTGCAGAAGCTCAAGAACTCATTGACATGGTTGCTAATAACCAGTTCATGTACACTTCTGAGAGGAATCCTGTGAGTAATGGGACGCCTATGAAGAAGGGAGTTCTTGAAATTGATACTCTGAATGCCATATTGGCTCAGAACAAAATATTGACTCAGCAAGTCAATATGATTTCTCAGAGTCTGAATGGAATGCAAGCTGCATCCAACAGTACTCAAGAGGCATCTTATGAAGAAGAAGCTTGTGATCTTGAGAACCCTGCAATAGCAGAGGTAAATTATATGGGTGAACCTTATGGAAACACATATAATCCATCATGGAGAAATCACCCAAATCTCTCATGGAAGGATCAAAAGCTTCAACAAGGAACCTCATGCCCCTCTCTGTAATAGAGAAACTGGGAATCTATGGGGTGCAAGCTGCTAAAATCTCACTAGAGATGGCAGACAATTCAAGAAAACAGGCTTATGGACAAGTAGAGGACGTGTTAGTAAAGGTTGAAGGCCTTTACATCCCTGCTGATTTCATAGTCCTAGATACTGGAAAGGAAGAGGATGAAGCCATCATCCTAGGAAGACCTTTCCTAGCCACAGCAAGAGCTGTGATTGATGTGGACAGAGGAGAATTGATCCTTCAGATAAATAAGGAGAACCTTGTGTTTACAACTCAAGCATATCTCTCTGCATCCATGGAGAGGAAGCAGAAAAAGCTTTTCTCAAAGCAGAGTCAACCAAAGCCCCCACAGTCAAACTCTAAGTTTGGTGTTAGGAGGCCACAACCAAACTCTAAGTTTGGTGTTGAACTCCCATATCCAAATTCTAAGTTTGGTGTTGGAGAGTCTCAACAAAGCTCTGCACATCTGTGAGGCTCCATGAGAGCCCACTGTCAAGCTATTGACATTAAAGAAGCGCATGTTGGGAGGTAACCCAATTTTTATTTTTTATTAGTTATATGTCTTTATAGGTACATGATCATGTGGAGTCACAAAATAAATAAAAAAAATTGAAAACAAAATCAAAAACAGCAGAAGAAAAATCACACCCTGGAGGAAGGCCTTACTGGCGTTTAAACGCCAGTAAGAAGCATGTTTTGGGCGTTCAACGCCAGAACAGAGCATGGTTCTGGCGCTGAACGCCAGAAAGGGGCAGCATATGGGCGTTTGAATGCCAGAAATGCACCCTGGAGAAGAGCTGGCGCTGAACGCCCAGAACAAGCATGGTTTTGGCGTTCAACGCCAGAAATGGGCGACAAATGGGCGTTGAACGCCCAAAATGGGCACCAACCTGGCGCTGAACGCCCAGAGTTGTGTGCAAGGGCATTTTGCATGCCTAAATTGGTGCAGGGATGTAAATGCCTTGACACCTCAAGATCTGTGGACCTCACAGGATCATCTCAGGATCTGTGGACCCCACAGGATCATCTCAGGATCTGTGAATCTCACAGGATCCCCACCCACCTCACCCTCTCTCTCTCCATTCATGGTCATCCCTTCTGTTTTCCATTCACCACTCACATCCATACACAAGAAGAAAAATCACACCCTGGAGGAAGCACCTGTCTGGCGTTCAACGCCAGAACAGAGCATGGTTCTGGCGTTCAACGCCAGAAATGGCTAGTAAATGGGCGTTGAATGCCCAAAATGGGCACCAACCTGGCGCTGAACGCCCAGAGTTGTGTGCAATTCCCTCTTCTTTTGCTCGAGGGCGAGCAACATTCTAAGTTTGGTATGGTAAAACAATTATGTAAAGGATCTATAGCTCAGTGGTAGAACATGTGGCTGCAAATCAAGAGATACCTCAGGGGATGCACTTCCCTCCACATAGTTATTGGAAGCAACTGAGGATAGAAATACCAAAAATCACTAGGAATCAAGCCACAAAGGCAAGGAAGAGACATAGAAGAGCTCAAGAACATCATTGGTTCCTCAAGAAGGAAACGCCATCATCACTAAGGTGGACTCATTCCTTGTTCTTACTTTCTCTGTTTTTCGTTTTCTATGTTAAGTGCTTATCCATGTTTATGTCTTCATTACATGATCATTAGTAGTTAGTAACCATGTCTTAAAAGTTATGAATGTCCTATGAATCCATCATCTCTCTTAAATGAAAAATGTTTTAATTCAAAAGAACAAGAAGTACATGAGTTTCGAATTTATCCTTGAACTTAGTTTAATTATATTGATGTGGTGACAATGCTTCTTGATTTCTGAATGAATGCTTGAACAGTGCATATGTCTTTTGAAGTTGTTGTTTAAGAATGTTAAATATGTTGGCTCTTGAAAGAATGATGACTAGGAGACATGTTATTTGATAATCTGAAAAATCATAAAAATGATTCTTGAAGCAAGAAAAAGCAACAAAAAACAAAGCTTGCAGAAAAAAATAAAAATAAATAGGCAAAAAAAAATAGAAAGAAAAAGAAAAAGCAAGCAGAAAAAGCCAAAAGCTCTTAAAACCAAGAGGCAAGAGCAAAAAAAAAAGCCAATAGCCCTTAAAACCAAAAGGCAAGGGAATTATTGATGTTTTTATTAGTTTTTATGTTAAATTCACATTTCTGGACTTTACTATGAGTTTGTGTGTTTTTCTGTGATTTCAGGTAATTTCTGGCTGAAATTGAGGGACTTAAGCAAAAATCAGATTCAGAGGTTGAAGAAGGACTGCTGATGCTGTTGGATTCTGACCTCCCTGCACTCAAAATGGATTTTCTGGAGCTACAGAACTCAAAATGGCGCGCTTCCAATTGCGTTGGAAAGTAGACATCCAGGGATTTCCAGCAATATATAATAGTCCATACTTTGCACAAGTTTAGATGACGCAAACTGGCGTTCAACGCCAGCTCTCTGCCCAATTCTGTCGTCCAGCGCCAGAAACAAGTTGCAAAGTGGAGTTCAACGCCCAAACTGGCACAAAAGCTAGCGTTCAACTCCAAGAATGACCTCTCCATGTGTAGACTTCAAGCTCAGCCCAAGCACACACCAGGTGGGCCCCGAAAGTGGATTTATGCATCAACTACTTACTTCTGTAAACCCTAGTAGCTAGTTTATTATAAATAGGACCTTTTACTATTGTATTAGACATCCTGGATTGTATTCTGATCCTGTGATCACGTTTTAGGGGGTTGGCCATTCGGCCATGGAACCTCAGATGATTAGCCGTGCCATGACAGGGCATCTTGGACCATTTTCACAAGAGGAGGGGATGTAGCCACTGACAACGATGATGCCCTTGCATAAAGCCAGCCATGGAAAGGAGCAAGACTGATTGGATGAAGACAGCAGGAAAGCAGAGGTTCAGAGGGATGAAAGCATCTCCATACGCTTATCTGAAATTCTCACCAATGATTTACATAAGTATTTCTATCCTTCTTTTATTACTAAATTTCGAAAACTACATAACTATTTTATATCCGCCTGACTGAGATTTACAAGGTGACCATAGCTTGCTTCATACCAACAATCTCCGTGGGATTCGACCCTTACTCACGTAAGGTATTACTTGGATGACCCAGTGCACTTGCTGGTTAGTTATGCGAAGTTGTGAAGATATGTTTAGACCATGGTTCTGTGCATCCGTTTTTGGTGCCATTGCCAAGGAATCAATTTCGAACAATAATTCACAACCTGAGTAACAATTTCGCATACCAAGTTTTTGGCGCCGTTGCCGGGGATTGTTCGTGTTTGAACAACTGACGGTTTATTTTGTTGCTTAGATTAGGAAAAATTTTTCTTTTTGGTTTAGAGTCTCTTATTATTGTTCTTGATTAAAATTTTATACTTCTTCAAAACAAGTGTTACATTTACTGCCCAATTGGCTAGAGCGTTGGTCTAAGTCCGTGGCAGTTTGGTATACTCTTTTTAAAAATCTTTTTCAAAAATAATAATTTCTCTATTAAATTTTGTGCCAAACTTTATGTTTGGTGTTTTCTTGTTGATTTCCCTTTGGTTTTCGAAAATTTTAGTTCGGTTTTCTAAAAATTTTAAGTTTGGTGTTCTTTCTTCATGTTCTTGTGTTCTTGTGAGTCTTCAAAGTGTTCTTGAGTTTTCCTTGTGTCTTGATCTTAAAATTTTTAAGTTTGGTGTTCCTTGGTGTTTTCCCTCCAAAATTTTCAAAAACAAGGAGCATTAGATCTAAAACTTTTAAATCATGTGCTATCTTATTGTTTCTCTCTCTCCTCTTTAAATTCAAAAATATCTTTTCTCTCTATTTTAAAGCAAATTTTCGAAATTTACCTTTAAAATTCAGATTTTTTTTTCAAAATTTAAAACCTTTTTCAAAAATCATCATATCCTTTTTAAAACTTCCTAACCACTTTCTCTCTCCTCATTTTTTTGAAAATTTTCAACCATTTTTGTTTATTTTATTTTAATTCACTTCATTTTCGAATTAAATAAATAAATAAATAAATAAAAATAAATTTTTTATTTGACATCATCTCCCTTTCTCCATTATGGATTTAAGTGGAAATGAACAGTCCAGGAGGACTCTGGGGTCATATGCTAACCCCTCTAATGCTTTATATGGGAATAGTATCTGCATACCCTCCATTGGACTCAGTAGCTTTGAGTTGAATCCTCAGCTAGTAACTGCTGAACTCAGCCCTGTAAAACAAGCTGCTGATTCAATCAGCAATTGGACTTTCTAACAAAGCAGTTAGCCGAATTCAAGGATAAACTACAAGAGACAAGGATGGCTAATATAAAAATGGAAGAATAATTGAAGCAAACAAAGCAGCAGCTGTCAAGACAAATAACAGAAGAATGCTAAGCAGTTCAATTAAGAAGTGGGAAAACATTAAATACCCCACCTCAAGGCAGCAAAGAGCTAAGGAATGAGCAAACCACCCAAAATTCACCTGAGGACAGTAAGAGCCCAGGGAAAAGTAATTCTGGCGTTAAAACGCCAGCAATCTGGTGGAAGGCTGGCGCTGAACGCCCAGACCATGCCCAAGACTGGCGTTCAACGCCAGTAACAAGCAAGGACTGGCGTTCAACGCCAGAAACAAGCAAAGATCTGGCGTTGAACGCCCAAAATAGGCAGGATCTGGCGTTGAACGCCCAAAATGGGCACAGTTCTGGCGTTCAGATGCCAGGAACAGACAAGGAGTTGGCATCTAACGTCACTCCAGCTTCTAACTCTGGCACTCAATTGCCAGTGAGGGATCAGACACACACAAGTGCTGATGACAACCCCGCTAAAAAGGCTTCTTCAACCACTTCTGTAGGCAATAAACCTACAGCAACTAAGGTTGAGGAATATAAAGCCAAGATACCTTATCCTTAAAAACTCTGGAAAGAGGAGCAGGATAAGCAATTTGCTCGCTTTTGCAGATTATCTCAGGACTCTTGAAATAAAGATTCCATTTGCAGAGGCACTTGAGCAAATTCCTTCTTATGCCAAGTTCATGAAAGAGATCCTGAGTCATAAAAAGGATTAGAAAGAAACAGAAAGAGTTCTCCTCACTGAAGAATGCAGTGTAGTCATTCTAAAAAGCTTTCCTGAAAAGCTTAAAGACCCTGGGAGTTTTCTGATACCATGCATATTAGAAGGTAATTGCACCAAGACAGCTTTATGCGATCTTGGGGCAAGCATCAACCTAATACCTGCATTCACTATCAGAAAGCTTGGCTTAACTGAAGAAGTTAAACCAACCCAGATTTGTCTCCAACTTGCTGATGGCTCCATTAAATACCCATCAGGTGTGATTGAAGACATGATTGTCAGAGTTGGACCATTCGCCTTTCCCACTGACTTTGTAGTGCTGGAAATGGAGGAGAACAAGAGTGCTACTCTCATTCTAGGAAGACCCTTCCTAGCAACTGGACGAACCCTCATTGATGTCCAATAAGGGGAAATAACCCTGAGAGTCAATGATGATGAGTTTAAGTTGAATGCTGTCAAAGCCATGCAGCATCCAGACACATCAAAAGACTGCATGAAAGTTGATCTTATTGACTCTTTGGTAGAAGAGATCAACATGGCTGAGAGTCTCGAATCAGAGTTGGAAGACATCTTTAAAGATGTTCAGCCTGATTTGGAAGATTCAGAGGAGATGAAAGAGCCTCTGAAATTTCCTCTGGAAGAGGAAAAACCTCCTAAACCTGAGCTCAAACCATTACCACCATCCCTAAAATATGTATTTCTGGGAGAAGGTGACACTTTTCCAGTGATCATAAGCTCTGCTTTAAATCCACAGGAAGAGGAAGCACTTATTCAAGTGCTAAGGACACACAAAACAGCTACTATAACCAGATTGCAGTAGATCCCCAGGATCAAGAGAAAACAGCATTCACATGTCCATCTGGAGTGTTTGCTTATAGAAGGATGCCATTTGGGCTGTGTAATGCGCCTGCAACCTTCCAGAGATGCATGCTCTCTATTTTCTCTGATATGGTGGAAAAATTTCTAGAAGTCTTCATGGATGACTTCTCAGTATATGGAGACTCATTCAGCTCCTGTCTTGATCACCTGAAACTTGTCCTGAAGAGATGCCAAGAGACCAACCTAGTCTTAAACTGGGAAAAATGTCACTTCAGAAAAATGTCACTTCTGCAAGTGTTGCTTCTTTCCCTTTTTCTTTTTTTTTTGCCTTAATTTTATTTGCTTCTTCAAGGTTTTCATGATTTTCAAAAGATTTCACAAAATGTACTAGATAAAAACTTCAATTAAATAAAATCCAATGAAATTGAGCAACAAGTAGTCATACTAGCTTTCCAATACTTTTATGCACATGCTAATTTCTTCTTTAATTCCTTGTTTGTTTATGATCATGATACTTTACTGCTTTAAGCTTTATAAAACTCAAGTTGGTAGTCATAATGGCATGGCAACATGTTACAAATCAATATTCAAGCTATACTTATTCATACCACACATGCATACAGAGAATATAAAATTGCTCATCCGTCTCCTGAGAAATGATTTCTAGTTCTCTCCAGAATTTTTGTTGTTTCTCCACAAGTCTGTTGAACCTGGACTCAAACATTGAGAATCTTTGGCTCGTGGAAGTTTGTGTTGGTTGTGAGTCTTGGGATGGTTTTTTTTGTTGAGGCATAGTCAAGTGATGAAGAATTTTCAGATGAAAAACTGGAAGGTGAGGTTGGACAATTTTGTATAAGTGAATTGAAGGCACGTTCAAGTGAAGATGACTCTTGATAAGTGGAATATGGGCTCTCAAATGTTTTCTGGTTTTGCTCCTCCCAGCCACCATTAGAATAGCAGCTTGCATCATTTTGTGGTGGAGGAAGATATCCCATATGATTCTCTTGCTCATCTTGTGTTTCTGAAACAAATCTCCATGGATTGGAGTACTCAGACTTTGTATTTTCTTGGTGATATTCCCAGCCACCATTAGAGATTGGTGGTGGTGGGTAATATCCCATAAAATTTGTTTGATCATAAGATGAGTTAAACTCCATTTGAATTTTGGAACACACAACACTAAGGAAAATTGAAATTACTCATATCAGAGATGAGAATTTCTTAGTGAGGCAAAAACTCAAACACCTTGGTTTCAATCTAAAATAGAAAACAAAAATAAAGAAAATGCTTGATCTAGACTTCTCACCTACTTAATCATTGTTGATCTAAATCAATCCCCGGCAACGGCGCCAAAAACTTGATGGTATTTTTGAGGAAAAATGAATTTCCAAAACACCAAAAACTCACCAGCAAGTGTACCGGGTCGTATCAAGTAGTAAAACTCACTTAGAGTGAGGTCGATCCCACAGGGATTGATGGATCAAGCAACTTTAGTGGGTGATTAGTTTAGTCAAGCTAACATTGAGTGATTTGAGTACAGTTGAAACAACAGAAAGTAAATGACAAGAGGAATTAAAGTGCAGAAAGTAAACTGGACAGAAACTTAAAGAGCAAGAAATGTAAATTGCAAGAATCTTAAATGACAAGAAATGTAAATTGCATGAAAAGTAAAGGGGGTTGGGTGCAGAATATTTAAAGAGAGCAACAGATCAAATTCAGAACAATTATAGTAAAGGTAAATATGCAGGAAAGTAAATTGAGAGTTGCAGCAAATCTAAACAGAAAGGGAAAATTTCAGTGAAGGATCAAAACAGAAAAGCAGTGCTTAATTTGCAGCAATTTAAAAGTGGTTCAAGATCTCAGGAGTGGAAGAGACTAGAAAACAAGTCTAGATCTCAAATCCTTCCTTGTTTTTGCTTGTTTTTAGCCCTTAAAGATGCCTTTCACTCGTGCCTCAATTCTATGCCAAATATGGATTGCCATACATCGTTAGAAAGCTCTGAATGTCAGCTTTCCAACGCAACTGGAAGCACATCAATCGGATTTTTGTATCTCAAGTTATAGCCCTTTGAAGGAGGCATGGTCATGCTGTGAGCGCCCAGATTTTAACTTAGAGAAAATTTTGCTTCCAATGCTCATTTTCCTTGAAGCAAGCCCGAAAAAGCTCTTGGGCAAGAGCTTGGCTTTTGATTATTTGAAGTAAAGCTCTCCACAAGAGCTCTAAAGCTCTCGGCAAGAGCTTTGTGCTCTTGCTCCTTGTTTTGAGCCACGCTTTTCTTCCTTTGGGCCATGCTTCTCTTCCTTGATTTGGTCATGGGCCACGCTTTTAAAAGTGTGGCCTAAGCCTCTAAAATGTGCTCCAACTTCAAAGTGTGCCCAAAATTCCTCTTTTCTTCTTTTTAGCTTATTTTGTGCTCTTTTTTGCTTCTTTTTCTTCTTATTTCCTACAAGATTTATAAAATTAAAAGATCAAGGAAATATACCAATTAAGTACAAAAGCATTCAATATTTAAGCACAAATCATCAATTTCTTGTATGAAAAAGCATAGAAAAACATGACATGGTGACATGTCATCAGGTGTTGCTTCTGCAAGAGTTTGATATAGAAATAAGAGACAGAAAAGGGACAGAGAACCAAGTGGCTGATCATCTGTCCCGGATAGAGCCAGTAGAAGGAACGTCCCTCCCCTCTCTTGAGATCTCTGAGACTTTTCTGGATGAGCATTTATTTACCATTCAGGAAACACCATGGTTTGCCGATATTGCAAACTATAAAGCTGCAAGGTTCATACCCAAATAGTACAACAGGCAACAAAAGAAAAAATTAATCACTGATACAAAGTACTACTTGTGGGATGAACCCTATCTCTTTAAGAGATGTGCAGACTGAATAATCCGTAGGTGTGTTCCTAGAGAAGAAGCGCAGAGGATCCTATGGCATTGCCAGGGATCTCAATATGAAGGCCATTTCGGGGGTGAGCGAACAGCCACCAAGGTCCTCTAATGTGGCTTCTATTGGCCCACACTCTATAGAGATTCCCGAGAGTTTGTACGCAACTGTGACAGTTGCCAAAGAGCTGGTAATCTGCCCCATGGTTACGCCATGCCTCAACAAGGAATCTTGGAGATTGAATTGTTTGACGTATGGGGAATTGACTTCATGGGACCTTTCCCACCATCATTCTCAAACACTTATATTCTGGTGGCAGTTGACTATGTATCAAAATT
>NC_029793.2:100713389-100715505 GCF_000816755.2 Arachis ipaensis
GTCATCTGCCCGTGGAACTGGAACATAAAGCCTACTGGGCAACCAGATTCTTAAACTTTGATGCCAAATTAGCAGGAGAAAAAAGATTGCTCCAGCTAAATGAGCTAGAGGAATTCAGATTCACTGCTTTCGAAAATGCCAAGCTTTATAAAGAGAAATAAAAAAAGTGGCATGATAGAAAGCTGTCATCTAGAATCTTTGAACCAGGACAGAAGGTTCTGCTGTTTAACTCTAGACTCAGGCTATTCCCCGGAAAACTGAAATCCTGGTGGAGGAGACCATATGTGATTACAAGTGTATCACCATATGGTTATATGGAGCTTCAAGATATTGATTCTGATAAGAAGTTCATTGCCAATGGACAGAGAATCAAGCACTATCTTGAAGGCAACGTTGAGCAAGAGTGCTCAAGGCTGAAGCTAGATTAAAAGCTCAGCAAGGTCCAGCTAAAGACAATAAAGAAGCGCTTGCTGGAAGGCAACCCAGCCATGGGGCATCAATCCTCTAAGCATTTTGCCCTATTTTTATTTTTATTTGTTTATATTAAGTTCATTAATAACAAGGTAAAGAATCAATTGCATAAGTTCACAGGGTTACAGAAGGAATCTGCACACAAAACAGAGAAAAAGAGCTCACTGGCAAGAAAACGCCAGTAAGGACAGCTATCTGGCGTTCAACGCCCAAAAAGGGCAACAACTGGGCGTTGAACGCCCAGGAGAGCAGCATTTGGGCGTTGAACGCCAGGATGATGGGGAGGAGGTAAATTCGTTTCTTCTTCATATTTTTCATTCTAATTTTAATTTCCATGTTTCAAATCATGATTTCTTGCATACACATGTTAAGAACCCTGATTTCTAAAAATCCTACTTTAAAAATATCAAATATATCTTAATCCATAAGCACAAACCCTCTTTTTCAATCTAATTCAACTCTTTTCCAAAAATCTTTTCAACTCATCAATATCTTTTTCAAATCTCCACATTATCTTTTTCAAAATCTAGATTTATCTTTTTCAAAAATTTTTCATATCTTTTCAATTTTAAACTATATCCTCTCTTATCATATCTTCTATCTTATCTTTTCCAAATCAATCTTTTTTATCATATCTTTTCTAAATTTTCGAACCCACCCCCCTCCATTTAAATATGGGTTCGTCCCCCCCCCTGGTCAGAGGAAAGATTGTTCATACCATCCTTGACAAGATCAGAGAGATCTTAAAGCTACTTCAGCTGAAAGATGATCCAGACTCTTTCAACAGGAGAATGATGAGAACAGACAAGGGCCTGGATAAGATTCTAGAGGATATATGTATCCCTGGAGCCAGGTGGACCACCAGTACGAAGGGTGTCCCAAATCAACTCAAAAGAGAATATCTCAAACCAGTTGCCAGAGGATGGCTGGACTTCATTGGGCATTCTCTGCTGCCCACCAGCAACCGTTCTGAAGTCACTGTTAAAAGAGCAGTGATGATCCATTGCATCATGATGGGAAAAGAAGTGAAAGTTCATCAACTGATTTCAACTGAATTCTACAAAATTGCTAATAAAAATTCTAAAGAGGCCAGGTTGGCTTACCCAAGCTTGATTTCTTTGCTCTGCAAGGACGCTGGAGTAAGGATGGGAATAACTGAGTATACCTCAATTGAGAAACCAATCACCAAAGCATCAATGGAAAAACAACAAGCACAGGATGACCCCATCAAGAAGAAAACACAGGAATTTCTCCCAGAAATCTCTCAATCTGAATATTGGGAGTATCTTGAAACATCAGTTACCAAGATGCAAGAAGCTATGGAACAAATAATAAAGGAACAAAAGGAACAAAGTCAAATTCTTTGCTATTTGATTAAAGAACGGGAAGAGCAAGGGCGTGACTTGAGGGAATTGAAGTGCCAGAAGTTATCTCTTGGAGGACCAAGCACCCCACAGATCCGAGGAACATCCACTTCCCAGAACAAAGGTTGTTAAATTCCAATTTCTGCTTTAACTCTGTGATAGTTGTCATTATAAGAGTCTACCTTAGGAGTCATATAGTAGTAATTAGTGTCTATTTTGATTTTACCTCCAATTAAGTTATAGTCTATTTTTCTCATCATCAGCAAACATGAATAAAATAG
>NC_029793.2:100719619-100719986 GCF_000816755.2 Arachis ipaensis
TCTAAGCGGCTAAACCAAGCTGTCCCTAACCATGTGCTTGTGGCGTGAAGGTGTCAAGTGAAAACTTGAGACTGAGCGGTTAAAGTCAAGGTCCAAAGCAAAAAGAAGAGTGTGCTTAAGAACCCTGGACACCTCTAATTGGGGACTTTATCAAAGCTGAGTCACAATCTAAAAGGTTCACCTAATTATGTGTCTGTGGCATTTATGTATTCGGTGGTAATACTGGAAAACAAAGTGCTTAGGGCCACGGCCAAGACTCATAAAGTAGCAAGAATCAAGAATCATCATACTGAAATAGGAGAATCAATAACACTATCTGAATTCTAAGTTCCTATAGATGCCAATCACTCTGAGCTTTAAAGTGAGA
>NC_029793.2:100720056-100750938 GCF_000816755.2 Arachis ipaensis
GCTCATCTAATTAGAATCTGAGCTTCACTCAAAAACTCTGAGATATTATTGCTTCTTGACTTATTAGTCTTCTATTTTATTTGTCTAGTTGCTTGAGGACAAGCAACAGTTCAAGTTTGGTGTTGTGATGAGCGGATATTTTATACGCTTTTTGGGGTTAATTTCATATAGATTTTAGTATGTTTTAGTTGGTTTTCAGTTTATTTTCATTAGTTTCTAGGCAAAATCCACATTTATGGACTTTACTATGAGTTTGTGTGTTTTTCAATAATTTCAGGTATTTTCTGGCTGAAATTGAGGGAGCTGAGCAAAAATCTGATTCAGGCTGAAAAAGGACTGCTGATGCTGTTGGATTCTGACCTCCCTGCACTCAAAATAGATTTTCTGGAGCTACAGAACTCCAAATGGCGTACTTTCAATTGTGTTGGAAAGTAGACATCCAGGGCTTTCCAGAAATATATAATAGTCCATACTTTTCTCAAGGATAAATGACGTAAACTGGCGTTCAACGCCAGTTCTCTGCCCAATTCTGGCGTCCAGCGCCAGAAACAAGTTGCAAGTTGGAGTTCAACGCCAGAAAAGGATCCAAAGCTGGCGTTGAACGCCCAAAACAGCCCCAGGCACGTGAGAAGCTTTAGTCTCAGCCCCAACACACACCAAATGGGCCCCAGAAGTGGATTTCTGCACTATCTGTTATAGTTTACTCATTTTCTGTAAACCTAGGTTACTAGTTTAGTATTTAAACAACTTTTAGAGATTTATTTTGTATCTCATGACATTTTTAGATCTGAACTTTGTACTCTTTGACGGCATGAGTCTCTAAACTCCATTGTTGGGGGTGAGAAGCTCTGCTGTGTCTCGATGAATTAATGCAAGTACTTCTGTTTTCCATTCAAACATGCGTGTTCCTATCTAAGATATCCATTCGCGCCTAACTATGGAGAAGGTGATGATCAGTGACACTCATCACCTTCCTCAATACACGAACGTGTGTTTGACAATCACCTCCGTTCTACATCAGATTGAATGAATATCTCTTAGATTCCTTAATCAGAATCTCCGTGGTATAAGCTAGATTGATGGCGGCATTCATGAGAATCCGGAAAGTCTAAACCTTGTCTGTGGTATTCCGAGTAGGATTCTGGGATTGGATGGCCGTGACGAACTTCAAACTCGCGAGTGCTGGGTGTAGTGACAGACGCAAAAGGATAGTAAATCCTATTCCGGTACGATTGAGAACCTGCAGATGATTAGCCGTGCGGTGACAGCGCACCTGGACCCTTTTCACTAGAAGGATGGATGGTAGCCATTGACAACGGTGATCCACCTACACACAGCTTGCCATAGGAGGACGTGCATGCGTGAATCAGAAGACAAGGGAAAGCAGAAATTTTGAAGACAAAGCATCTCCAAAACTCCAACATATTCTCCATTACTGCATAACAAGTAACCTTTAATCCATGCTCTCTTGTTTATTCGCAATTCAACTAATAAATATAATTGACTTCTTGACTGAGAATTGCAAGATAACCATAGATTGCTTCAAACCAACAATCTCCGTGGGATTCGACCCTTACTCACGTAAGGTATTACTTGGACGACCCAGTGCACTTGCTGGTTAGTGGTACGAGTGTGAAAAGTGTGATTCACAATTCGTGCACCAAGTTTTTGGCGCCGTTGCAGGGGATTGTTGGTATGAAGCAAGCTATGGTCACCTTGTAAATCCCAGTCAGGCGGATATAAAATAATTATGGAGTTTTCGAAATTCCCTTGGGGCACGCTTTTTGCTTCCTTTGGAACGCCCCTTAGGCCACGCTTTTCTTATTTTCTTCTTTCTTCACCTACAAGCAATCAAATCAACCAATCAAAGTATCACCAAATTCACAAGGTTTATAAATCATTAAAATTCAATTAAATTCAGCTTAAACCTCATGATTTATCATCAATTACATGGTGGTTGATTGATTCAAAGAAGTCATGCATTTTCATTCCAAATTACTTACTTAGAATGCAAGAAAGTGCATAAAATCTAATAAAAACAAAGAAAAAGGCTAGTGAAACTACGCTAAGATGACTTGTCATCACAACACCAAACTTAAAACTTGCTTGTCCCCAAGCAAGCACTTAAACATAAGAGAAGATAGAATGAAATAGATAAGTATGCATGTCCTTATTAGGAAAATAGTTGAATTTTATTTATGGGGTTTTATGCAGATCAAAAATAGCTCATTTATTGCTTGCTGTCAAAACAAACAATGTTTCCTTAAGGGTTCACCAAGGTTGCTGCTATGATTCCTTACCTTTTTGCTTAATTCCCTTGTTAGCTTTTTCTTCTTTCTTTTGCATTTCAGAGCTTATTATTTATTAAAGGCTTGGTGTCAAATGTTGTAGTGGCCTTTGGCTTATTTTCACTCAACATTTTTTTTCACCACAGACACATGGCTCACTTCTTTCTTCCTAGGATCATTGATGCCCAGCATCTCTTTGGATTACTAAATGTTTTGTAGCTAGGTTGCTCTTTATTGTGGACTTTCAGTTGGCAATCCCAAATTAGTTGATCTAAGTTGCCAAGTTTTAAAATACTCCTTAGAACCTACTTGTCCAAGCATATCCTAGTACATAAACACCACAGGCATATGTCCTAGGGTCCAAGCTATCGGTGTCTAGCCTTATTGTTTGTTTCTTTGCCAACTTTTGGCTTTTCTTCTTTCCTTTTCTTTCTGTTTTAGTTTATTTTCAAGGGGCTTTCATTAATTGAAGGATCATAGCAGCAAACTAGCTTAAGCTTTAAGAAACAAGTCATTCTGCAACATTTATTCCATGAGCTAATAGTTGAATCAAACACACACCACCACTAACTTTCATTCTAGCTTTTGCAAATTGAACAATTACTTTTCTAAATCAAACATCTTTCTTTTATTCAAACTGCAAGGGAGACAAGACAAAGTGTTCAAGCTGATGAGTGATGACAATTATTATACAGATAACTTTCAAGAAAAAATTATGCAGATAGCTTTCTTTAACATGTACTTCCACTTGCAACTAAATAATCATTCCAGCCAGACATAAAGGACTCTTTGAATTAATTCATTACATAACAACAAGGATCAAGAATAGATACAACCTGTTGAGTTACAGTTTTCCATTCTTACTTCCATTTGCTCCTTTTGAGTTGTAATTCAGGTGTTCTTTTAATTTGTTGGCTATTTTTCTGCCTGCTCCTCAAATGTTGTTTGCTGTTCAACCCTTTTAGGTGTTGGTAAATCTGCAAAGCTTGTGTGTGGGCTCTCGAACTTATTTTGGTGTGTGAACACCAAACTTAGTTCCTTGCCAATATTTCTCATGCAACAAATTATATGTAAACTCTTTTTCTTTTTCAAAAGAAATAAACTAATGATTTGGAAACAACAAAATAGTTAACTAGTTTATCTAAATGCTCAAAGCTAGCATTATGTAGGGGGTGAGAATATGTTTTATGATGAGATTTTTGGTGGAACACCAAACTTAGAATCCTTCATTCTCCCTTATATTGTTTTGGTGTGCAACACCAAACTTAGCTTTTTGCAATATAGATAAGGCTAATTAACCTCTTTATTGAAATAACTATGGAAAGAAACTACCTCAGGTTGGGTTGCCTGCCAACAAGCGCTCTTTTATTGTCACTAGCTTGACATTCTCTGTGTTTGTTCAGTTCAGGTACTGAACTTCCTTTTCCTTGTCCCATTGTCCTCCTAAATAAGGCTTTGCTCTATGTCCATTTGCTGTGAAGTGGCTCTGTGTGGCTTCATCTAGCAGCTCAAGACTTCCATAAGGAAAGACTTTTGTTACTAGATACGAACCTGTCCATTTGGACTTGAGCTTGCCAGGGAAGATCTTGAGCCTTGAGTTATACAGGAGCACTTGCTGTCCTGGCTTGAACTCTTTCTTTGAGATCTTCTTGTCATGCCACCTCTTATCTCTCTCCTTGTATATCTTAACATTCTCATAAGCTTCTAGTCTAAACTCATCCAACTCATTTAGTTGTAGCAGCCTCTTTTCTCCTGTTGCTTGAGAATCAAGGTTGAGGAGTTTAGTGGCCCAAAAAGGTTTATGTTCAAGCTCCACACGGAGGTGACAAGATTTTCCATATAATAGCTGAAATGGGGAGTTTCTAATGGGAGTTTTGAAAGCTGTCCTGTATGCCCAGAGTGCATCTTCTAACTTCCTGGCCCAATCTTTCCTTGTGCTTCCCACTGTTTTTTCTAGAATTCTCTTCAACTCTCTGTTTGCTAACTCAGCCTGACCATTAGTATGAGGATGGTATGGTGTGGCTACTTTATGGATTACTCCATATTTGTGGAGGAGTTTCTCCATTTGTTTGTTGCAGAAGTGACCACCACCATCACTGACAAGGCCCTTGGGTACTCCATATCTAGTGAAGATATGCTTCTTAAGGAATTGAAGGACAATTTGTGCATCACAAGTGGTTGTGGCTATGGCTTCCACCCATTTTGAGACATACTCTACTGCTACCAAGATGTATCTGAAAGAATAAGAGGGGGGAAAAGGTCCCATGAAATCAATGCCCCATAGGTCAAATAGCTCAACTTCCAAGATGAAATTCTGAGGCATCTCATTCATTTTTGTCAATCCTCCAGCTCTTTGGCATTCATTGCATTGGTGAACAAACTCTCTGGCATCCTTGAAGATAGTTGGCCAATAGAAACCGCTTTGTAATACCTTTGTAGCTATTCTCTCTGTTCCAAAGTGTCCACCATATGCTGAACCATGACAATGCCACAATATGTCCCTCATTTCATTTTCATGGACACACCTCCTAATCATTCCATCAGAGCACCTCTTGAATAAAAAGGGTTCATCCCACAAGAACTTCCTTACTTCATTGAGCAGCTTCTTCACTTGTTGCTTAGAACATTCCTGAGGTATCTTCCTTCCCACTTTGTAATTTGCTATGTCAGCAAACCAGGGTGTTTGTTGAACTTGGAACAGGTGCTCATCTGGGAAGTTCTCATTTACTTGTTGTGGTTACCAATAGCAATGTCACTTGCATCACACATAAGTTCAAAAGGTAAGTTCCAATCAGGTGGTGTGATGATTGGTGCTGTGATGAGTTTTCTCTTTAAGGTTTCAAAGGTATGCTTACAGTTGTCATCAAAGATGAAAGGGTTGTCAATCACTAGCAAATTGCTCAATGGCTTTGCTATTTTTGAGAAATCTTTGATGAACCTTCTGTAGAAACCAGCATGCCCAAGAAAACTCCTTACTGCTTTCACATTAACGGGTATAGGAAGTTTTTCAATAATTTCTATTTTAGCTTTATCAACTTCTATACCTCTGCATGACACCTTATGCCCAAGAACTATCCTTTCAGGAACCATGAAATGGCATTTTTCCCAGTTTAAGATCAAGTTAGTTTCTTGGCATCTTTTCAAAACAAGAGTTAAATGATGCAAACAGGTGTTAAATGAATTTCCAAAGACAGAAAAATCATCCATGAAGACTTCTAAAAATTTTTCAACCATATTTGAGAAAATGGAAAGCATACACCTCTGAAATGTGGCTGGGGCGTTGCACAGCCCAAAGGGCATCCTCCTGTATGCAAAAACTCCAAATGGACATGTGAAGGCAGATTTTTCTTGATCTTTAGGGTCCACCACGATTTGATTGTAACCAGAATACCCATCTAAAAAACAATAATAGGCATGACCAGCTAATCTTTCCAGCATCTGATCAATGAATGGGAGAGGGAAATGGTCTTTCCTTGTGGCATCATTCAATCTTCTATAGTCTATGCACACCCTCCACCCAGTCACTGTCCTGGTAGGGATCAACTCATTCTTCTCATTGGTGATGACCGTCATTCCTCCCTTTTTTGGTACAACTTGAACCGGGCTCACCCATGAGCTGTCAGAAATTGGGAAAATTATTCCAGCATTCCACAACTTCATGACTTCCTTTTGAACTACCTCCTTCATGGCTGGGTTGAGCCTTCTTTGGGGTTGGACCATAGGCTTTGATTCTTCTTCCAGCAAAATTTTATGCATACAAATGGTTGGGCTAATACCTTTAATATCGTCAATTGTCCACCCCAAGGCTGCTTTGTGAGCTTTCAACACTTCAATCAGCTTTGTTTCTTCTTCCATATTCAAGGAGGAGTTAATGATCACTGGTAGGGTCTCTTCCTCTCCCAGGAACACATATTTGAGGTGAGGGAAAAGAGGTTTCAATTCCTGTTTTGGCTTCTCTTTCTCCTTGTCTTCACTAGAGATTTCTACCACCTCTTCTTCCTGTTGCTCATGACAAGTGGCTTCTAACATTTCCTCCACTAGACTTTCTATCATGTCCACCTTCATGTAATTTTCTTGTTCAGGAGGGTGTTGCATTGATTTGAAGACGTTGATGACCATTTGCTCATTATGTACTCTAAAAATCATCTCTCCCTTCTCTACATCAATAATGGCTCTGGCTGTGGCTAAAAATGGCCTTTCCAAGATGATTGAGTTGTTTCCTTCTTCCTCTGTATCCAGGATTACGAAGTCTGCTGGGAAGATAAACTCCCCAACCTTCACTAACAGGTTTTCCACAATGCAATTGGGTGTCTTGATTGATCTGTCAGCCATCACCAAAGACATCCTGGTAGGTTTGAGTTCCTCTATGGCAAGCTTTCTCATCATTGATAGTGGCATCAGATTGATGCTAGCACCAAGGTCACAGAGAGCTTTGTCTATGGTTATTTTGCCTATGGTACATGAAACTACAAAGCTCCCTGGATCTTTAAGCTTTGGTGGGATGACTCCTTAAATCACAGCACTACATTCTTCAGTGAGAAGTATGGTTTCCTTCTCTTGCCAACTCCTCTTCTTGTTGATGAGTTCTTTTAAGAACTTTGCATACAGGGGCATTTGCTCAAGTGCTTCAGCTAAGGGAATATTGATCTCCAACTTCTTGAAGATTTCAAGAAATTTTGGAAAGTGTTGGTCCTTAGTCTCTTTGTTGAACCTTTGAGGATATGGCAAGGGTGGTGTGAAGTTCACTCCCTGCCTTTGTACCTTGGTTGGCTCTTTAATTGCTTCCTTCTCTTTCCTTAATTTTTGTGGCTGATCTTCCCTTTCTTTGAGCTCTTCTGAGGTCTGCTTTCTTGTTGTTACATCTTCATCATTGGCTCTCTCTTCTTCAGCTTGTTTCTTGTCACTTTCCTTTGGCTTCTTAGTTGCTTCTTCAGTTTTCACCAGAACTTTTCCACTCCTTAGTTGTATTGCCTTGCACTCCTCTTTTGGATTAGGAATAGTGTCACTTGGTAGTGAGCTTGATGGCCTTTCGATGGCAATCTACTTGGAGAGTTGTCCAATTTGTCTTTCCATATTTTTCATAGAGGCTTCCTGGTTCCTCAATGTCATCTCTTGATTTTTCATCATATTTTCCATTAAGAGCTCCAAGTTGTTAATCCTCTGAGAGTCTTGTGAGATTGGTTGATTGTGGGGTGTTAAGGGTGGAGGATAAGTGTTTTGATTTGAGGTTTAGTTATTGGATGGATGATGGTTAGAATTGGGGTAGGTGTTTTGTGGTTTTCTGTATGTGGCTTGGCTATTGTTTTGTTGGTTGTTTTGGTTTGTGTTTTTCCAATTGTTTTGGTTTGAGTTTCTCTGCCATGGCTGTTGAGTTTGATTGTGGTTGTCTCCCCATCTAAGGTTGGGATGGTTCTTCCATGAAGGGTTGTAAGTATCACCATAGACTTCATTTGGCCCAGAATTTTGGTTGTGCATGTACTGGACTTGTTCTTGCTGCTGCTCCTCTTGAGTTTCTTCATTTTGCCCCCATGTGGATGATGGTTGGCTTGTGTTAACTGCTGCAACTTGGAGGCTATCAATCCTCTTGGCCATTTGCTCAAATTGATGTTGAATTTGCTGCTGCAATATTTTGTTTTGAGCTAGGATTGAGTCCACTCCTTCCAACTCCATCACTCCTTTCCTTTGTGATGGTTGGCGTTGCCTTTGGTGAGCAAAGAAATATTGATTATTGGCCACCATATCAATGAGATTTTGGGCTTCTTCTGCCGTTTTCATTAGTTGTAAAGAGCCTCCTACTGAATAATCCAAAGCCTCTTGAGATTTCAATGTCAAGCCTTCATAGAAATTCTGCAATCTGTCCCACTCACTGAACATTCCAGGTGGGCACTTCCTGATCAGAGCTTTGTATCGTTCCCATGCCTCATACAAGGGTTCAGCATCCATTTGTGTGAATGTTTGTACTTCGGGGGTAAGAATGCTACTCCCACAATGTCTAGGATCTGCACATGTGTAGGAAGCCAAAACTCTTCTCTGTGGTGGATTATTGTTGTTATTGGCTGTCCCTTCTGCTCCATTTGGTGGATTTGTTAAGTGTTCCTCCATATCTTGGAATTCTTCTTCTGACTCCTCTTCTCCAACAATGTTTTTCCCTCTTTCAGCTCTTCTTAATCTCCTGAGGGTTCTTTCGTCTTGTTCACAAAAAGTGGGTGTAATTCTCCTTGTACTTGACATACAACCAAAGCATAAGAATCACACAACACCAGAAAGGCAATAACACTTCAATCCATTGCTGAAGTGAAATGTTAGTTGGATTAAGCAAAAATTCAAACAGTTAGTGTGTTAGTCAAAAATTAAAGAAACAGAAAAATAAAAAGTGCTTGATCTAGATCTCCACTTCACTTAATCATTGTCAATCTAATCAATCCCCGGCAACGGCGCCAAAAACTTGATGTGTGGAAAATGATCCAACACAAAACTCACCGGCAAGTGGACCGGGTTGCATCAAGTAATAATAACTCAAATGAGTGAGGTCGATCCCATAGGGATTGAAGGATTGAGCAATTTTAGTTTAGTGGTTGATTTAGTCAAGCGAATCAAGTATTGGTTGAGTGGTTTGTGCTTTGCAGAAACTAAATTGCATGAAATGTAAAAGGGAAAGGAGAAATTGCAGTAAATTAAAGAGCAGGAAAGTAAAGGAGCTGAATCTTAAAGTGCAAGTAAATTAAATTGCAGAAACTTAGATTGCAAGTAATGTAAATGGCTGAAGCTTAAAGTGCAAGAAACGTAAATTGCTTGAATTGTAAAAGGGATTGGGAGTTAGGATTGCAGAAATTAAACAAGAACAAGTAAATTGCATTAAACATAAAAGAGAAAATTGAATTGCAGTGAAGTAGATCTTAAACAGAAGAGTAAAATGCCTTGAAGAATTTAAAAAAATAGGAAAGCAATGCTTAATTTGCAGCAAAGTAAAAAAGGTTGAAGATCTCAGGAGTGGAAGAGACTAGATAACAAGTCTAGATCTCAAATCCTTCCTTGATCCAACAAGAACAATTGCAAAAGAAAATGAAAAGTAAATTGCAGATGAGTAGAAGAAGATGCAGTAAATAGAGATTGAAATTCAATTATGCAGAAGAAGTAAACAAGAGATCCCAAGGTGAGATTGAAACAGAAGTTCTTCAATTCTTCACCCAAGATCAAAAACAAGAAAATAAAAGAGTGCTCAAGCAAGAATAAGGAAGAAGAGAGATCAATTCCTCTTCCCAATTCTCTAAGATCTAAATTCAAAAGTAAAAAAGCTCAAAAATGAAAATGACAATTAAAAGGAAAATTCCAAGTAAAGTGTAGAGGTGTCAAAAAGGTCCTAATTACATCAAACTAACTCCTATTTATTCACTTTCTATTCTTGGATTTTGGAATTTGGATGGGCTTTTGATTTGGTGAAGAAATGAATTAAGTTGGATTTTAAATTCAATTTTCAGCCCAAGGTTTCAACTCCCAGGGGTAAGCTCAGTTGGAAAAACCAACTGAGCACTCCATTGTTGCTGCCCGTGTCATTTGGTGCGCGCGTCCCAGCTCCTTGGTCATTGCGTGACACTAGAGCTCAGTTGGAATTTTGAACTGAGCTCTAGGCCGTGTCATGGTGCGCTAGGCTTGCTCCTTGTTGCGCCAAATTGCTTGTCACAGCCCCCTTGGTTTGCAAAGTTGTGCGCC
Source organism: Arachis ipaensis (assembly GCF_000816755.2). Lineage (NCBI taxonomy): Eukaryota > Viridiplantae > Streptophyta > Magnoliopsida > Fabales > Fabaceae > Arachis > Arachis ipaensis. The sequence goes on from NC_029793.2 coordinate 100,730,055, forward strand.
AAAGTGTGGGGAGCTTGGGAAGGTAGTGCTCAGTTGGAAAAACCAACTGAGCTTTCCTTGGTGGCGCCTTGTTTTCAGCCTCAAGGTCCCAGGTTCAACACTTGGTGGAGGAAGTTTGGAGCAATTTCCTTTGGAAGAGTGGGTGCTTCTTCCTTATGTCTCCAAGAATTCCCAAGTTCGAATCCTAGAGGGAGCAAGTGGAGGCTATTTTTCTTGGAAGGGTTGGACGCTCCTCCCTTGCTTCTCAAAGAGTTCCCAAGTTCGAAACTTGGCCCAAGAATTTTAGCTATTTCTTCTTGATTTCCCTTGCAAGGAGTAGCGTGTGGTTCCAAGTTCGAACCATGGATTGGCTATTTTGGCTATTTTCTTCTCATTTTCATTGCAAGGAGTGTTCCTTGCTTCCTTTAGCTCATGAGTTCGAAACTTGGTGGCTTCACTCATGGGATTTCATCTTGAATTAATTTGGAGAGGTCCCCGATAAAGCTCACTTAGTTAACTGAGTTTTGTACCATTTCCTTGCTTTCTTTAGTGCTCAGTTAACTCTTTGAACTTAGCTTTGTACCTTGCCTTCTCCTTTCATTCCTTGTGAAGCTCAGTTCATTTTTCTAACTTAGCCTTTCTTCTTCCTCAATGTTGGCACGCTTTTGCTTCCCTTGGGGCACGCTTTTTGCTTCCTTTGGAACGCCCCTTAGGCCACGCTTTTCTTATTTTCTTCTTTCTTCACCTACAAGCAATCAAATCAACCAATCAAAGTATCACCAAATTCACAAGGTTTATAAATCATTAAAATTCAATTAAATTCAGCTTAAACCTCATGATTTATCATCAATTACATGGTGGTTGATTGATTCAAAGAAGTCATGCATTTTCATTCCAAATTACTTACTTAGAATGCAAGAAAGTGCATAAAATCTAATAAAAACAACGAAAAAGGCTAGTGAAACTAGGCTAAGATGACTTGTCATCAGGACCTCAAGGACAAGTAAAGCTCTTGCCAAGAGCTCAAAGGCTCTTACAAAGGGCTTTGTTCTCTTGTCATAAGGGAAGGGCGCGCAACACTTTAGTAAGGAAAGGGAACCAAAGCTCTTGGCCAAAGCTCTTGCCAAGAGCCGAACCTTCCCCTGGGAGGTGCACCATGGGCCAAAAATTCATCAAAAATTCAAATTAATTTATTTCTTCACCAAATTTTAGAGCCCACCTAAATTCTTAGATCCAATTTAGGAAGTGTATAAATAAGTGTTAGTTTGATTTAGAAAGGACCTTTTTACTTACTTTGAACTTTTCTTTTGCTTCTTTGAATTTCCATTTTTGTAATTTTGAGAGCTCTTTACTTTGAACTTGGATCTTGGAGAATTAGGAAGGAGAATTGATCTCTCTTCTTCCTTGTTCTTGCTTGAGCACCCTTTACTTTTCGTCTTGGATCTTGGGTGGAGAATTGAAGAAATTCTGTTTCAGTCTCACCTTGAGATCTCTTGTTTACTTTTACTACATAATTCAATTTATGTTTATTGCTTCATCTTCTTCTCTTTCTGCAATTTACTTTTCTTTATTTCTTTTGTAATTATTCTTGTTGGATCAAGGAAGGATTTGAGATCTAGACTTGTTTTCTAGTCTCTTCCACTCCTGAGATCTTTAACATCATTTTAATTGCTGCAAATTAAGCATCACTTTCTGTTTTAATTTCTCAAGCATTTCTACTTTTCTGTTTAGATCTACTTTACTTCAATTCACCTTCTACTCTTCTGTTTTGTTGCAATTTACTTCTGCTTGTTTAATTTCTGCAACCCCAGCTCCCTGAACCCTTTTATAATTCAAGCAATTTACATTTCTTGCACTTTAAGATTCAGTTATTTACATTTCTTGCAATCTAAGTTTCTGCAATTTAATTTACTTGTTCTTTAAGATTCAACACTTTTACTTCTTGTTCTCTTTAATTTACTGCAATTCTTCACTCTCCCTTTGCAATTCATGCAATTTAGTTTCTGCCAAATACGAACCACTCAACCAATACTTGATTCGCTTGACTAAATCAACCACTAAACTAAAATTGCTCAATCCTTCAATCCCTGTGGGATCGACCTCACTCATGTGAGTTATTATTACTTGATGCGACCCGGTACACTTGCCGGTGAGTTTTGTGTTGGATCGTTTTCCACACATCAGTTGGTAGAATGAATTGTATGGAACTTAGAGGAAACTTTGTGTTGAGGCATAATCAAGTGATGAATACTCTTCCAGGTATGCTCTGAACTTGAAAAACATTAAAGAGAGAATTTAAAATGAAAACTCTAGATCTCAGGACACAAGAGACTAGATAACCGAGTCTAGATCTCAATGCCTTCCTAGATCCAAATGTAGAATTCAATTGCAAGAAATAAAGAAAAGTAAATTGCAGAATGAGTAGAAGAAGAGGCAATTAACAGAAATGGAAATTCAATTATGCAGAAAATTAAACAAGATCTCAAGGTGAGATTGAAACAGAAGTTCTTCAATTTTCCACCCAAGATCCAAAGCAAGAAGAGTAAAGAGTGCTCAGCAAGAACAAGGAAGAAGAGAGATCAATTCTCCTTCCTAATTCTCTTGAATTCTAAAGCAACAATTCAAAAATGTAAAGGTGAGCTCTCTACTGTAAGTATGTAAAAATTCTCCAAGGAAGCTCTCTGAAAACTTAAATCCTAAGCTATTTATACACTTTCTTCAAATGGTCTTCAAGCCTTGAATTGGGCCTTTGCTCTTGATGGAATTGGGTTGATAAAAGCCTCTGTTGATTGCTCTTGGAGTTGGAGAGAAACCCATTGTGAACCGGGCCATGAATCATAAAAGCTTGAGTCAAAGTTTGAGGCAAACTTTGGCTCAAGCTTTTCATATCAGCTGCCCCCCTTTTGCTGCTATCAACGTTTGGGCTAAAGTTTGAGGTCAAACTTTGAGCCAAACGTTGAGCCTTCTTGTATGCCTTGTGGCGCTAACGTTTGCCAAAAAGCTTGAGGCAAACGTTGGCGCAAACTTTTGCTCTCGTGTGTTGATGGTGGCGCCAACGTTTGCCAAAAAGCTTGAGGCAAACGTTGGCGCAAGCTTTTTCTCCCCTGGGTATGTTGGTGTGGTGCCAACGTTTGCCAAAAAGCTTGAGGCAAACGTTGGCGCAAGCTTTTTCTCCTCCAGGGTGTTGGTGTGTGGCGCCAACATTTGCCAAAAAGCTTGAGGCAAACGTTGGCACAAGCTTTTGCTTCTTCCAGGGAGATTTCAACTTTTCCAAAAGTTTGAGCTAAAGTTTGAGGCAAACTTTGGCTCAAGCTTTTTGTTCTCTCTTGCTCCTAGCCATTCCTTCTTTCTTCAACCTTCTTCAAAGCTCTTTTCCCCTATCATCAATCAACCAAACATATCAAAGCTATGCTCAAAATCATGAGATTGTTATTCTTTCATAGTATATGACAATTATAGCACAAAATCTCATGAAATTGCATTAATTCTTCCATGGTTGATTGAATCAAAGGAAACATGAAATTCTACTCAATTGGCTTACTTATGGCTCAAGAAAGTGCATAAAATCAATTGAAAACAAAAGAAAAAACTAGTGAAACTAGGCTAAGATGACTTGTCATCAGGGACCTCACACTACCAAGATTGCAAGGAAAATAAGCCAAAGTGAGTTGGCTAAGATTCGAACCTAGGAACTCATGCAAGACAAGGAGAGGAGCGCTACTCTTGGTGCAAAGAAAATGAGCCAAGATGGCTCTCCCAAGGTTTGAACCAAGGAGCTCCATGAAAGGCAAGGAAGGAGCGCTCCACTCTTCCAAGGAAATTGGCATCCATTTGCTTCCACTAAGAGTCAAACCTGGGAGCTTGAAGCCCAAAGCAAGGCGCTACAATGGGGAGCTCAGTTGGTTTTCCCAACTGAGCACTACTCTCCCCTCATCCCCCACACTTTGGCGCAACAAGAAGCGCACCAAGGAGATGTCATGCGCGCAATTGACACGGACAAAGGAGCTGTGACACACCAAATTGGGCAACACAAGGCAACATTGGGCGCTCAGTTTGGTATTTGAACTGAGCCATCCCCTGGGAGGTGCACCTTGGGCCAAAAATCAATCAAAAATCCAAATTAATTCATTTCTTCACCAAATTTTAGAGCCCACCCAAATTCTTAGATCTAAATTAGGAAGTGTATAAATAAGTGTTAGTTTGATTTAGAAAGGACCTTTTGCTTCTTTGAGAATTCTCATTTTTTGTAATTTGGAGCTTTTTACTTTGAATTTGGATTTTAGAGAATTTAGAAGGAGAATTAATCTCTCTTCTTCCTTGTTCTTGCTTGAGCACTCTTTACTTCTTGTTTTGGATCTTAGGTGGAGAATTGAAGAAATTCTGTTTCAATCTCACCTTGAGATCTCTTGTTTTATCTTTCTGCATAATTCTAAGAAATTTTGATTTACATTTCACATTCTGTTTACTACTTTCTCTCTTCTACTTTTCTGCAATCTACTTCTCCATTTTCTGTTGCAATTGTTCTTGTTGGATCAAGGAAGGATTTGAGATCTAGACTTGTTTTCTAGTCTTTTCCACTCCTGAGATCTTCAATTTCTCTTTTAATTCCTGTACTTGAGCTACATTCACTTTCTGCTTTTAATTCTTCAACAATTTTCACTTTGCTGTTTAAGATCTATTTTACTTCAATTCACCTTTTACTCTTCTATTTATTGCAATTTACTTTTGCTTGTTTTAATTTCTGCAATCCCAGCTCCCAATCCCTTTTATAATTCAAGCAATTTACATTTCTTGCAATCTAAGTTTCTGCAATTTAATTTACTTGTTCTTTAAGATTCAGTATTTTTATTTTCTGTTCTCTTTAATTTACTGCAATTCTTCCCTCTCCCTTTATATTTCAAGCAATTTAGCTTCTGTCAATTACAAACCACTCAAACCAATACTTGATTCGCTTGACTAAATCAACCACTAAGTTAAAATTGCTCAATCCTTCAATCCCTGTGGGATCGACCTCACTCATGTGAGTTATTATTACTTGATGCGACCCGGTACACTTGCTGGTTAGTTTTGGGTGTTGGAACTCATTTTCCAAAATATCCATCAAGTTTTTGACGCCGTTGTCGGGGATTGATTAGATTGACAATGATTAAGTGAAGTGGAGATCTAGATCAAGCACTTTTTCTTTTCTGTCTCTTTAATTCTTAACTAACACACTAACTGTTTGAATTTTTGCTTAAGCTAACTAAAATCTCATTCTAGCAATGGATTGAAGTTTTACTGTCCTTCTATTTTGTGTGATTTTTTTATGTTTGGTTTGTATGTCAGGGACAAGAGGAGCTATACCCACCTTTTGTGAACAAGACGAAAGAACCCTCAGGAGATTAAGAAGAGCTGAAAGAGGGAAAAGCATTGTTGGAGAAGAAGATTCAGAAGAAGAATTCCAAGACATGGAAGAACACTCAACAAACCCAACAAATCCACCAGGAGGAGATTCCAATAACAACAACAATCCTCCTGATGACAAGTCATCTTAGCTTAGTTCTACTAGTCTTTTTCTTTGTTTTTATTAGGTTTTATGCACTTTTTTGCATTCTAAGTAAGTAATTTGGAATGGAATTACATGGTTTCTTTGAATCAATCAACCACCATTTAATTGATGCTAAATCATGAGGTTCAAGCTAAATTTAATTGATTTTTAATGATTTATAAACCTTGTGAATTTGGTGATACTTTGATTGGTTGTTTTGATTAATTGTAGGTGAAGAAAAGAAGAAAATAAGAAAGCATGGCCTAAGAAGCGTGGCCCAAGGAAAAGCAAAGTGTGGCAAAGGAAACAATGAAGGATGGCACATGGAAGGAGGAAGCATAATGCTCTCTTCAGGAGCAGAGCATTCTCTCAAGGAAGCTGATGTGTGGAAAACGATCCAACACGAAACTCACCGGCAAGTGTACCGGGTCGCATCAAGTAATAATAACTCACACGAGTGAGGTCGATCCCACAGGGATTGAAGGATTGAGCAATTTTAGTTTAGTGGTTGATTTAGTCAAGCGAATCAAGTGTTGGTTGAGTGGTTTATAATTGACAGAAGCTAAATTGCATGAATTGTAAAGGGAGAAAGAAGAATTGCAGTAAATTAAAGAGAACAGAAAATAAAAGTACTGAATCTTAAAGAACAAGTAATGTAAATTGCAGAAACTTAGATTGCAAGAAATGTAAATGGCTGAATCTTAAAAGGAATTGGGAATTGGGATTACAGAATTTAAACAAGAACAAGTGAATTGCAATTAAACAAAAGAGTAGAAGGTGAATTGAAGTAAAGTAGATCTAAACAGAAAAGTAAAATGCTTTGAGGAATAAACCAGAAAGTGACTGATGCTTAATTTGCTGCAATTTAAAAGAGGGTTGAAGATCTCAGGAGTGGAAGAGACTAGAAAACAAGTCTAGATCTCAAATCCTTCCTTGATCCAACAAGAACAATTGCAAAAGAAATAAAGAAAAGTAAATTGCAGAAAGAGTAGAAGATGAAGCAGTAAACAGAAATGGAAATTGGATTATGCAGACAAGTAAACAAGAGATCTCAAGGTGAGATTGGAACAGAAGTTCTTCAATTCTCCACCCAAGATCAAAAGCAAGAAAAATAAAGAGTGCTCAAGCAAGAACAAGGAAGAAGAGAGATCAATTATTCCGCCCAATTCTCTAAATGAAAATGAAAGTTCAAAGAAAATTTCAAAGTAAAGTCTAGAGGTCTAATTATATCAAACTAGCTCCTATTTATACACTTTCTATTCTTGGATTTTAGAATTTGGGTGGGCTTTTTAATTTGGTGAAGATTTGAATTTAATTGGATTTTTGAATGAATTTCAGCCCAAGTTGAAAATTGCTCCCAGGAGGATGCTCTGCTCTTGTGGGGAGCAGAGCATTGGAGCTTTGGTTGGGGATCCTTTGTTGCGTCTAAGGCTGGAAGAGGTATCAGGATGATGCTCCGCTCATGTGGGGAGTGGAGCTTTGGCTTGGTGTGGGTCTTGTGCGCCTTGTGCTCCCTGGCCTTGTCATGATGCTCCTTGCCTTCCTTGGTCCGTGTCAAGCTCTTGTGTGATGCACCAAGGAGTAGCGCTCTGCTCTCCTTGTGAGCTGAGCATTGATGCTTCCAAGGGGAGGTCCTTGGTTCGAAACTTGAGGGAGGTGCGCTGGTGCAAATTTCCTTGGTTCCTTGTAGCGCCTTTGCTCCTTGCTTCCTCAAGGTGCTTGGTTCGAACCTTGGAGTTGGCATTTTGGCCAAGTGTAGCTTATTTTCTTAGTGAGTAGCGCTCCCCCACTTCCCTTTGGTTCTTGGTTCGAATCTTGGAGAAAGCATTTGGCAAACATTTCCTTTGATTTATTTTTGGTGGAAGCCCGATAATGCTCCCAAGGAGAGCGGAGCATTGCTTTTGCTCCCTTATTTCTTGTTTCTCAAATTGTGCTCCGCTCTCAAGGGGAGCAGAGCATTGAGCCTTGTTGCCTTGGTCCATTGTTGCTTCCTTGAGAGAATGTTGCGCTCCCTTGGAGAGCACTGGGCTCTTGGAGAAAGCTTCCTCCTTCCATGTGCCACATTTCCCACTTTTCTTTCCCACACTCTTTTCTTCCTTGGGCCACATGATGACATGTCACCATGTCATGTTTTTCTATGCTTTTTCATACAAGAAATTGATGATTTGTGCTTGAATAATGAATGCTTTTGTACTTAAATGATACATTTCCTTGATCTTTTGATTTTATAAATTTTGTAGGAAATAAGAAGAAAAAGAAGCAAAAAGCACAAAATAAACTAAAAGGGAGAAAAAAAGAGCTTTGGGGTACACTTTGAAGTTGGAGCACACTTTGGAGCCTTAGGCCACGCTTTTAAAAGCGTGGCCTATGACCAAATTAAAGGAAAATTTGCAATCAGCACACAAAGCTCCGCTCATGCCAAGAGCGGAGCATCATCCTGATGCAATTTCAACTTGGAAGCAAAATTTTCGCTAAGTTAAAATCTGGGCGCTCACAACATGACCATGCCTTCTTCAAAGGGCTATAACTTGAGCTACAGATGTTCGATTAATGTGCTTCCAGTTGCGTTGGAAAGCTGACATTCAGAGCTTTCCAACGATATATGGCAATCCATATTTGGCATGAAATTGAGGCACGAGTGAAAGGCATCTTTAAGAACAAAAAATAAGCAAAAATAAACCAAAGTGCAACCACCAAGATTCGAAGGGGGAGACACAAGGAAACCAAGGTAGTAGCGCTCACTTGGAGAGCACAGCGCTCTCTTGGAGAGCATTGTCATGCTTCGCCAAGAGAAAATGAGGAATACAGCATGGGAAAAGTGGGAATGCTAGGATTTGAACTTGGAAGCACACTAAAGACAAAGGGGATGCTGCGCTCTTGTGGGCAACTGAGCGCTACTTTTCCCCCCACACTCCTCACCTTGTCACGCACCAAAAGGGCCAAGGAAACAAGCACTAATGCTGTGCTCCGCCCATGAACCGAGCATTGCCCTGGGAGCAACACCCATGGGACAAAAATTCAATAAAAATTCCATTTTAACTCAATTCTTCACCAATTGAACCAAGGCCATCCAGATCCACTTTTCCTCAAATCCAAAGCAAGCTAAGCCCATTATCATCACTCAAAGGCACAAGAATTAGTTAGCTTAGGAATTTATTTTAATTATAATTTGTTTAGAATTTCAATTCTATTTTCATTTTCACTTTGTAAAGCCTATATAAAGGCATCAATTCCATTTCATTAGAGAGGAGGCCAGCTCTACTAGAGAGCACTAGGGGGAATTGGGAAGGGGAATTGATCTCTTTTCTTCCTTGTTCTTGCTTCTACACTTTTTACTCTTTGTTTTGGATCTTGGGTGGAGAATTGAAGAAATTCTGTTTCAATCTCACCTTGAGATCTCTTTCTATTTTTTTGTCTGCATAATTCAAGGAATTGTGGTTTGGAATTAAGTTGTCTCTACTGTTTTCATCTTTACTTCTTCTGCAATTTGTTCTTTTACTTCTTTTGCACTTGTTCTTAGTTGGATCAAGGAAAGAATTGAGATCTAGACTTGTTTTCTAGTCTCTTGACCCCTGAGATCTTTACTCTCTTAGTGAGAATTTGCAATTTAAGTTTGGTTCATTTGCTATTTTCTTCTTCTGCAATATTTACTTTTCTGTTTGGGAATTGGAGAGTTGGATTTAAGTTTCATTTACTGTCTTCCTTTTTATTTCTTTTGCAATTACTTTTCTGCATTTTTACATTTTGCCTGAGCTGAGTCTGCTTTCTATGAAATTTAAATTCTCTGCCTCCTTCCTTGTTAATTTCGTTTCTGAAATTTTACATGAGTTTGCTATGAGCTTGATTTACATTTCCTGCAACTTTACATTTTCTGCAATTGCTTTAAGTTACTGGTTTACTACTTTTCTTTAATTTTCAGCACCCACTCCCCTTTACATTTAATGCAATTTACATTTCTTGCAATTTAAGTTTCAGCTATTTTACTTTCTTGTCATTTAAGTTTCTGCAATTTACATTTCTTGCTCTTTAAGTTTTAATGCAATTTACTTTCTACACTTTATAATTCCTGCAATTTACTTTCTGTTGGCTACCTCTCATCCAATTTCACTTTAATGTTAGCTTGACTAAACTAATCACCCACTAAAGTTGCTTGATCCATCAATCCCTGTGGGATCGACCTCACTCTAAGTGAGTTTTACTACTTGATGCGACCCAGTACACTTGCCAGTGAGTTTTGTGTGTTTGGAAATTCGTTTTTCCACAAAAACACCCATCAAGTTTTTGCCAAAAACTTGATGTGTGGAAAACGATCCAACACAAAACTCACCGGCAAGTGTACCGGGTCGCATCAAGTAATAATAACTCACATGAGTGAGGTCGATCCCACATGGATTGAAGGATTGAGCAATTTTAGTTTAGTGGTTGATTTAGTCAAGTGAATCAAGTATTGGTTGAGTTGTTTGCAATTGGCAGAAACTAAATTGCTTGAAATGTAAAGGGAGAGGGGTAAAATGCAGTAAATTAAAGAGCAGGAAAGTAAAGAAGAAGAATCTTAAAGAACAAGTAAGGTAAATTACAGAAACTTAGATTGTAAGAAATGTAAATAACTGAAGCTTAAAGTGCAAGAAATGTAAATTGCTTGAATCATAAAAGGAATTGGGAATTGGGATTGCAGAATTTAAACAAGCAAAGGTAAATTACAATAAACAGAAAAGTAGAGGATTAATTGAATTTAACTAGATCTCAACAGAAAAGTGAAAATGCTTGAAGAGTAAACAGAAAATGACTTGTGCTTAATTTGCAGCAATGTAAAAGAAGATTGAAGATCTCAGGAGTGGAAGAGACTAGAAAACAAGTCTAGATCTCAAATCCTTCCTTGATCCAACAAGAACAATTGCAAGAGAAGTAATGAAAAGTAAATTTCATAAATAAAGAGAGGATGAAGCAGCAAATAGAAATTCAAAATCAATTGTGCAGAAAAAGTAAACAAGAGATCTCAAGGTGAGATTGAAACAGAAGTTCTTCAATTCTTCACCCAAGATCCAAAGCAAGAAAAGTAAAGAGTGCTCAAGCAAGAACAAGGAAGAAGAGAGATCAATTCTCCTTACCAATTCTCTAAGATCTAAATTCAAAAGTAAAAGCTCAAAATGAAAATGAAAGTTCAAAGGAAAATTCAAAGTAAAGTCTGGCTCTAATTACATTAAACTAGCTCATATTTATACACTTTCTATTCTTGGATTTTAGAATTTGGATGGGCTTTTAATTTGGTGAAGATTTGAATTTAATTGGATTTTTGATTGATTTTTTAGCCCATGAAGAAGTTGCTCCCAGGAGGATGCTCAGCTCAAGTGGGGAGCTGAACATTGAAGCTTTATGTGGGGATCCTTTGTAGCGTGCAATGTTGGGGAAGGCACCAGGGGAATGCTCAGCTCACAAGGTGAGCTGAGCATTGGGGCCTTGTGCGCATGTCTTGCTTCCTGGCCGTGTCACATGTTGCGCCTTGCCTTCCCTGGACCGTGTCAAGCATTTGTGTCATGCACCATGAGTAGCGCTCAGCTCTCCAAGTGAGCTGAGCATTGGAGCTTCCAAGGGAGGTCCTTGGTTCGAACCTTGAGGAGTGCATGCGTTGAATTTTTCTCTTGGTGAAGGAAGTGGTGCCTTGCTCCTTGCTTCCTTAGGGTGTTGAGTTCGAATCCTGGAGGTGGCATTTTGCCAATTTTTGGCTTGTTTTCCTTGTGAGTAGCGCCCCCCTCCTTCCCTAAGGTCATGGGTTCAAACCTTGGAGCAAGCATTTGGCAAACAATTTCCTTGAATTTCTTGTGATGAATGCCCGATAATGCTCCCTTGGTGAGCTGAGCATTGTGGCTTCTCTCCTTCCATGTGCCACACTTCCTCATTTCCTTTGCCACATTATTTTCCTTCTTGGGCCACACTTCTTAAGCCACGCTTTCTTCTTTTCTTCACCTACAATTAATCAAAACAACCAATCAAAGTATCACCAAATTCACAAGGTTTATAAATCTTTAAAAATCAATTAAATTTAGCTTAAACCTCATGATTTAGCATCAATTAAATGGTGGTTGTTCGATTCAAAGAAACCATGCATTTCCATTCCAAATTACTTACTTAGAATGCAAGAAAGTGCATAAAACCAAATGAAAACAAAGAAAAAGACTAGATAAACTAGGCTAAAATGACTTGTCATCACAGCATCAAACTTAAAACTTGCTTGTCCCCAAGCAAGCGCTAATCAAAAGCGAAGATAGAGTGAAATAGAAAAGTACATATGTCCTTATTAAGCAAATAGTTGAATTTGGTTTATGGGGTTTTATGCAGATCAAAAGTAGCTCAATTATTACTTGCTGTGAAAACAAACAATGTTTCCTTAAGTGTTCACTAAGGTTGCTGCTACAATGCCTTACTTTTTGCTTATTTCCCTTGTAAAATTTTTTTCTTTTGCTTATAGAGCTTATTACTCATTGAAGGCTTAGTGGCAAATGTTGCAGTGGCCTTTGGCTTAATTTTCACTCAACATTTCTTCACCACAGACACATGGCTCACCTTTTTCCTCCTAGGATCATTGATGCCCAGCATCTCTTTGGATAACTAAGTGTTTTGTAGCTAGGTTGCTCTTTATTGTGGACTTTCATTTGGCAATCCCAAATCAGTTGATCTAAGTGGCCAAGTTTTGAAATACTCCTTAGAACTTACTTGTCCAAGCCTATCCCAGTACAAAAACACCACAAGCATGTGTCCTAGGGTCCAAGCTATTGGTGTCTAGCCTTATTGTCTGTTTCTTTGCCACTTTCTTTGGATTTTTCCATTTCTTTTTCTTTTTGTTTTGTTTTATTTGCAACGGACTTTCATTTATTGAAGGATCATAGCAGCAAACTAGCTTAAGCTTCGAGTAACAAGTCATTTTGCAGCATTTATTTCTATGAGCTATCAATTAAATCAAACACACACCACCACTAATTTTCATTCTAACTTTTGCAAAATTGAATAATTACTTTTCTAAATCAAACATCTTTCTTTTATTCAAACAGCAAGGGAACAAAACAAAATACTCAAGCTAATGAAGGATGACAATTATTATGCAGGTATTCTTTCAAGCAAAAATTATGCAGATAGCTTTCTTCAGCATGTACTTCCACTTGCAACTAAATGATCATTCCAGCCAGACATAAAGGAATCTCTGAATTAAATCATTACATAACAACAAGGATCAAGTATAAATACAACCTGTTGGGTTGCAGCTTTTCATTCTTCCTTCTGTTTGCTCCTTCTGCGTCATAATGCAAGTGTTCTTTAATTTGTTGGCTATTTTCCTGCATAATCCTCAAAAGTGGCTTACTTCTCAAGCCCTTAAGGTATCCGTTTAATATGCAAAGCTTATTTGTGGGCTTTTGAACTTACTTTGGTGGGTGAACACCAAACTTAGTTCCTTGCCAAGGTCTCTCATGCAGAAAATTAATTATCTGTAAAATCCTTTTTCAATGCTAAAGGTACTAAAACTAAAAACTATGAAACAGTAAATCGTTAACTAGTTTATCTAAATGCTTGAAGCTAGCATTATGCAGAAAGTGAGAATGCATTTTATGATGAGACTTTGGTAGAACACCAAACTTAGAATCCTTCACTCTCCCTTAGATTGTTTTGGTGTGCAACACCAAACTGAGCTTCTTGCAATGTAGACAAAACTAATTGACCTTTTTATTAAAATAGCCATGAAAATAAAACTACCTCAGGTTGGGTTGCCTCCCAACAAGCGCTTCTTTATTGTCACTAACTTGACATCTTATCCTTTGATCATGGGGGTTGAAAATCATAGTTCCTCAGCTTTTCTCCTCTTACTGTGAACTTCCTTCCGGTCTCCTCTTTGATGATCTCTAGGTGTTCAAGTGAAAGGACCCGGTTCACAGTGTAGTATTCAGATGATTGTGGGGACACCTTCATTGGTTGCGTGTTTGACACTACTTTATCCCCTGGTGAAAAGCCTTCAGTAGGGATCTTCTTATTTCTCCACCCTCTTGGCCTCTTCTTCTTTTATTTCTCAAAAGATACTCCCTGCCTTGGTGGTTCCTTATCTGAGATGTTGAATTTCTCATCTGGAGGTTTTGGATCTAGTTCCTCCTTGATTTCTTTGGTTTGTTGCACCATCTCTACTACTTTCAAGCTTGGATTTAGAAGTCTTGGAGCTAACTCATTGACTACCTCCTTCAAACTTTGATCTCTGGCCTTATCCTTCATAGACTCTTTTTCTTGAATGGGCTCATGCAAAGTTTTAAAAACGTGGAATGCTAGGTGCTCATCATGCACTCTTAGCAACAATTCCCCCTTTTCAACATCTATCAATGCTCTGCCCGTAGCTAGGAAAGGCCTCCCCAGAATGATGGGAGTGTTAGGGTCCTCCTCCATATCCAGGATGACAAAATCAGCTAGAAGAAGAAATTTTTCCACTTTTACCAGCACATTCTCTACAACTCCAAGTGCTTGCTGAATGGATTTATCAGCCATTTGAAGAAGTATTCGTGTGGATTTTAGCTCGACAATTTGGAGTTTCCTCATTAGAGACAAAGGCATCAAATTTTTGCTTACACCAAGATCACAGAATGACTTCTCAATTATTATGTTTCCTATGGTGCAAGGTATATAAAAACTCCCAGGATCATCTTTCTTCTCTGGCAACTCTCTTTGGAGAATAGCACTACATTCCATTGTCATCTCAACAATTTGTCCTTCTTTTAGAGACTTTTTCTTTGTCAGCACTTCCTTCATAAATTTGGCATACACTGGCATATGTTCAAGTGCTTCTAAGAAAGGAATATTGATGCTGAGTGTCTTGAATATGTCCAGGAACTTTGAGTATTGCTTATCCTCATTCTCTTTTTTGAACCTCTGAGGGTATGGAAGTTTGGGGATATATGGCTTCACCCCTTCCTTCTTCTCTTATAGCTGTGGCTTAAGGATGTTCTTGTCTCTCTTTGAGCTTTTTGCATTCTTGGTCTTTCTTTCCTCTTCACTTCTCTCTTCTGTCTCTTTTTGTGGAACTTCTCTGTTGTGTTCTTCTTGATTGATGGCTTCCTTCTCCCTAGTCTTCTCACTTCCCACTATGATTGCCTTGCACTCCTCCCACTTTGTAGCTTTTCCTTTGTCCCTTGGGTGGTCTTGAGTGGCACTAGGGGATGCATTTGATTGCTTCTCACCCATCTCTACAATTCGTTTAGGCATTTGTTCTATATGCCTCTCAAGATTTCTGATTGAAGCTTCTTGGTTTTTAATTGAAGCTTCTTGGTTTTTACTTGTTATGGCTTGATCCTTCCGTGCTGCTTCCTGATCTTGTCTGCCATCTCTTGATTTTTCATGACTTTCTCCATCATTATCTCTAGACTAGAGATTGTTTGGGAGTTTGGATTTGGTTGTGGTTGTGTAAAGTGAGATGGTTGTTGCTGGAAGTTGTTTGAACTATTTGTGGGATTATTTTGTGGGTGGAATGTGGATGTGGAAGGTGGATGATGGTTATTTTGGGGTTTTCTATATGGATTGTGGGTTATGTTTTACTGGTTGTTATTCTGGTTGTGCTGTCTTCATAAGTTGCATCGAGCCTCCTGCGGAATAGTCAAGTGCCTCTTGAGCTTTCATTGTCAGTCCTTCATAGAAATTTTGGAGTTTATCCCATTCATTAAACATCTCAGGAGGGCACTTCCTGATTAGAGCCTTGTATCTCTCCCATGCCTCATAGAGAGGTTCATCATCCATTTGTGTGAATGTTTGTACTTCGGTCTTCAATCTAATAATCCTCTGAGGCGGGTAAAATTTAGCAAGGAATTTGCTCACTAGATCTTCCCAATTGTTGATGCTATCTCTTGGAAATGACTCCAACCATTGAGTGTCTTTGTCATTGAGGGAAAATGGAAATAACAGCAATTTGTAACTGTCAGGATGCACACCATTGGTCTTCACTGTGTTACATATCCTCAGGAAGGTGGATAAGTGCTGGTTTGGATCTTCCAAGGGACCTCCTCCATAGGAACAGTTGTTCTGCACCAAGGTGATGAAATGGGGCTTCAATTCAAAGTTATTTGCATCGACATTTGGGGTCAGGATGCTACTCCCACAATGCCTTGGATTAGCAAATGTATATGAAGCCAATACTCTCCTTTGGGGTTGACCATTGTCGTTGGCCACTCCCACTTGTGGATTTGTTGGATTTTCCTTCATTTCTTGGTTTTCTTCACAACCTCCAAAGTGTTTCAGGATCAAAAGGTGTGGATTCATTGCTTTTTCCTCCTGACATAAACACAGAACTAGAAACCAGAATTATACACTCTATTGTTAGAGTGAAGTTAGTGTTAGCTTAAGCAAAAATTCAAACAGTTAGTTTGCTTAGAAAAAAAGAAAAAGAAAATGCTTAATTTAGACCACCACCTTACTTAATCATTGTTAACCTAATCAATCCCCGGAAACGGCGCCAAAAACTTGATGTGTGGAAAACGATCCAACACAAAACTCACCGGCAAGTGTACCGGGTCGCATCAAGTAATAATAACTCACATGAGTGAGGTCGATCCCACAGGGATTGAAGGATTGAGCAATTTTAGTTTAGTGGTTGATTTAGTCAAGCGAATCAAGTATTGGTTGAGTTGTTTGCAATTGGCAGAAACTAAATTGCTTGAAATGTAAAGGGAGAGAGGTAAAATGCAGTAAATTAAAGAGCAGGAAAGTAAAGAAGCAGAATCTTAAAGAACAAGTAAGGTAAATTGCAGAAACTTAGATTGCAAGAAATGTAAATAACTGAAGCTTAAAGTGCAAGAAATGTAAATTGCTTGAATCATAAAAGGGATTGGGAATTGGGATTGCAGAATTTAAACAAGCAAAGGTAAATTGCAATAAACAGAAGAGTAGAGGATTAATTGAATTGAACTAGATCTCAACAGAAAAGTGAAAATGCTTGAAGAGTAAACAGAAAATGACTTGTGCTTAATTTGCAGCAATGAAAAAGAAGATTGAAGATCTCAAGAGTGGAAGAGACTAGAAAACAAGTCTAGATCTCAAATCCTTCCTTAATCCAACAAGAACAATTGCAAGACAAGTAATGAAAAGTAAATTGCAGAAATAAAGAGAGGCTGAAGCAGCAAACAGAAATTCAAATTCAATTGTGCAGAAAAAATAAACAAGAGATCTCAAGGTGAGATTGAAACAGAAGTTCTTCAATTTTTCACCCAATATCCAAAGCAAGAAAAGTAAAGAGTGCTCAAGCAAGAACAAGGAAGAAGAGAGATCAATTCTCCTTCCCAATTCTCTAAGATTTAAATTCAAAAGTAAAAGCTTAAAATGAAAATGAAAGTTCAAAGGAAAATTCAAAGTAAAGTCTGGCTCTAATTACATTAAACTAGCTCATATTTATACACTTTATATTCTTGGATTTTAGAATTTGGATGGGCTTTTGATTTGGTGAAGATTTGAATTTAATTGGATTTTCGATTGATTTTTCAGCCCATGAAGAAGTTGCTCCCAGGAGGATACTCAGCTCAAGTGGGGAGCTGAGCATTGAAGCTTTGTGTGGGGATCCTTTGTAGCGTGCAATGTTGGGGAAGGCACCAGGGGAATGCTCAGCTCACAAGGTGAGCTGAGCATTGGGGCCTTGTGCGCATGTCTTGCTTCTTGGCCATGTCACATGTTGCGCCTTGCCTTCCCTGGACCGTGTCAAGCATTTGTGTGATGCACCATGAGTAGCGCTCAGCTCTCCAAGTGAGCTGAGCATTGGAGCTTCCAAGGGAGGTCCTTGGTTCGAACCTTGAGGAGTGCATGCGCTGAATTTTTCTCTTGGTGAAATAAGTGGCGCCTTGCTCCTTGCTTCCTTAGGGTGTTGAGTTCGAATCCTGGAGGTGGCATTTTGCCAATTTTTGGCTTGTTTTCCTTGTGAGTAGCGCCCCCCTACTTCCCTAAGGTCATGGGTTCAAACCTTGGAGCAAGCATTTGGCAAACAATTTCCTTGAATTTCTTGTGATGAATGCCCGATAATGCTCCCTTGGTGAGCTGAGCATTGTTTTTCCTTTTCTTGTTTCTTGGGTTCAAATTGTGCTCAGCTCACAAGGTGAGCAGAGCATTGAAACATTGCTTCCTTGGATTTTTGTTGTGCTCCTTTGGAGAGCACTGAGCTCTTGGGGAGAGCATTGTGGCTTCTCTCCTTCCATGTGCCACGCTTCCTCATTTCCTTTGCCACAATATTTTCCTTCTTGGGCCACACTTCTTAAGCCACGCTTTCTTTTTTTCTTCTTTTCTTCACCTACAATTAATCAAAATAACCAATCAAAGTATCACTAAATTCACAAGGTTTATAAATCTTTAAAAATCAATTAAATTTAGCTTAAACCTCATGATTTAGCATCAATTAAATGGTGGTTGTTCTTTTCAAAGAAACCATGCATTTTCATTCCAAATTACTTACTTAGAATGCAAGAAAGTGCATAAAACCAAATGAAAACAAAGAAAAAGACTAGATAAACTAGGCTAAGATGACTTGTCATCACAACACCAAACTTAAAACTTGCTTGTCCCCAAGCAAGCACTAATCATAAGAGAAGATAGAGTGAAATAGAAAAGTACATGTGTCCTTATTAAACAAATAGTTGAATTTGGTTTATGGGGTTTTATGCAGATCAAAAGTAGCTCAATTATTACTTGCTGTGAAAACAAACAATGTTTCCTTAAGTGTTCACTAAGGTTGCTGCTACAATGCTTTCTTTTTGCTTATTTCCCTTGTAAATTTTTTTTCTTTTGCTTATAGAGCTTATTACTCATTGAAGGCTTGGTGGCAAATGTTGTAGTGGCCTTTGGCTTAATTTTCACTCAACATATCTTCACCACAGACACATGGCTCACCTTTTTCCTCCTAGGATCATTGATGCCCAGCATCTCTTTGGATAACTAAGTGTTTTGTAGCTAGATTGCTCTTTATTGTGGACTTTCAGTTGGCAATCCCAAATCAGTTGATCTAAGTGGCCAAGTTTTGAAATACTCCTTAGAACTTACTTGTCCAAGCATATCCCAGTACAAAAACACCACAGGCATGTGTCCTAGGGTCCAAGCTATTGGTGTCTAGCCTTATTGTCTGTTTCTTTGCCACTTTCTTTGGCTTTTTCCATTTCTTTTTCTTTTTGTTTTGTTTTATTTGCAAAGGACTTTCATTTATTGAAGGATCATAGCAGCAAACTAGCTTAAGCTTCAAGTAACAAGTCATTTTGCAGCATTTATTTCTATGAGCTATCAATTAAATCAAACACACACCACCACTAATTTTCATTCTAACTTTTGTAAAATTGAACAATTACTTTTCTAAATCAAACATCTTTCTTTTATTCAAACAGCAAAGGAACAAAACAAAATACTCAAGCTAATGAAGGATGACAATTATTATGCAGATATTCATTCAAGCAAAAATTATGCAGATAGCTTTCTTCAGCATGTACTTCCACTTGCAACTAAATGATCATTCCAGCCAGACATAAAGGAATCTCTGAATTAAATCATTACATAACAACAAGGATCAAGTATAAATACAACCTGTTGGGTTGCAGCTTTTCATTCTTCCTTTTGTTTGCTCCTTCTGAGTCATAATGCAAGTGTTCTTTAATTTGTTGGCTATTTTAGTGCATAATCCTCAAAAGTGGCTTGCTTCTCAAGCCCTTAAGGTATCCAGTTAATATGCAAAGATTATTTGTAGGCTTTTGAACTTACTTTGGTAGGTGAACACCAAACTTAGTTCCTTGCCAAGGTCTCTCATGCAGAAAATTAATTATCTATGAAATCCTTTTTCCATGCTAAAGGTACTAAAACTAAAAACTATGAAACAGTAAATAGTTAACTAGTTTATCTAAATGCTTGAAGCTAGCATTATGCAGAATGTGAGAATGCGTTTTATGATGAGACTTTGGTAGAACACCAAACTTAGAATCCTTCACTCTCCCTTAGATTGTTTTGGTGTGCAACACCAAACTTAGCTTCTTGCAATGTAGACAAAACTAATTGACCTTTTTATTGAAATATCCATGAAAATAAAACTACCTCAGGTTGGGTTGCCTCCCAACAAGCGCTTCTTTATTGTCACTAGCTTGACATCTTATCCTTTGATCATGGGGGTGGAAAATCATAGTGCCTCAGCTTTTCTCCTCTTACTGTGAACTTCCTTCCGGTCTCCTCTTTGATGATCTCTAGGTGTTCAAGTGAAAGGACCCAGTTCACAGTATAGTATTCAGATGATTGTGGGGACACCTCCATTGGTTGGGTGTTTAACACAACTTTATCCCCTGGTGAAAAGCCTTCAGTAGGGATCTTCTTATTTCTCCACCCTCTTGGCCTCTTCTTCTTTTCTTTCTCAAAAGATACTCCCTGCCTTGGTGGTTCCTTATCTGAGATGTTGAATTTCTCATCTGGAGGTTTTGGATCTAGTTCCTCCTTGATTTCTTTAGTTTGTTGCACCATCTCTACTATTTTCAAGCATGGATTTAGAAGTCTTGGAGCTAACTCATTGACTACCTCCTTCAAACTTTGATCTCTGGCCTTATCCTTCATAGAATCTTTTTCTTGAATGGGCTCATGCAAGGTTTTAAAAACGTGGAATGCTAGGTGCTCATCATGCACTCTTAGCAACAATTCCCCCTTTTCAACATCTATCAATGCTCTGCCCGTAGCTAGGAAAGGCCTCCCCAGAATGATGGGAGTGTTAGGGTCCTCCTCCATATCCAGGATGATAAAATCTGCTGGGAAAAGAAATTTTCTCACTTTTACCAGCACATTCTCTACAACTCCAAGTACTTGCTGAATGGATTTATCAGCCATTTGAAGAAATATTCGTGTGGATTTCAGCTTGACAATTTGGAGTTTCCTCATTAGAGACAAAGGCATCAAATTTATGCTTACACCAAGATCACAAAATGACTTCTCAATTGTTATGTTTCCTATGGTGCAAGGTATATAAAAACTCCCAGGATCATCTTTCTTCTCTGGCAACTCTCTTTGGAAAATAGCACTACATTCCATTGTCATCTCAACAATTTGTCCTTCTTTTAGGGACTTTTTCTTTGTCAGCACTTCCTTCATAAATTTGGCATACACTGGCATCTGTTCAAGTGCTTCTAAGAAAGGAATATTGATGCTGAGTGTCTTGAATATGTCCAGGAACTTTGAGTATTGCTTATCCTCATTCTCTTTTTTGAACCTCTGAGGGTATGGAAGTTTGGGGATATATGGCTTCACCCCTTCCTTCTTCTCTTGTAGCTGTGGCTTAAGGATGTTCTTGTCTCTCTTTGAGCTTTTTGCATTCTTGGTCTTCAAGGTGTTCTTCTCTGTCTTCTCTCTTCACTTCTCCTTTCTTTC
>NC_029793.2:100752936-100776757 GCF_000816755.2 Arachis ipaensis
GAATTTGCTCACTAGGCTCACTAGATCTTCCCAATTGTTGATGCTATCTCTTGGAAATGACTCCAACCATTGAATGGCTTTGTCTTTGAGGGAAAATGGAAATAGCAGCAATTTATAACTGTCAGGATGCACACCATTGGTCTTCCATATCCTCATAAAATTTAGCAAGGAATTTGCTCACTAGATCTTCCCAATTGTTGATGCTATCTCTTGGAAATGACTCCAACCATTGAATGGCTTTGTCTTTGAGGGAAAATGGAAATAGCAGCAATTTATAACTGTCAGGATGCACACCATTGGTCTTCATTGTGTTACATATCCTCAGGAAGGTGGACAGGTGCTGGTTTAGATCTTCCAAGGGGCCTCCTCCATAGGAACAGTTGTTCTGCACCAAGGTGATGAGTTGGGGCTTCAATTCTAAGTTATTTGCATCAACATTTGGGGTCAGGATGCTACTCCCACAATGCCTTGGATTAGCAAATGTATATGAAGCCAATACTCTCCTTTGGGGTTGACCATTGTCGTTGGCCACTCCCACTTGTGGATTTGTTGGATTTTCCTCCATTTCTTGGTTTTCTTCTCAACCTCCAAAGTGTTTTAGGATCAAAAGGTATGGATTCATTGCTTTTTCCTCCTGACATAAACACAGAACCAGAAACCAGAATTATACACTCTATTGTTAGAGTGAAGTTAGTGTTAGCTTAAGCAAAAATTCAAACAGTTAGTGTGCTTAGAAAAAAAGAAAAAGAAAATGGTTAATCTAGACCACCACCTTACTTAATCATTGTCAACCTAATCAATCCCCGGCAACGGCGCCAAAAACTTGATGTGTGGAAAAGGATCCAACACAAAACTCACCGGCAAGTGTACCGGATCGCATCAAGTAATAATAACTCACATGAGTGAGGTCGATCCCACAGGGATTGAAGGATTGAGCAATTTTAGTTTAGTGGTTGATTTAGTCAAGTGAATCAAGTATTGGTTGAGTTGTTTGCAATTGGCAGAAACTAAATTGCTTGAAATGTAAAGGGAGAGGGGTAAAATGCAGTAAATTAAAGAGCAGGAAAGTAAAGAAGTAGAATCTTAAAGAACAAGTAAGCTTATTTCTTGTAGAAGGCTTGGTGGCAAATGTTGCAGTGGCCTTTGGCTTAATTTCACTTGACATTTCTTCACCACAGACACATGGCTCACCTTTTTCTTCCTCGGATCATTGATGCCCAGCATCTCTTTGGATAACTAAATGTTTTGTAGCTAGGTTGCTCTTTATTGTGGACTTTCAATTGGCAATCCCAAATCAGTTGATCTAAGTGGCCAAGTTTTGAAATACTCCTTGAACTTACTTGTCCAAGCATATCCTAGTACAAAAACACCACAGGCATGTGTCCTAGGGTCCAAGCTATTGGTGTCTAGCCTTATTGTTTATTTCTTTGCCACTTTCTTTGGCTTTTTCTATTTCTTTTTCTTTCTGTTTTGGTTTATTTTCAAAGGACTTTCATTAATTGAAGGATCATAGCAGCAAACTAGCTTAAGCTTCAAGTAACAAGTCATTTTGCAGCATTTATTTTATGAGCTATCAATTGAATCAAACACATACCACCACTATCTTTTATTCTAACTTTTGCAACATTGAACAATTACTTTTCCAAATCAAACATCTCTCTTTTATTCAAACAGCAAGGGAAACAAAGCAAAGTACTCAAGCTAATGAATGATGACAATTATTATGCAGATAACTTTTAGACTAGAGAAAAATTGCAGATAGCTTATTCTCCAGCATGTACTTCTACTTGCAACTAAAAGATCATTCCAGCCAAACATAAAGGAATCTTTGAATTAAATCATTGCATACCAACAAGGATCAAGTATCAATACAACCTGTTGGGCTACAGCTCTTCATTCTTCCTTCTGTGTCGTAAAGCAAGTGTTCTTTAATTTGTTGGCTATTTCCCTGCATAATCTTCAAAAGTGGCTTGCTTCTCAAGCCCTTAAGATATCCGGTTACTATGCAAAGCTTATTTGTGGGCTTTTAAACTTACTTTGGTGTGTGAACACCAACTTAGTTCCTTGCCAAGGTCTCTCATGCAGCAAATTAATTATCTGTGAAATCCTTTTTCCATGCTAAAGGTAATAAAACCAAAAACTACGAAACAGTAAATAGTTAACTAGTTTGTCTAAATGTTTGAAGCTAGCATTATGTAGAAAGTGAGAATGTGTTTTATGATGAGACTTTGGTGGAACACCAAACTTAGAATCTTTCACTCTCCCTTAGATTGTTTTGGTGTGCAACACCAAACATAGCTTCTTGCAATATAGACAAAACTAATTGACCTTTTTATTAAATAGCTATGAAAAGAAAACTACCTCAGGTTGGGTTGCCTCCCAACAAGCGCTCTTTTATTGTCACTAGCTTGACATCCTCTATGCTTGTTCAGTTCAGGTTCTGAACTTTTTTTTCCTTGTCCCATTGTCCTCCTAAGTAAGGCTTTGTTCTGTGCCCATTTGCTGTGAAGTGGCTCTGTGTAGCTTCATCTAGCAGCTCAAGATTTCCATAAGGGAAAACTTTTGTTACTAGATACGGACCTGTCCATTTGGACTTGAGCTTGTCAGGGAAGATCTTGAGCCTTGAGTTATACAGGAGCACTTGCTATCCTGGCTTGAACTCTTTCTTTGAGATCTTCTTGTCATGCCACCTCTTAGCTCTTTCCTTGTATATCTTAGCACTCTCATAAGCTTCTAGTCTAAACTCATCCAACTCATTTAGTTGTAGCAGCCTCTTTTCTCCTGCTACTTGAGAATCAAAGTTGAGGAGTTTGGTAGCCCAAAAAGCTTTATGTTCAAGCTCTATAGGGAGGTGACAAGATTTTCCATACAATAGCTGAAAGGGGGACTTTCCAATGGGAGTTTTGAAAGTTGTCCTGTATGCCCAAAGTGCATCTTCTAACTTCCTGGCCCAGTCTTTTCTTGTGCTTCCCACTGTTTTTTCTAAAATTTTCTTCAACTCTCTATTTGCTAATTCAGCATGGCCATTAGTTTGAGGATGGTATGGTGTGGCTACTTTGTGGATTACTCCATATTTATGGAGGAGTTTCTCCATTTGTTTGTTGCAGAAGTGTCCACCACCATCGCTGACAAGACCCTTGGGTACTCCATATCTAGTGAAAATTTGCTTCTTAAGGAACTGAAGGACTATCTGTGCATCACAAGTGGTTGTGGCTATGGCTTCTACCCACTTTGAGACATACTCCACTGCCACCAAGATGTATCTGAAAGAGTAAGAAGGGGGAAAGGGTCCTATGAAATCAATGCCCCATAGGTCAAATAGCTCCACTTCCAAGATGAAATTTTGAGGCATCTCATTTCTTTTTGTCAATCCTCCAGCTCTTTGGCATTCATTGCATTGGTGAACAAACTCTCTGGTGCAAAATGTCCACCGTAGGCTGAACCATGACAATGCCACAATATGTCCTTCATTTCATTTTCAGGGACACACCTCCTAATCATTCCATCAGAGCACCTCTTGAATAAAAAGGGTTCGTCCCACAAGAACTTCCTTGCTTCATTGAGTAGCTTTTTCACTTGTTGCTTAGAAAATTCTTGAGGTATCTTCCTTCTTACTTTGTAATTTGCTATGTCAGCAAACCAAGGTGTTTGTTGAACTTGGAACAGGTGCTCATCAGGGAAATTCTCATTTACTTGTTATGGTCTATCTTGATAGGCTTCTTGTGGTACTCTTGATAGATGATCTGCTACTTGATTTTCACTTCCCTTTCTATCTCTTACTTCAATATCAAACTCTTGTAGCAGCAGTACCCACCTAATAAGCCTTGGCTTTGAATCATGTTTAGACATTAAATACTTGAGAGCAGCATGGTTAGTGTATACTATAACTTTTGAGCTAATCAAGTATTACCTAAACTTATCAAATGCATAAACAATTGCCAAAAGTTCTTTCTCTATGGTGGTATAATTTTTTTGTGTTTCATTTAACACTTTGCTGGCATAATATATGACATGGTGCAATTTATCTTTCTTTTGTCCCAGCACAGCACCAATAGCAAGGTCACTTGCATCACACATAAGTTCAAAAGGTAAGTTCCAATCAGGGGGTGTGATGATTGGTGCTGTGATGAGTTTTCTCTTTAAGATTTCAAAGGCATGCTTACAGTTGCCATCAAAGATGAAAGGGTTGTCAATCACTAGCAAATTGCTCAATGGCTTTGCTATTTTTGAGAAATCTTTGATGAACCTTCTGTAGAAACCAGCATGCCCAAGAAAACTCCTTACTGCTTTCACATTAACGGGTATAGAAAGTTTTTCAATAATTTCTATTTTAGCTTTATCAACTTCTATACCTTTGCATGACACTTTATGCCCAAGAACTATTCCTTCAGGAACCATGAAATGGCATTTTTCCCAGTTCAAGACCAAGTTAGTTTCTTGGCATCTTTTCAAAACAAGAGTTAAATGATGCAAACAGGTGTTAAATGAATTGCCAAAGATAGAAAAATCATCCATGAAGACTTCTAAAAATTTTTCAACCATATCAGAGAAAATGGAAAGCATACACCTCTGAAATGTGGCTGGGGTGTTGCATAGCCCAAAGGGCATCCTCCTGTATGCAAAAACTCCAAATGGACATGTGAAGGCAGTTTTCTCTTGATCTTTAGGGTCCACCACAATTTGATTGTAACCAGAATACCCATCCAAGAAGCAATAATAGGTATGGCCGGCAAATCTTTCCAGCATCTGATCAATGAATGGGAGAGGGAAATTGATGTGTGGAAAACGATCCAACATGAAACTCACCGGCAAGTGTACCGGGTCGCATCAAGTAATAATAACTCACATGAGTGAGGTCGATCCCACAGGGATTGAAGGATTGAGCAATTTTTGTTTAGTGGTTGATTTAGTCAAGCGAATCAAGTATTGGTTGAGTTGTTTGCAATTGGCAGAAACTAAATTGCTTGAAATGTAAAGGGAGAGGGGTAAAATGCAGTAAATTAAAGAACAGGAAAGTAAAAGTGCTGAATCTTAAAGAACAAGTAAAGTAAATTACAGAAACTTAGATTGCAAGAAATGTAAATAACTGAAGCTTAAAGTGCAAGAAATGTAAATTGCTTGAATTATAAAAGGAATTGGGAATTGGGATTGCAGAATTTAAACAAGAACAAGTAAATTGCATTAAACAGGAAGGTAGAAGATGAATTGAGTTGAAGTAGATCTCAAACAGAAGGGTAAAATGCTTTGAGAAGTAAACAGAATGGGTGCTTAATTTGCAGCAAAATAAAAGATGGTTGAAGATCTCAGGGGTGGAAGAAACTAGATAACAAGTCTAGATCTCAAATCCTTCCTTGATCCAACAAGAACAATTGCAAAAGAAGTAAAGAAAAGCAAATTACAGAAATAAAGAGAAGATGAAGCAGTAAACAGAAATTCAAATTCAATTGTGCAGAAAAAGTAAACAAGAGATCTCAAGGTGAGATTGAAACAGAAGTTCTTCAATTCTTCTCCCAAGATCCAAAGCAAGAAAATTAAAGAGTGCTCAAGCAAGAACAAGGAAGAACAGAGATCAATTCTCCTTCCTAATTCTCTAAGATCTAAATTCAAAAGTAAAAACTCCAAATGAAAATGAAAGTTCAAAGGAAAATTCAAAGTAAAGTCTAAAAAGGTGAAAAAAATAAAAACAAAGGTAAAAAGGTCCTAATTACATCAAACTAGCTCCTATTTATACACTTTCTATTCTTGGATTTTGGAATTTGGATGGGCTTTTGATTTGGTGAAGAAATGAATTAAGTTGGATTTTTAATTGAATTTTCAGCCCATTGAGAATTTGCTTCCAGGAGGATGCTCAGCTCAAGTGGGGAGCTGAGCTTTGAAGCTTTGTGTGGGGATCCTTTGTAGCGTGTAATGTTGGGGAAGGCACCAGGGGAATGCTCAGCTCACAAGGTGAGCTGAGCATTGGGGCCTTGTTGCATGTCTTGTGCGCGCCTTGTGCTCCTTGCCTTGTCATGATGCGCGCTCCATTTCCCTGGTCCGTGTCAAACATTTGTGTGGTGCACCATGAGTAGCGCTCAGCTCTCCAGGTGAGCTGAGCATTGGAGCTTCCAAGGGAGGTCCTTGGTTCGAAACTTGAGGGAAGCATGCGCTGGTGGTATTTTCTTGGTTTCCTTGTAGCTCCTTGATCCTTACTTCCTCAAGGTGTTGAGTTCGAACCTTGGGGAATGCCTTTGGCCAATTTTTGGCTTGTTTTTCTTGTGAGTAGCGCTCCCCCACTCCCCTTTGGTCATGGGTTCAAACCTTGAAGCAACCATTTGGCAAACAATTTCCTTGAATTTCTTGTGATGAATGCCTGATAATGCTCCCTTGGTGAGCTGAGCATTGTTTTTCCTTTCCTTGTTCCTTGGCTTCAAATTGTGCTCAGCTCATAAGGTGAGCAGAGCATTGAAACATTGCTTCCTTGGATTTTTGGTTGTGCTCCTTTGGAGAGCGCTGAGCTCTTGGGGAGAGCATTGTGGCTTCCCTCCTTCCATGTGCCACGCTTCCTTATTTTCTTTGCCACACTTTTCTTTCCCTTGAGCCACACTTCTTAAGCCACGCTTCCTTGTTTTCTTCTTTTCTTCACCTACAAATAATCAAAACAACCAATCAAAGTATCACCAAATTCACAATGTTTATAAATCATTAAAAATCAATTAAATTTAGCCTAAACCTCATGATTTAGCATCAATTAAATGGTGGTTGTTTGATTTAAAGAAGTCATGCATTTTCATTCCAAATTACTTACTTAGAATGTAAGAAAGTGTATAAAACCTAATAAAAACAAAGAAAAAGGCTAGTGAAACTAGGCTAAGATGACTTGTCATCAGAAATGATCTTTTCTTGTGGCATCATTCAATCTTCTATAGTCTATGCACATCCTCCACCCAGTCACTGTCCTAGTGGGGATCAACTCATTCTTCTCATTGGTGATGACCGTCATTCCTCCCTTTTTTGGCACAACTTGAACCGGGCTCACCCATGAGCTGTCAGAGATTGGAAAAATTATTCCAGCATTCCATAACTTCATGACTTCTATTTGAACTACCTCCTTCATGGCTGGGTTGAGCCTTCTTTGGGGTTGAACCACAGGCTTTGATTCTTCTTCCAGCAAAATTTTATGCATACAAATGGCTGGGCTAATGCCTTTGATATCGTCAATTGTCCAACCCAAGGCTGCTTTGTGAGCTTTCAACACTTCAATAAGCTTTGTTTCTTCTTCCATATTCAAGGAGGAGTTAATTATCACTGGTAGGGTCTCTTCTTCTCCCAGGAACACATATTTGAGGTGAGGAAGAAGAAGCTTCAACTCCTGTTTTGGCTTCTCTTTCTCTTTGTATTCACTGGAGATTTCTACCACTTCTTCTTCCTGTTGCTCATGACAAGTGGCTTCTAACATTTCCTCCACCAGACTTTCTATCATGTCCACCTTCATGTAATTCTCTTGTTCAGGGGGGTGTTGCATTGATTTGAAGACATTGATGACCATTTGCTCATTATGTACCCTAAAAATCATCTCTCCCTTCTCTACATCAATAATGGCTCTGACTGTGGCTAAAAATGGCCTTCCCAAGATGATTGAATTATTTCCTTCTTCCTCTGTGTCCAGAATTACGAAGTCTGCAGGGAAGATAAACTCCCCAACCTTCACTAACAGGTTTTTTACATTGCCATTGGGTGTCTTGATTGATCTGTCAGCCATCACCAAAGACATCCTGGTAGGTTTGAGTTCCTCTATGGCGAGCTTTCTCATCATTGATAACGGCATCAGATTAATGCTAGCACCAAGGTCATAGAGAGCTTTGTCTAAGGTCATTTTGCCTATGGTACATGAAACTACAAAGCTCCCTGGATCTTTAAGCTGTGGTGGGATACCTCCTTGAATCACAGCACTACATTCTTCAGTGAGAAGTATCGTTTCCTTCTCTTGCCAACTTCTCTTCTTGTTGATAAGCTCTTTCAAGAACTTTGCATACAGGGGCATCTGTTCCAATGCTTCAGCCAGTGGAATGTTTATCTCCAATTTCTTGAAGACTTCAAGGAATTTAGGGAAGTGTTGGTCCTTAGTCTCTTTGCTGAACCTTTGAGGATATGGCAATGGAGGTGTGAAGTTCACTCCCTGCCTTTGTTCCTTGGTTGGCTCTCCCATCGCTTCCTTCTCTTTTCTTGATTTTTGTGGCTGGTCTTCCTTTTCTTGAGCCTAATTCTGAGTTTGCTTGCTTGCTGTTACATCCTCATCATTGGCTTTCTCTTCTTCAGTTTTTTTCTTGTCACTTTCCTTTGGCTTTTTAGTTGCTTCTTCATTTTTCACCAGGATCTTTCCACTCCTTAGTTGTATTTCTTTGCACTCCTCTTTTGGATTAGGAATGGTGTCACTTGGTAGCGAGCTTGATGGTCTTTCGATGGTAATCTGCTTGGAGAGCTATCTAATTTGCCTCTCCATATTCTTTATGGAGGCTTCTTGGTTCTTTGTTGTCATCTCTTGGTATTTCATCATTTTATCCATCAAGAGCTTCAAATTGGTAATCCTCTGAGAGTCTTATGAGATTGGTTGATTGTGGGGTGTTGAGGGCTGAGGGTAAGTATTTTAGTTGGAGGCTTGGTTATTGGATGGATGATGGTTAGAGTTGGGGTAAGTGTTTTGTGGTTTCTGTATGTATTTTGGTTATTATTCTGCTGGTTGTTGTGGTTTGTGTTTTTCCAACTGTTTTGGTTTGAGTTTCTTTGCCATGGTTGTTGAGGTTGATTGTGATTGCCTCCCCATCTGAGGTTGGGGTGGTTCTTCCATGAGGGGTTGTAAGTATCACCATAGACTTCATTTGGCCCAGAATTTTAGTTATGCATGTACTGGACTTGTTCTTGCTGTTGCTCCTCTTGAGTCTCTTTATTTTGCCCCCATGTGGTTGATGGTTGGCTTGTGTTGACTGCTGCAACTTGGAGATTGTCAATTCTCTTGGACATTTGCTCAAATTGTTGTTGAATTTGCTGCTGCATCATTTTGTTTTGAGCTAAGATTGAGTCTACTCCTTCTAACTCCATCACTCCTTTCCTTTGTGATGGTTGGCATTGCCTTTGGTGAGCAAAGAAATACTGTTTGTTGGCCACCATATCAATGAGATTTTGGGCTTCCTCTGCAGTTTTCATGAGTTGCAAAGAACCTCCATCTGAGTGATCCAATGCTTCCTGGGATTTCAAAGTCAAGCCTTCATAAAAATTCTGTAACTTATCCCACTCAGTGAACATTTCAGGAGGGCACTTCTTGATTAGAGTCTTGTATCTCTCCCATGCCTCATAGATGGGTTCAGCTTCCATTTGTGTAAATGTTTGTACCTCAGTCTTCAACCTAATGATCCTTTGAGGTGGGTAAAATTTAGCAAGGAACTTGGTTACTAGATCATCCCAATTGTTGATACTGTCTCTTGGGAAGGATTCCAACCATTGAGTGGCTTTGTCTCTGAGAGAAAATGGAAATAGCAGTAGCTTGTAACTGTCAGGATGCACTCCATTAGTTTTGACAGTGTCACAAATCCTCAAGAAGGTAGACAAGTGTTGGTTAGGGTCTTCAAGTGGTCCTCCTCCATAAGAACAATTGTTTTGAACCAAGGTGATGAGTTGTGGCTTCAGTTCAAAGTTATTTGCATTAACATTTGGGGTAAGGATACTACTCCCACAATGTCTAGGTTTTGCAAAAGTGTAGGAAGCCAAAACTCTCCTCTGTGGTGGATTATTGTTGTTATTGGCTGCTCCTTCTGGTGGATTTGTTAAGTGTTCCTCCATATCTTGGAATTCTTCTTCTGAATCCTCTTCTCCAACAATGTTCTTCCCTCTTTTAGCTCTCCTTAATCTCCTAAGAGTTCTTTCGTCTTGTTCACAAAAAGTGGGTATAACTCTCCTTGTACCTGACATACAATCAAAACAAAAAGAATCACATAAAACCCATTGCTGGAGTGAAATTTTAGTTAGCTTAAGCAAAAATTCAAACAGTTAGTGTGTTAGTTAAAAATCAAAGAAACAGAAAATAAAAAGTGCTAGATCTAGATCTCCACTTCACTTAATCATTGTCAATCTAATTCAATCTCCGGCAACGGCGCAAAAAACTTGATGTGTGGAAAATGATCCAACACGAAACTCACCGGCAAGTGTACCGGGTCGCATCAAGTAATAATAACTCACACGAGTGAGTCGATCCCACAGGGATTGAAGGATTGAGCAATTTTAGTTTGGTGGTTGATTTAGTCAAGCGAATCAAGTGTTGGTTGAGTGGTTTATAATTGACAGAAGCTAAATTGCATGAATTGTAAAGGGAGAAAGAAGAATTGCAGTAAATTAAAGAGCACAGAAAATAAAAGTGCTGAATCTTAAAGAACAAGTAATGTAAATTGCAGAAACTTAGATTGCAAGAAATGTAAATGGCTGAATCTTAAAAGGAATTGGGAATTGAGATTGCAGAATTTAAACAAGAACAAGTGAATTGCAATTAAACAAAAGAGTAGAAGGTGAATTGAAGTAAAGTAGATCTAAACAGAAGAGTAAAATGCTTTGAGGAATAAACCAGAAAGTGACTGATGCTTAATTTGCAGCAATTTAAAAGAGGGTTGAAGATCTCAGGAATGGAAGAGACTAGAAAACAAGTCTAGATCTCAAATCATTCCTTGATCCAATAAGAACAATTGCAAAAGAAATAAAGAAAAGTAAATTACAGAAAGAGTAGAAGATGAAGCAGTAAACAGAAATGGAAATTGGATTATGCAGACAAGTAAACAAGAGATCTCAAGGTGAGATTGAAACAGAAGTTCTTCAATTCTCCACCCAAGATCAAAAGCAAGAAAAATAAAGAGTGCTCAAGCAAGAACAAGGAAGAAGAGAGATCAATTCTCCTTCCCAATTCTCTAAGATCTAAATTCAAAAGTAAAAGCTCCAAATGAAATTGAAAGTTCAAAAAAAATTCAAAGTAAAGTCTAGAGGTCTAATTAAATCAAACTAGCTCCTATTTATACACTTTCTATTCTTGGATTTTAGGATTTGGGTAGGCTTTTTAATTTGGTGAAGATTTGAATTTAATTGGATTTTTGAATGAATTTCAGCCCAAGTTGAAAATTGCTCCCAGAATGATGCTCTGCTCTTGTGGGGAGCAGAGCATTGGAGCCTTGTGTGGGGATCCTTTCTTGCGTCTAAGGCAGGAAGAGGCATCAGGATGATGCTCCGCTCATGTGGGGAGCGGAGCTTTGGCTTGGTGTGGGTCTTGCGCACCTTGTGCTCCCTGGCCTTGTCATGATGCTCCTTGCCTTCCTTGGTCCGTGTCAAGCTCTTGTGTCATGCACCAAGGAGTAGCGCTCTGCTCTCCTTGTGAGCTGAGCATTGGTGCTTCCAAGGGGAGGTCTTTGGTTCGAAACTTGAGGGAGGTGTGCTGGTGCAAATTTCCTTGGTTCCTTGTAGCGCCTTTGCTCCTTGCTTCCTCAAGGTGCTTGGTTCGAACCTTGGAGTTGGCATTTTGGCCAAGTATAGCTTATTTTCTTAGTGAGTAACGCTCCCCCACTTCCCTTTGGTTCTTGGTTCGAATCTTGGAGAAAGCATTTGGCAAACATTTCCTTTGATTTATTTTTGGTGGAAGCCCGATAATGCTCCCAAGGAGAGTGGAGCATTGCTTTTGCTCCATTGTTTCTTGTTTCTCAAATTGTGCTCCGCTCTCAAGGGGAGCAGAGTATTGAGCCTTGTTGCCTTAGTCCATTGTTGCTTCCTTGAGAGAATGTTGCGCTCCCTTGGAGAGCACTGGGCTCTTGGAGAAAGCTTCCTCCTTCTATGTGCCACGCTTCCCACTTTTCTTCCTTGGGCCACACTTCTTCAGCCACGCTTTCTTCTTTTCTTCTTTTCTTCACCTATAATTAATCAAAACAACCAATCAAAGTATCACCAAATTCAAAAGGTTTATAAATCATTAAAAATCAATTAAATTTAGCTTAAACCTCATGATTTAGTGTCAATTAAATGGTGGTTGTTTGATTCAAAGAAACTATATAATTCCATTCCAAATTACTTACTTAGAATGCAAGAAAGTGCATAAAACCAAAAACAAAGAAAAAGACTAGTAAAACTAGGCTAAGATGACTTGTCATCAGAAGCATAACAAGAAACCAAGGAAACCAGGCTCAAAGCTCTGCTCCCCTTAAGAGTGAAGCACAATTTGAAGCCAAGAAACAAGGAAACAAAAGCAATGCTCTGCTCTCCTTGGGAGCATTATCGGGCTCCAACCAAAAATAATTCCAAGGAAATGTTTGCCAAATGCTTTTTCCAAGATTCGAACCAAGTACCTCAAGGAAAAGGAGAGAGAGAAGCGCTACTTCCTTCACAAAGAAAAGAAACCAGCGTGCCTTCACCAAGGGTTCGAACCAAGGACCTCCCCTTGGAAGCTTCAATGCTCCGCTCACAAGGAGAGCAGAGCGCTACTCCTTGGTGCAACATGAGCATGCTTGACACGGCCAGGAGCATGAGGCGCGCATCATGACACGGGCAAGGAAGACTTGGTACGCACAAGCCAGCACAAGCCAACACACGCCAATGCTCCGCTCCCCACATGAGCGGAGCATTATCCTGATGTCTCTCCCAGCCTTGGACGCAACAAGGATCTCCACACAAGGCTCCAATGCTCCGCTCCCCACAAGAGCAGAGCATCCTCCTGGGAGCAATTTTCAACTTGGGCTGAAATTCAATCAAAAATCCAACTTAACTAAATTCTTCACCAAATTAAAAAGCCCATCCAAATTCTAAAATCTAAGAATAGAAAATGTATAAATAGAAGCTAGTTTGATTAAGTGAGGGGACCTAGACTTTATTTTTAAAATTTTCTTTGAACTTGCATTTTCATTTTGAGCTTTTACTTTTGAATTTAGATCTTAGAGACCTTGGAAGGAGAATTGATCTCTCTTCTTCCTTGTTCTTGCTTGAACACTCTTTATTTCTTGCTTTTGATCTTGGGTGGAAAATTGAAGAACTTCTGTTTCAATCTCACCTTGAGATCTCTTGTTTACTTTTCTGCATAATTCAATTTCCATTTTTGTTTACTGCTCCATCTTCTACTCTTCCTGCAATTTACTTTTCTTTATTTCTTTTGCAATTGTTCTTGTTGGATCAAGGAAGGATTTGAGATCTAGACTTATTTTCTAGTCTCTTCCACTCCTGAGATCTTCAATCCTCTTTTAAATTGCTGCAATTAAGCATCAGTCACTTTCTGTTTTTAAATTCTTCAAGCATTTTTACTTTTTTATTGAGATCTAGTTTAATTCAATTCATCTTCTACTCTTCTGTTTAATGCAATTTACTTGTTCTTGTTTAAATTCTGCAATCCTAATTCCCAATTCCTTTTATGATTCAAGCAATTTACATTTCTTGCACTTTAAGATTCAGTCATTTACATTTCTTGCAATCTAAGTTTCTGCAATTTAATTTACTTGTTCTTTAAGATTCAGCATTTTTACTTTCTGTTCTCTTTAATTTACTGCAATTCTTCCCTCTCCCTTTACATTTCAAGCAATTTAGTTTCTGCCAATTACAAACAACTCAACCAATACTTGATTTGCTTGACTAAATCAACCACTAAACCAAAATTGCTCAATCCTTCAATCCCTGTGGGATCGACCTCACTCATGTGAGTTATTATTACTTGATGCGACACGGTACACTTGCCGGTGAGTTTTGTGTTGGATCGTTTTCCACACATCAAGTTTTTGGTACCGTTGCCGGGGATTGATTAGATTGACAATGATTAAGTGAAGTGGAGATCTAGATCAAGCACTTTTTCTTTTCTATTTCTTTAATTTCTGATTAACCCACTAACTGTTTGAATTTTTGCTTAAACTAACTAAAGCACCACTCTAGCAATAGAGTGGAGTTCTTCTGGTTTTTTGGCTCTGTGTGAATCCTATGCTGTTGCTTGATTGAATATACAAGAGAAGCAATTTTCTCCTATTGATCTTTCAAGTCTATTAATTGTTTGACATATTGTATCAACTAACCCTCTGACCATATTTTGGCATGAGTATACTCAATCTTCATTTAGACTGTTTGTGATTGTGCAGATCATGAAAGAGACTTCAACGAATCCTAGCTATTGTGGGAGTAATGTCATCACCCCAGATAACAATGCAACCTATGAATTGAAGCATCCACTCATCACCATGAACGATATTGCTCAATGGCTTGAAGCCTTCCCACAAGGAAACATAATCGGAGGGGAGGATCTAATGAGTGAATTTCTGGCCAAGTTGAAACAACCCCAGGGAATTGATACGCTAAAGGTAGAAGTGCAATCATTCACACAAGAGAAGAGAGTGGTGGAAATTGAAGGTGTCAGTGCAGTCATGAACCAAAACAAGCAGATGCATCAGCAGACTCTGCAACAACTAGAGATGATGGTCAGAAAATCAATGAGTTGCGAACTGCTGTAGTAAATGCATACAACCTAACTCAAAACTCACATGGTTGGAATCAACCTGAAAAAGGTTTTGGAGCAATTGACCATGAGCAACAAAGTTATGAGCGATTACACTATCCAAACAATACCGCAAGTATGTTCCAACACAAGTCTCAAGGTGATGTGTACAACCCGCCCTGGAAAACTCATTCCAACTGGAGGAGAAGTGAGCACCAAAATCAAGGACCAAGGGACTTCAACTACAACAACCCCAATTTTCCAAACCAGCAAAGACACCACCATACCAACATTAACCACTACACATCACCACCACAACACTCACCCTTCCAACCTCAGACACCCCACAACCAACCAATCTCATAAAACTCTCAGAGGATCACCAACTTAGAGATCTTAGTAGAGAGAATGATGAAGTACCAAGAGGAAACAAGTAAAGAGCAAGAAGCCTCAATCAGAAAACTTAAGAGGCAAATGGCACAACTGGCTAAGCACCTTGCAGAAATGGGTGAGGAGAGGGCAATTACCTCCCCCAGAGCCACTGAAGACAACAAAGACAATGAGAAAGTTGCCAGGTGTGAGAAATGAAAAGCAATCATAGAGGCAAGTGAGAAGAGGGCTACAGGAAAAGAAACAATCATCAAGGAAAAGCACCACAGAGAAGTTCCTCAAGAAGAAATAGAGAAAAGAAAGCCCACGGTAAGAGGAGAAAATCAAAGGCAACAAAAGCCTCAACTTCCATGATCAGAGGATGGAGGATGTCAAGCTAGTGACAATAAAGAAGCGCTTGTTGGGAGGCAACCCAACGTGAGGTAGTTATCTTTTCATAGTTAGTTTAATAAAAAGGTCAATTAGTTTTATCTATATTGCAAGAAGCTAAGTTTGGTGTTGCACACCAAAACAATGTAAGGGAGAATGAAGGATTCTAAGTTTGGTGTCCCACCAAAATTTTATCATAAAACGCATTCTCACTTTTTGCATAATGCTAGCTTCAAGCATTTAGATAAACTAGTTAACTATCCTATTGTCTCCTAGTTTTTAGTTCTATTACCCTTGGCAAAGAAAAAAAGAAGTTCTACATATGGTCAGTCTGATGCTCGAGAACCATTAGCAAGGTACTAAGTTTGGTGTTCCCACACCAAAGTAAGTTCAAAAGCCCACAAATAACTCATGCATGCTAACCATTTTTCAAGTGCTTGAGAACAAGCAACTTTCAATATCATTGCAGAGTATCATACAAGCTTTTGGAAGAATTAAGCATCGTCAACCAAAAAGAGGAAAAAGGAATGTAAAGACCAGCAATAATGATGATGAGGAGTAAAGCAAGCAAACTTCAAATGGTTGTATTGTTAAGTGATTATTTTGCATCACTGCTATGATTGAAAGTGATATTATACCCCTATCTGTCTTCCTGTCTAGTATAGTTTCTCTGTAATTCAATAATTAAGATGCCTGATCATTCACAATCCTATAATCTCCAAACTTGTTTGCACTCAATATCTCAAAAATGCATCACATGAAAGTTCTTTGAAAAGAAGGATTGAGGAATTTAACAATTTTGAGGCAAGCAAAAGATTAGGAGAAGTGGTGGTTCTAGTTGTACGATTATGCATTGAGGTTGCATGCTTATGAAAACTTGCATGGGAGCTCATAGGCAGAACATAGAGTTCAAAGAAGTATTATGGAGATTCTCAAACATTTATTGATCCAAGAAGCAGCAAACAAAAGAAAATAAAAAAAATACAAAAACAAAAGAACATGGCCCAAGGCTCTGAGCATCAATTACTAGGCAGAAAAGAAGAAAGAAACAAGAACTCAAAGAGTTGTTATCCTAGTAAATGCTTGTGGTCGAATGTGCCAAAGAGAGAGGCTTGAGTAAGTAAATCCTTAGGGGTGCTTTAACACCTAATACCTTAAAACCAATTGGTTTAGGAGTATTGATTGAAAGCTTATCTAAAGAGCCTCTTTGAGACATGACACTTAGAGTCAAGGCCAAAACATAGAAATCATAAGCTGCTTCAAGGTGATTACATATAAAGAGATATCCATGATACCATTTGGATGAAAGTCCTAAGACCTAAGACTTCCAAGATGTAGGGACTAGCAAGCACTGAAGCCCTTGTATGAGCATATAATTTAGAGTTCACCCCACTGTCACTTAATCACTTCACTCACAGGAGAGTACAAGTTATTCTTCAATCCATTCCAATTGAAGGAACCTTTGAGCATAATTATCTTCTTGCTTGGGGACAAGCAAGTTTTAAGTTTGGTGTTGTGATGACAAGTCATCTTAGCCTAGTTCTACTAGTCTTTTTCTTTGTTTTTATTAGGTTTTATGCACTTTCTTGCATTCTAAGTAAGTAATTTGGAATGGAATTACATGGTTTCTTTGAATCAATCAACCACCATTTAATTGATGCTAAATCATGATGTTCAAGCTAAATTTAATTGATTTTTAATGATTTATAAACCTTGTGAATTTGGTGATACTTTGATTGGTTGTTTTGATTATTTGTAGGTGAAAAAAAGAAGAAAACAAGAAAGCGTGACTTAAGAAGTGTGGCCCAAGGAAGGAAAGAGTGTGGCAAAGGAAACAATGAAGGATGGCACATGAAAGGAGGAAGCATAGTGCTCTCTTCAGGAGCAGAGCATTCTCTCAAGGAAGCATAACAATGAACCAAGAAAGCAAAGCTTGATACTACGCTCCCCTTGAGAGTGGAGCACACTTTTGAACCAAGAAACAAAGGAAAGAAGAATGATGCTCCACTCTCTTTGAGAGCATTATCGGGCTTCACTCACAAATAAATCCAAGAAAATAGTTTGCCAATACTTGCTCCAAGGATCGAACCCATGAGCAAGGAGGAGTGGGGAGCGCTACTCACAAAGGAAAATGAGCCACACTTGGCCAAATCGCACTCACAAGGATTCGAACCAAGCACCTCAAGGAAAAGAGGAGAGAGGCGCCACTTCATTCACAAAGAAAAGGAGTCAGCGCATGCCTCCAATAAGTTTCGAACTTGGGACCTCACCCAAGCAAAAGGAGTGCTACGCTCCCAAGGAGAGCAGAGCGCTACTCTCCTTAGCCTTTGCAAGAACTTGACACGGCCAGGGGCAAATGGAGCGCAACATGACACGGGCAGAGGGAGCTTGGTGTGCACAAGACTCCAACACAAGCCATAATGCTCCGCTCCCCACAAGAGCAGAGCACTATCCTAATTGCCCCACAGCCTTGGCACGCAACAAGGAGCTCCAACACAAGCATTGATGCTCCGCTCCCCACAAGAGCAGAGCACTATCCTAATTGCCCCACAGCCTTGGCACGCAACAAGGAGCTCCAACACAAGCATTGATGCTCCGCTCCCCACAAGAGCAGAGCACTCCACTGGGAGCAATTTCTCTTGGGCTGAAAATTCAATTAAAAATCCAATTAAATTCACCACCTCAAAGGATCATTAGGTTGAAGACTGAAGTGCAAACATTCACACAAATGGACACTGAACCCATCTATGAGGCATAGGAGAGATACAAGGCTCTAATTAGGAAGTGCCCTCCTGAAATGTTCAGTGACTGGGACAGATTACAGAATTTTTATGAAGGGTTGACATTGAAATCTCAGGAGGCTCTTGATCACTCAGCAGGAGGCTCTCTACAATTGATGAAGACTGCAGAGGAAGCCTAAAATCTCATTGATATGCAACCAGTCAACCAGTACTTCTTTGCTCACCAAAGGCAACGCCAACCATCACAAAGGAAAGGAGTGATGGAGTTGGAAGGAGTGGACTCAATCTTAGCTCAAAACAAAATGATGCAGCAGCAAATTCAACAACAATTTGAGCAAATGGCCAAAAGGATTGATAGCCTTCAAGTTGCAGCAGTCAACACAAGCCAACCATCATCCACATGGGTGACAAATGAAGAAACTCAAGAGGATCAACAGCAAGAACAAGTCCAATACATGCACAATCAAAATTTTTTGACAAATGAGGTTTATGGTGACACTTACAACCCCTCATGGAAGAACCACCCCAACCTCAGATGGGGAGACAATCACAATCAAACTCAACAACCATGGCAAAGGAACTTGATGACAAGTCATATTAGCCTAGTTTTACTAGTCTTTTTCTTTGTTTTTATTAGGTTTTATGCACTTTCCTGCATTATAAGTAAGTAATTTGGAGTGGAATTGCATGTTTTGTTAAATCAACCAACCACCCTTTAATTGATACAAAATCATGAGGTTTAAGCTAAAATTAATTGAATTATGAATGAATTTTAAACTTTGAAAATTTGGTGATACTTTGATTGGTTGATTTGATTACTTGTAGGTGAAGAAAGAAGAAAATAAGAAAAGCGTGGCCTAAGGAGCGTGTGATGACAAGTCATCTTAGCCTAGTTTCACTAGCCTTTTTCTTTTGTTTTCAATTGAATTATGCACTTTCTTGAGCCAAAAGCAAGCCAATGTGGTAGATTTTCATGTTTCCTTTGATTTAATCAACCATGTATGAATTCATGCCATTTCATGAGGTTTTATGCTATAAATGTCACATATTATGAAAAAATCAACCACTAAACTAAATTGCTCAATCCTTCAATCCCTGTGGGATCGACCTCACTCCCGTGAGTTATTATTACTTGATGCGACCCGGTGCACTTGCCGGTTAGATTTGGGTGTCTTTGAGAAATTCGTTTCTCCTCGAAAATATCCCATCAAGTTTTTGGCGCCGTTGCCGGGGATTGAATTAGATTGACAATGATTAAGTGAGGTGGTGATCTAGATCTAGCATTTTTATTTTCTGTTCCTTTAATTTTCAATTAACCCATTAACTGTTTGAATTTTTGCTTAAGCTAACTAAAACTTCATTCTAGCAGTAGATTGAAGTGTCACTGGTTTGTGTGTTTCTTATGTTCTGCTTGTATGTCAGGTACAAGAAGAAATACACCCATCTTTCATGAACAAGACGAAAGAACTCTTAGAAGGTTAAGAAGAGCTGAAAGAGGGAAAAATATTGTTGGAGAAGAGGAATCAGAAGAAGAATTCCAAGATATGGAGGAACATTCAACTAATCCACCAAGAGGAGCAGACAACAACAATAACAATCCACCCCAGAGGAGAGTTTTAGCTTCCTATACTTTTGCAAATCCTAGACATTGTGGAAGTAGCATCTTAACTCTAAATGTCAATGCAAACAATTTTGAACTAAAGCCACAACTCATCACTTTGGTTCAAAACAATTGCTCTTTTAGTGGAGGACCACTTGAAGATCCGAACCAACACCTATCCACCTTCTTGAGGATTTGTAACACTGTTAAAACTAATGGTGTGCCACCTGACAGCTACAAGCTATTGCTATTCCCATTTTTTCTCAGAGACAAGGCCACTCAATGGTTGGAATCCTTTCCAAGAGACAGCATCAACAATTGGGATGATTTGGTAACCAAGTTCCTTGCCAAATTTTACCCACCTCAAAGGATCATAAGGTTGAAGACTGAGGTACAAACATTTACACAAATGGAGGCTGAACCCATCCATGAGGCATGGGAGAGATACAAAGCTCTAATCAAGAAATGTCCTCCCGAAATGTTCACTGAGTGGGATAAGCTACAGAATTTCTATGAGGGCTTAACATTGAAATCTCAAGAAGCTTTGGATCATTCAGCTGGAGGTTCCTTGCAACTCATGAAAACTACAGAGGAAGCTCAAAATCTCATTGATATGGTGGCTAACAACCAATATTTCTTTGCTCACCAAAGAAACCGCCAACCATCACAAAGAAGAGGAGTAATGGAGCTAGAAGGAGTGGACTCAATCTTGGCTCAAAACAAGATGATGCAGCAGCAAATTCAACAACAATTTGAGCAAATGGCCAAGAGAATTGATAGCCTCCAAGTTGCAGCAGTTAACACAAGCCAACCATCATCTACATGGGGGCAAAATGAAGAAACTCAAGAAGAACAACAACAAGAGCAAGTACAGTATATGCACAACCAAGGACCAAATGAAGTGTATGGTGATACATACAATCCATCCTGGAAGAACCACCCAAACCTCAGATGGGGAGATAATCACACCCAAAACCAACAACCATGGCAGAGAAACTCAAACCAAAATAACCCAAGAAGCAACCAAAACCACAACCAGCAGCAAACTAACCAGAACCCCTACAGAAAAACTCAAAACAACTACCCCAACCCCAACCAGTACCAA
Source organism: Arachis ipaensis (assembly GCF_000816755.2). NCBI lineage: Eukaryota > Viridiplantae > Streptophyta > Magnoliopsida > Fabales > Fabaceae > Arachis > Arachis ipaensis. Next base: position 100,773,603 of record NC_029793.2, read on the forward strand.
TCCAATAACCAACCCACCAACCAAAATGCCTACCATCCACCATCCACATCTCATAACCCACCTCAAGTATCACCTGAAGCCCAAAGAATCACTAACTTGGAGGCCGTGATAGACAAAATGTTGAAATACCAGGAAATGACAACCAAGAATCATGAAGCCTCCCTGAAGAATCTAGAGAGGCAGATGGGGCAAATCTCCAAACAGATTTCTGTTGAGAGACCTTCAAGCTCACTGCCGAGTGACACAATCCCAAATCCTAAGGAAGAATGCAAGGCGATACAATTAAGGAGTGGGAGAACATTGATGAGCAATAATGACACTATAAAGAAGCAAGCAGAGAGCAGCAAAAGTGCAATAGAAGATGAAGAGCAAACAAAGGCAGATGAAGCCAAGGATCAAGTTGTGATGCCAAGCAAGAAAATTGAGAAACTCAAAGAGAAAGACAACCAGCCACACGGTTCAACAGAAGTGACTCAGGGACAGTAGCAAATAGGAAAGAGCATCATACCTCCACTGCCATATCCCCAGAGGTTCAACAAAGAAACCAAGGACCAGCATTTTCACAAGTTCCTTGAAACTTTCAAAAAGCTGGAAATCAATATTCCTTTTGCTGAAGCACTTGAGCAAATGCCTCTGTATGCCAAATTTTTGAAGGAGCTTATCAACAAGAAAAGAAGTTAGGATGAGAAGGAAACCATACTGCTCACTGAGGAATGCAGGGCTTTGATTCAAAAAGGGTTTCCCCCTAAGCTTGAAGATCCAGGGAGCTTTTTGCTACCTTGCACCATTGGGGAATTAACCATCACTAAAGCAATGTGCGATCTAGGAGCAAGTATCAACTTAATACCATCCTCCTTGGTAAAAAAGCTGCATATAGAGGAAGTTAAACCAGTACAGATATCTCTAGAGCTAGTAGATAAGTCAACAGTATACCCCAGGGGTATGATTGAAAACCTTCTGGTCAAGGTGGACAATTTCATATACCCTGCAGATTTTGTGGTTCTAGATTCAAAAGGAGATGATGGTGACTCTATTATTCTGGGAAGGCCATTCTTGGCCACTGCTAGAGCTATCATAGACATAGAGGAAGGAGAATTAACTCTCAGAATGCATGATAAGAGTGTCACTCTGAAGGTGTTACCAGAAGCACAGTTTGGTAATGAGAAGAAAAACTATATGGAACTTAACAAGGAAGAATCTCAGTTAAAGGAAGAAAGCAACAAGGCGATTCACAACAACATCCCAAGGCAAAATATTGTGCAAACTGATGAAGAAGTCCAAGAGAATATGGGAGTATTAGCCACTGAAAGGATGAAAGATCCCCAAGGTAAGCCTACGGCCAGAAAAGAAAGGTCAACGAAAGAAAGGATGAAACGCAGAAACAAAACAAAAAGGGGTTGGAAGAATAGGAAGATTCCAACAGAGGGGCTTTCCAAAGGTGACAAAGTGCAACTGACATATCAATAGCTGGGAGCAAGCCAACAGACTGATGACTATTACACTGTCAGCAACATACTCTCATTAGAGCACGCTAAAATTGAACACCAGAGAACAAAGAGGAGGATCACAGTCAGGGGAGACAAGCTGAGGCACTACAATCCTCAACCACCATAAAAGAAAACCCCAATGTCAAGCTAGTGACAATAAAAGAGCGCTTGTTGGGAGGCAACCCAACCTGAGGTAATTTTCTCTTAATAGCTAGTTTAATAAAAGAGTTGAGTAGACTTCTCTGTATTACAAAGAGCTAAGTTTGGTGTTGCACACCAAAATAGTTAAGGGGTGAATGTTGAATGCTAAGTTTGGTGTTCCACCAAAAATTTCATTAGGAACACATTGCACCCTCAGCATGATCAGTATCGGCTCCAAACCATCAGAGAAACTACTTAACAATTGTCATGTTTCCAGTTTTTGGTTGTTTTCTGGTTCATAGTTTGTTTCTTAGTTCATAGTTTATTTCCTTAATAAAAGTACTTGATATTTCATGCATGTATTTATTTTGCTACATATAGAAGTTGGCAAGGAACTAAGTTTGGTGTTCCCACACCAACTTAGGTTCACAGAATCACAAGCATACATGCATGCTAACTACCTCTCAAGTGCTTGGGGAACAAGCAACTTTCAATATCTTTTGTAGAAAGTCATTCAAATCTCTTGGAGGAAAAAGTACATCATCATGGACAGAGGAAGGATATATAACCCAACAATGATGATGACACAGAGGAAACAAATAGACTCCAAGAGGTTGTATTGTTCTCTGACTGATTCTAGTTCAAGTATGTTAATTGAAAGTGCAAATGTCCCCTGTTGATTTGCGTCTTCTTAGATTCATTTACTGTCTGCGAGTTTGTTTGGTTTCATGCTATTATGGCTTACTAGTCTAAGTGCTTGATTCACTTTCATCTTACTTGAATTATATGCTTTGTCCCCTGCATTTTCAATTCAATAAAAGAAATGTTTGAATGTGAAGTGAGATAGTTCTCTGTTAGATAGAAGTAAAATAAAAAGTAAGTGGTGGTATGTGTGTGATTGTATAATAGCTCACCTTTAATGAATAAGAACACTAGGATGTCTCCTCTTAAGTAAAAAGTAGCTACTGTCTATGAATCTCAATTGAATAAAAATCCTTGGTTAGAAAGAAAAACAAAAAGAAAGAAAAAAATGTTTTCTTTGATTTAATCAACCATGTATGAATTCATGCCATTTCATGAGGTTTTATGCTATAAATGTCACATATTATGAAAGAATGAATATCTCATGATTTTGAGCATAGCTTTGATGTGTTTGGTTGATTAATGATAGGTGAAGAAAGCTTGGAGAAAGGTTGATGCAAGAAGGAATGGCTAGGAGGAATGACTTGAGTCTTGAATTAATTATGAACCAAGAAGCAAAAGCTGGAGCAAAAGTTAGCCCCTAACTTTTTGGCTAACTTTTGGGCAAAAGCTGGAGCAAAAGTTAGCCCCTAACTTTTTGGCTAACTTTTGGGCAAAAGTTGGAGCAAAAGTTAGCCCTTAACTTTTTGGCTAACTTTTGGGCAAAAGTTGGAGCAAAAGTTAGCCCCTAACTTTTTGGCTAACTTTTGGCATGAAAAATACTCCCTGGATGCACCAAAAGTTTGCGCCAACGTTAGCCCCTAACCTTTTGGCTAACGTTGGCGC
>NC_029793.2:100776818-100799987 GCF_000816755.2 Arachis ipaensis
CATCAAGAGCAAAGGCCCAATTGAAGGCTTGAAGACCATTTGAAGAAAGTGTATAAATAGCATAGGATTTAAGTTTTAACGGAGCTTCCCTTTGAGTTTTTCAATTCAAGCCATTTACATTTCTTGCACTTTAAGATTTTGCAATTTACATTTCTTGCGTTCTAAGTTTCTGCCATTTAATTTCTTGTTCTTTAAGATTCAGCACTTTAATTCCTGTTCTCTTTAATTTCATGCCAACTACCCATTCCCTTTACTTTCTATGCAATTTAATTTCTGCAAATCACAAATCTCTCAACCAAATCTTGATTCGCTTGACTAAATCAACCACTAAACTAAAATTGCTCAATCCTTCAATCCCTGTGGGATCGACCTCACTCCCGTGAGTTATTATTACTTGATGCGACCCGGTGCACTTGCCGGTTAGATTTGGGTGTCTTGGAGAAATTCGTTTCTCCGCGAAAATATCCCATCAGCGTGCCCAAAGGAAGCAAGAAGCATGCCCAAGAGAAGAAAAGCGTAGCAATATCAAAGAAGAATGGAAGCTAAGTTGGGAGAATGAACTGAGCTTCACAAGGAATAAAAAGAGAAAGCAAGGCACCAAGCTCAGTTCACTTAGTTAACTGAGCACTAAAGAAAGCAAGGAAATGACATAAAGCTCAGTTCACTAAGTGAGCTTTATCGGGCTCCTTCAAGAATTAAATCAAAGCAAAATTCCCATGAATGAAGCCACCAAGTTTTGAACTCATGAACTAAAGGAAGCAAGGAACACTCCTTGCAAGGAAAATAAAAGAAAATGGCCAAAAAGCTTCATCCAAGGTTCGAATAAGGAAACACATGCTACTTAGCTTGCAAGAGAATAAGCCAAGATGCATTCCAAGGGGTTCGAACCAGGGAGCTCCATGGGAAGCAAGGAAGGAGCGTCCAACCCCTCCAAGGAAATTAGCTTCAGATTGCTTCCACCAAGGTTCGAACTTGGAAGCATGAGGACGCTACAATGGGGAGCTCAGTTGGTTTTCCCAACTGAGCGCTACTCTTCCCCCATCTCCCATACTTTGGCGCAACAAGAAGCACCAAGGAGCAAGCTTGGCGCACACAATGACACGGCCAAGGAGCTTGTCAAGCGCACATTGACATGGCTAGGACAAAGATCTCAGTTCAAAATTCCAACTGAGCTCTATTGAAGTGTAATATGGCCAAGGCTGGGATGCGCACCAAATTGGACAAGCAAAGCAACATTGGGCGCTCAGTTTGGTTTTTCAACTAAGCCGTCCACTGGGAGGTGGATCTTGGACCAAAAATCCAATTTAATTCATTTCTTCACCAAATTTTAGAGCCCACCCAAATTCTTAGATCTAAAGTAGGAAGTGTATAAATAGGTGATAGTTTGATTTAGAGAGGACGGACCTTTTAGCTTCTTTGAGAATTTTCATTTTTGTAATTTTTGAGCTTTTTACTTTGAATTTGGATCTTAGAGAATTGGGAAGGAGAATTGATCTCTCTTCTTCCCTGTTCTTGCTTGAGCACTCTTTACTTCTTGCTTTGGATCTTGGGTGGAGAATTGAAGAAATTCTGTTTCAATCTCACCTTGAGATCTCTTGTTTAATCTTTCTGCAAAATTCTAAGAAACTTTGAGTTACATTCCAAATTCTATTTACTGTTTTCTCTTGTCTACTTCTTCTGCAACTTAATTCTCCATTTTTTTTACAATTGTTCTTGTTGGATCAAGGAAGGATTTGAGATCTAGACTTGTTTTCTAGTCTTTTCCACTCCTGAGATCTTTAATTTCTCTTTTAATTTCTGCAATTGAGCTACATTTACTTCCTGTTTTAATTCTTCAAGTATTTTTACTCTTCTGTTTGAGATCTATTTGAATTCAATTCATCTTTTGCTCTTCTGTTTATTGCAATTTACTTCTTCTTGTTTAAATTCTGCAATCCCAGCTCCCAATTCCTTTATTAATTCAAGCAATTTACATTTCTAGCACTTTAAGATTCAGTCATTTACATTTCTTGCAATCTAAGCTTCTGCAATTTAAATTACTTGTTCTTTAAGATTCAGCACTTTTATTTTTTGTCCTCTTTAATTCACTACAATTCTTCCCTCTCCCTTTACATTTCAAGCAATTTAGCTTCTGTCAATTACAAACAACTCAAACCAATACTTGGTTCGCTTGACTAAATCAATCATTAAACTAAAATTGCTCAATCCTTCAATCCCTGTGGGATCGACCTCACTCATGTGAGTTATTATTACTTGATGCGACTCGGTACACTTGCCGGTTAGTTAAGGTGTTGGAATTCATTTTCCAAAATATCCCATCAAGTTTTTGGTGCCGTTGCCGGGGATTGATTAGATTTACAATGATTAAGTGAAGTGGAGATCTAGATCAAGCACTTTTTCTTTCCTGTTTCTTTAATTTTTAACTAACACACTAACTGTTTGAATTTTTGCTTAAGATAACTAAAACCCCCCTTTAGCAATAGAGTGGGGGTTTCCTGGCTTTTCTGATTCTATGCGTTTCCTGTATTTCTGCTCACTGAGTAAAGGACAAAAGTAATTTTCTTCTATTGATCTTTCAAGCCTGTCAACTGTTTGATACATTGTGTCAACTAATCCTCTAACCATATTTTGGCATGAATATAGTCAGTCTGCATGTGGACTGTTTGTGATTGTGCAGATCATGTAGGGGAACCCAACGAATTCCAGTAATTGTGGGAGTAGTGTCTTCACCTTAGATGACAATGCAACCCATGATTCGAAGCATCCGTTCATCACCATGAACGATGTTGCTCAATGGCTTGAAGCCTTCCCACAAGGAAGCATTATCGGATGGGAAGATCTAATGAATGAATTTATGGCCAAGTTGAAACCACCCAAGGAAATTAGTAAGGTAGAAGCAGAAAGGCAACCATCCACACGAGAGAAAGGAGTGATGGAAACTGAAGGTGTAAATGCAGTCGTGAACCAAAACAAGCAGATGCATCAACAAACTCTGCAACAACTGGAGTTGATGGTCAGAAAAATCAATGAACTGCAAACTACTGTAGTAAATGCATGCAACCTACCTCAAAATTCACATGGTTGGAATCAGCCTGAAAAAGGTTTTGGAGTAATTAACCATGAGCAACAAAGTCATGAGCGATTACACTCCCCAAACAATACCTCAAAAATGTTCCAACAGAAGTCTCAGAATGATGTGTACAACCCACCCTGGAGAACTCATCCCAACTGGAGGAGAATCGAGCACCAAAATCAAGGACCAAGGGACTTCAATTACAATAACCCCAACCTCGTAAACCAGCAAAAATACCATCATACCAACAATAACCACTACACACCACCACAACACCCAACCTTCCAACCCCCAATACCCCACAACCAACCAATCCCACAAGACTCTCAGAGGATCACCAACTTGGAGATCTTAATAGAGAGAATGATGAAGCACCAAGAAGTGACAACAAAGAACCAGGAAGCCTCAATTAGAAGAATTGAGAGGTAAATAGAACAACTGGCTAAGCATTTTGTAGAGATGGGTGAGAAGAGGGGAAATACTCTCCCCAGAGCCACTGAAGACAACCTAAAAGACAATGAAAAAGTTTCTAGGTGGGAGAAATGGAAAGCAATCATAGAAGAAAGTGAGAGGGCTACGGAAAAAGAAACAATCATCAAAGAGAAGCACCACAGAGAAGTTCCTCAAGAAGAAATAGAGGAAAGAAAGCCCATAGTAAGAGGAGAAAATCAAAGGCAACAGAATTCTCAACTTCCATGATTAGAGGATGGAGGATGTCAAGCTAGTGACAATAAAGAAGTGCTTGTTGGGAGGCAACCCAACCTGAGGTAGTTTTTTTTTATAGTTATTTTAATAAAAAGGTCAATTAGTTTTATCTGTACTGCAAGAAGCTAAGTTTGGTGTTGCACACCAAAACAATCTAAGGGAGAATGAGGGATTTTAAGTTTGGTGTCCCACCAAAACCTCATCATAAAACACATTCTCACTTTCTGCCTAATGCTAGCTTCAAACAATTAGATAAACTAGTTAACTATTTGCTGTTTCATAGTTTTTTTAGTTTTATTACCTTTAGCAAGGAAAAAGGATTCCACATATGGTTAGTTTGCTGCATGAGAAACATTGGTAATGAACTAAGTTTGGTGTTCACACACCAAAGTAAGTTCAAGAGCCACAAATAAGCTTTGCATATTAATCAGTTACCTAAAGGGCTTGAGAAGCAAGCAACTTTTGAGAATCATGCAGGAAAACAGCAAACATTTGAAGACAATCTGCAGTATAACTCAAAAGAGACATAACAGAAGGAAGAATGAAAAGCTACAACCCAACAGGTTGTATTTATACTTAATCCTTGTAGTTATGAAATGTTTTAATTCAGGGATTCCTTTATGCCTTGCTAGAATGATCATTTAGTTGCAAGTAAAAGTACATGCTAAAGAAAGCTATCTGAAATTTCTCTTTAGCCTAAAAGTTATCTGCATAATAAATGTCATCCCTCATCAGCTTGAGTACTTTGCTTTGTTCCCTTGCTGTTCAAATAAAAAGAGAGATGTTTGAGTTAGAAAAGTGATTGTTCAATGTTGCAAAAGTTAGAATGAAAGTTAGTGGTGGTATGTGTTTAATTCAATTGTTAGCTCACAGAATAATTGCTGCATAATGACATGTTACTTGAAACCTAAACTAGTGTGCAGCTATGAAGCCTTGAATTAATAAAGAATCCCTTGAAAATGAATCAAAATAGAAAGAAAAAGAAAGAGCAAAGTGATGCGGTATTTTACAACCACACTTACTAACCGGCAAGTGTACCGGGTCGTACCAAGTAATACCTTACGTGAGTAAGGGTCGATCCCACGAGGATTGATGGATTAAGCAACAATAGTGTTTGATAGGATTAGTTAGACAAACAAAAAAGAGTATTTGAATATTCAATCATGTAGAAATTAAACTAGTAAAGTAAATAAATTGGGAAGAAAATATGGAGAAAATAGTTAAGGTTTCAGAGTTATCTATTTTTTCGGATTAACTTTTCTTACTAACTAATTTAATTATGCAGGATTTAATTTATGGCAAACTGTATGTGACTAGACCCTAATTCCTTAGACCTTCCTAGTCTCCTCTAAAATTCATTAACTGCCAATTCCTTGGTCAATTAATTCCAATTAGAGGGTGATAATCAATTTCTAGTTTATATGCCACAAAAACTCTAATTACCCAAAAATAAAAGGATTATATGTCACGTATCCTGTTAAATCCAGATAATTAAAATTTAGGAGAAATTGTTTTCAAGCTGTTGTTCAAATAAAGAGCTTTTCCAAGTTTTACAAGAACTCAAATAGAAAGAGGGTCATACTTCTGTTCCACCCAAATTCATAAAATAAAGAGCGAAAATAATTCTTAAATATAAATCCATACATAAATTAAAATAGAAAAAGTAATAAAATCAATCCATACAAATAGACAGTGCTCCTAACCTTAACAGTGGAGGTTTAGTTGCTCATAGAAAAGAGAGAAAATTTGGATTGTCAATTATGTTCCACTGATGGGATGAGGTGGAATCTCCCCCAGGACCTCTCTACAAAGGAAGGAAAGCTTCCTCCTTTTATAACTAATCCTAATAAATTTAAAATCTAATATCTAAAACTAAAAATTAAAATAATATCTTTTCCTAGAATTAAAATTTGAATTTAAATTTAAATTAATTTAAATAATCAAATCTTCAATGGATGGATGGGGACCACTTGAATTGTCCATGCTGCAGCTTCTAATCTGTGTTTTCTGGGCTGGAAACAGGGTCAAAATAGCCCAGAAATCGCCCCCAGCGTTTTCTGTCAATTCTGCAGATTGCTCATGTGACGTGTCTGCGTCGTCCATGCGTTCGCGTCATTTATGCAGATTCCAGTCCACGCGTTCGCGTCAGGCACGCGATCGCGTCATTGCGATTTCCTCTATTCCGCGCGGTCGCGTGAGCCATGCGTCCGCGTCGGTATTTGCTGGTCATCTCCTTGGCTTCTTCTCTTTCTCTGCAGAAACTTCATCAAATCCATCCGAATGCTACCTAAAATAAATAAAATTGCACAAAACTCAAAATAGTATCCATAGTGGCTAAAATATAATTAATTCTTAAATTCAACAATTTAGATGCAAATTCACTAGGAAAAGATAGACAAGATGCTCACGCATCACAACACCAAACTTAAACTGTTGCTTGTCCTCAAGCAACCAAAACTAATATAAGCTTAGGATGTGAATTTGCATGAGAATGAGAGTTCGATTAAGCTTCCTTAGGGCCCTCCTATCCATTAATGCTCAAAGTCTTGGATCCTTTTTACCCTTTGCCTTTTAGTTTAAAGGGTTATTGGCTTTTTCTGCTTGCTTTTTTTCTTTATTTTATTTATTTATTTATTTTTTTTGGCTTTGTGTTTTTCACTGCTTTTTCTTGCTTCAAGAATCAATTTTATGATTTTTCAGATTATCAATAACATTTCTCTTTTTCATCATTCTTTCAAGAGCCAACAATTTTAACATTCATAAACTTTACTATAAAAAATATGCACTGTTCAAGCATGCATTCAGAGTCACAGAAAATACCACCATATTTAAGTAGATAAGACTATTCTTCAATATAGACCAACTTTCTCATACAATATATCACTCCTATATATTATTTATTTAAATTTTTTTTTTTGAATTCAAGCTCAGTGAGTAATACATGAGACATCTTTTTAGAATTAAAGCAATTACGAGAAAACTAAACTAGTCCTAGGATTCTAACTAATAAAGGATCATGCAACAAACAAAGCAAAATAACAGGAAACCGAAACATAACATAAAAAAAGAGGGGAGGAATAAAAAATGAAAGGAACTCAACCACCTTAATTATCCTAGCGGTCACTTTATTCTTCAGGTTGTGCTCCTTCGCGAAGATGATTCGCCTCCCTTTGTACTAGAAAACCTATAAGCGCAGCGTCAACACCAAACTTAAAGGTTTTCTTGTCCTCAAGCAAAGAAGAACTGAAAATAGAAGAGACAAATATTAAAAATGAAAGAAAAATTAAAAGGATAAGAGAATAAGAGAGAATTAGGATTGGGAGAGAGAGAGAAAGAAACTGGGCGGCACAAGCGACGCGTTCGCGTCAATGACGCGATCGCGTACGTCGCGCATCCTTCATAATGACGCGTTAGCGTCAGGCACGCGTCCGCGTGGATGGCCATGTATGCAAATGACGCGGACGCATCGGGCACGCGTCCGCGTGACCGAATTTGTGCTTTTAGCATACATCTTGCCTCAAGCCAGCACAATTCTCTGCCCAGACACCTTTTACGTCGATTCTTCATGTCCGCGTCCGCGTCGATGACGCGGTCGCATGAGCCATGCGTCCGCGTGGGCTTGTTTGTGCTAGAGGCATAATTCTTGCGCCACTCCCGCACAACTCTCTGTTCAAATTTATTTTTTCACGCACACATGATTGACGCGTTCGCGTCAATGACGCGTTCGCGTCAATGACGCGATCGCATCATGTGCCTCTTTTTTTTTTAGCCTGAGGTGTTCGGTTCCTGTGATAAAATAGCTGCATGATCAGAAAATTAGTAAGAACTTAATAAAAAAAATAAAATAACTAAGAAAACTACTACTACAAAAAATAGCTAAGGATGAAAAAGAATGATCATACCACGGTGGGATGTCTCCCACCAAGCACTTTTAGTTAAAGTCCTTAAGTTGGACATGTTGTGAGCTTCTTGTCATGGTGGCTTGTGCTTGTACTGATCCAGGAATCTCCACCAATTTTTGTAATTCCAATGGCTACCGGGATCCCAAACGAGGCGCATAACGCCTTTGAGCAAGTGGAAACAAGTGACAGGGCCCCAAGAGTGTTGATTGTGGGAATGAATTCCAGGGTCCCAAACCTTGCTTTTACACCCGTCTTCTTGTGTATCACCATTGTTCCCACCGGGTGGCAAGCAATCTGAATTCTCACAGAGGCATCCAAACAACCTTTTGGACCCATTCAATTGAGCTCTATACCAATCCTTGCACTTCGATTTGGAGTATGCAACCATATTGAACCTTGCTTGACAACTCTGACCACTAACCATCTTTCTCTTACTCTTAATGCCACAAAGAGCTCTAAGTTGACCATCCATCTCCAGTAGCCCATATTCAAGTGGGAAAGTAAGGATTAAGGATATGAATTTTAACCACTTGAATGTTGTATTGGATGGTGATGGCTTTGGGAGAGGTCTTGCAAGCTCCACTCCCTTGTGTTCTTCTTTGAATTCTTCCACCTCTTTGCAAGCTTCCTCCATTTCAACCTCTTCCTCTTGGTAACTGTCTTCTAATTCAATCTCTGCTTCATTGCTTACCAATGGCATGGGAGGTTGTGCATCTTCCTCCTTTGTAGGTGCATCTTCCTCCTTTGTTTTTGCATCTTCCTCTTCTTCCATGTGTGAGGATGGAAAGTTCTCTAGTTCACTGGAGTATAAACTCCTTTGATTGATTTCCTCACTTTCTTCCATAGGATCTTGCATTGTATCTTTTGGGAAGGAATTTGCTTGTTCCTCTTCCTGGTACTTGATAATCGACTGCATATGCTTCTCTATATTTTTTACACTTGTCTTTATATCATGTAAGCATTCTTTCATGAGAAGCTTAAGATCTGATGGTATTTGAGATGAATAAGAAGGAGGTTATGGTTCTTGATAAGTGTAAAAAGAGGATGGTTCTTGGTATGGATAGGGAGATAGTGGCTCTTGATATGGGTAGAAAGATGATAGTTCATGATACGGATAGAGAGGTGGTGGTTCTTGATATGAATATGGAGGTGGTGGCTCTTGATAGTTGGAACATGGAGCACTGAGGTTTCTTTGGTTTTGACCTTGCCAACCAAAATTTGGGTAGTTTTCCCATTCATAAGGATATGAATCACTACTCGGGCGTGAGTAGTAGCCCATATGATCTCTCTCCATTATTTTTTCTTAGCACAAAATACCAAACAGGATTAAACGCACCATGTGGTTGACAAGCAAGCAAAGAAGAAAGAACAAAATTCTAAAAATTAAAATAAGAAAGATTAAAATAAAATTTCTGAAATTAGAAAAAATTATTAGTGTTATTTATTTATAAAATTATTTATTTAATTATTTATTTATTTATTTTTTTAATTAAAAATAGAAATAAAATAAAGCTAATAAAATATAGAAAGAAAAAAAATATAATAATAATGAAAAGAACAGAATGAAAATAAAAGAAATTAAAATAAAAAAAGGGAAAGTATATATAAAAAAAAACGGACGAAAGCTCCTTTTAAAAAAATTTAAAAGCTAAACGAAAAAGAAAAAAAGGAAAAAAATTTTTTTTAAAACGGGGGACAGGGGAATGGGAAACGAGGATGAAAACGCAGGGGAGGGGGGTCACGAGAAACAAGAAAAATAATTTTTTTTTTGAAAAATAATAAAACAATTTTTTTTAAATAAAATTAAAATTAAAATGCCTAATCTAAACAATCAAACAACTAATAGTTGTTAATCACAGTCAATCCTCGGCAACGCAAAAATAAAAGGATTATATGTCACGTATCCCGTTAAGTCCAAATAATTAAAATTTAGGAGAATATGTTTTCAAGCTGTTGTTCAAGTAAAGAGCTTTTCCAAGTTTTACAAGAACTCAAATAGAAAGAGGGTCATACTTCCGTTCCACCCAAATTCATAAAATAAAGAGCGAAAATAATTCTTAAATTTAAATCCATACATAAATTAAAATAGAAAAAGTAATAAAATCAATCCATACAAATAGAAAGAGCTCCTAACCTTAACAGTGGAGGTTTAGTTGCTCATAGAAAAGAGAGAAAATTAGGATTGTCAATTATGTTCTCCTGATGGGATGAGGTGGAATCTCCCCCAGGACCTCTCTACAAAGGAAGGAAAGCTTCCTCCTTTTATAACTAATCCTAATAAATTTAAAATCTAATATCTAAAACTAAAAATTAAAATAATATCTTTTCCTAGAATTAAATTTTGAATTTAAATTTGAATTAATTTAAATAATCAAATCTTCAATGGATGGATGGGGACCACTTGAATTGTCCATGCTGCAGCTTCTAATCTGTGTTTTCTGGGCTGGAAACAGGGTCAAAATAGCCCAGAAATCGCCCCCAGCGTTTTCTGTCAATTCTGCAGATTGCTCATGTGACGCGTCCGCGTCGTCCTTGCGTTCGCGTCATTTGTGCAGATTCCAGTCCACGCGTTCGCGTCAGGCACGCGATCGCGTCATTGCGATTTCCTCTATTCCGCGCGGTCGCGTAAGCCATGCGTCCGCGTCGGTATTTGCTGGTCATCTCCTTGGCTTCTTCTCTTTCTCTGCAGAAACTTCATCAAATCCATCCGAATGCTACCTAAAATAAATAAAATTGCACAAAACTCAAAATAGCATTCATAGTGGCTAAAATATAATTAATTCTTACTTAAATTCAACAATTTAGATGCAAATTCACTAGGAAAATATAGACAAGATGCTCACGCATCACAAAGCCAATAATTGGCAAAGAAATAAACAACAAGGCTAGACACCAATAGCTTGGACCCTAGGACACATGCCTGTGGTGTTTTTGTACTAGGATATGCTTGGATAAGTAAGTTCTAAGGAGTATTTCAAAACTTGGCCACTTAGATCAACTGATTTGGGATTGCCAACTGAAAGTCCACAATAAAGAGCAACCTAGCTACAAAACACTTAGTTATCCAAAGGGTTGTTGGGCATCAATGATCCTAGGAAGAAAAAAGTGAGCCATGTGTCTGTGGTGAAGGAATGTTGAGTGAAATTAAGCCAAAGGCCACTACAACATTTGCCACCAAGCCTTCAATAATTAATAAGCTCTCTAATGCAAAAGAAAGAAGGAAAAAGCTACCAAGGGAAGTGAGCAAAAAGTAAGGCATTGTAGCAGCAACCTTAGTAAATCTTTGAAGAAACATTGTTTGTTTAACAGCAGGTAATAAATAAGCTACTATTGATCTGCATGAAATCCCATGAACCAAGTTCAACTATTTGCTTAATAAGGACATGTATACTTCTCTATTACATTCTATATTGCTCTTATGTTTAATGCTTGCTTGGGGACAAGCAAGTTTTAAGTTTGGTGTTGTGATGACAAGTCATCTTAGCCTAGTTTTACTAGTCTTTTTCTTTGTTTTTATTAGGTTTTATGCACTTTCTTGCATTGTAAGTAAATAATTTGGAGTGGAATTGCATGTTTTGTTAAATCAACCAACCACCCTTTAATTGATACAAAATCATGAGGTTTAAGCTAAAATTAATTGAATTATGAATGAATTTTAAACTTTGTGAATTTGGTGATACTTTGATTGGTTGATTTGATTACTTGTAGGTGAAGAAAGAAGAAAATAAGAAAAGCGTGGCCTAAGGAGCGTGCCCAAAGGAAGCAAGAAGCGTGCCCAAGAGAAGAAAAGCATAGCAACATCAAAGAAGAATGGAAGCTAAGTTGGGAGAATGAACCGAGCTTCACAAGGAATAAAAAGAGAAAGCAAGGCACCAAGCTCAGTTCACTTAGTTAACTGAGCACTAAAGAAAGCAAGGAAATGACATAAAGCTCAGTTCACTAAGTGAGCTTTATCGGGCTCCTTCAAGAATTAATTCAAAGCAAAATTCCCATGAATGAAGCCACCAAGTTTCGAACTCATGAACTAAAGGAAGCAAGGAACACTCTTTGCAAGGAAAATAAAAGAAAATGGCCAAAAAGTTTCATCCAAGGTTCGAACTAGGAACCACACGCTACTTAGCTTGCAAGAGAATAAGCCAAGATGCATTCCAAGGGGTTCGAACCAGGGAGCTCCATGGGAAGCAAGGAAGGAGCGTCCAACCCCTCCAAGGAAATTAGCTTCAGATTGCTTCCACCAAGGTTCAAACTTGGAAGCATGAGGATGCTACAATGGGGAGTTCAGTTGATTTTCCCAACTGAGCGCTACTCTTCCCCCATCCCCCATACTTTGGCGCAACAAGAAGCACCAAGGAGCAAGCCTAGCGCACACAATGACACGGCCAAGGAGCTTGTCAAGCGCACATTGACACGGCCAGGACATAGAGCTCAGTTCAAAATTCCAACTGAGCTCTATTGAAGTGTAATATGGCCAAGGCTGGGACGCGCACCAAATTGGACAAGCAAAGCAACATTGGGCGCTTAGTTTGGTTTTCCAACTGAGCCGTCCCCAGGGAGGTGGATCTTGGACCAAAAATCCAATTTAATTCATTTCTTCCCCAAATTTTAGAGCCCACCCAAATTCTTAGATCTAAAGTAGGAAGTGTATAAATAGGTGATAGTTTGATTTAGAGAGGACGGACCTTTTAGCTTCTTTGAGAATTTTCATTTTTGTAATTTTTGAGCTTTTTACTTTGAATTTGGATCTTTGAGAATTGGGAAGGAGAATTGATCTCTCTTCTTCCTTGTTCTTGCTTGAGCACTCTTTACTTCTTGTTTTGGATCTTGGGTGGAGAATTGAAGAAATTCTGTTTCAATCTCACTTTAAGATCTCTTGTTTAATCTTTCTGCAAAATTCTAAGAAACTTTGAGTTACATTCCAAATTCTGTTTACTGTTTTCTCTTATCTACTTCTTCTGCAACTTAATTCTCCATTTCTTTTGCAATTGTTCTTGTTGGATCAAGGAAGGATTTGAGATCTAGACTTGTTTTCTAGTCTCTTCCACTCCTGAGATCTTTAATTTCTCTTTTAATTTCTGTAATTGAGCTACATTTACTTTCTGTTTTAATTCTTCAAGTATTTTTACTCTTCTGTTTGAGATCTATTTGAATTCAATTCATCTTTTGCTCTTCTGTTTATTGTAATTTACTTCTTCTTGTTTAAATTCTGTAATCCCAGCTCCCAATTCCTTTATTAATTCAAGCAATTTACATTTCCTGTACTTTAAGATTCAGTCATTTACATTTCTTGTAATCTAAGCTTCTACAATTTAAATTACTTGTTCTTTAAGATTCAGCACTTTTATTTTCTGTGCTCTTTAATTCACTACAATTCTTCCCTCTCCCTTTACATTTCAAGCAATTTAGCTTCTGTCAATTACAAACAACTCAAACCAATACTTGATTCGCTTGACTAAATCAATTACTAAACTAAAATTGCTCAATCCTTCAATCCCTGTGGGATTGACCTCACTCATGTGAGTTATTATTACTTGATGCGACCCGGTACACTTGCCGGTTAGTTAGGGTGTTGGAATTTGTTTTCCAAAATATCCCATCAGAACTCAAACCAAAACAGTTGGAAAAACACAAATCACAACAATCAGCAAAACAATAACCAAAACACATACAGAAAACCACAAAACACTTACCCCAACTCTAACCATCATCCATCCACCAACCAAGCCAACAATTAAAACACTTATCCTCAACCCTCAACACCCCACAACCAACCAATCTCACAAGACTCTCAGAGGATAACCAACTTGGAGATATTAATGGAGAAAATGATAAAGCATCAAGAGATGACAATAAAGAACCAGGAGGCTTCCATGAAGAATATGGAAAGGCAGATTGGACAGCTCTCCAAACAAATTGCTATTGAGAGACCTTTGAGCTCACTCCCAAGTGACACCATTCGTAATCCAAAAGAGGAATGCAAAGCTATACAACTAAGGAGTAAAAAAATCTTGGTGAAAAATGAAGAAGCAACCAAGAAGCCAAAGGAAGATGACAAGAAACAGGGTGAAAAAGAGGAAGCCAATGATAAGGATGTAACAGCAAGCAAGCAAACTTCAAAGCAAGCCCAAGAAAAGGAGGAACAGCTAAAAATTTCAAGAAAAGGGAAGGAAGCAATTGAAGAACCAACTAAGGATCACAGGCAGGGAGTGAATTTCACACCTCCATTGCCATATCCCCAAAGATTCAACAAGGAGACTAAGGACCAACACTTCCCTAAATTTCTCGAAATCTTCAAGAAATTAGAGATCAACATACCCTTGGCTGAGGCACTTGAGCAAATGCCTCTATATGCCAAGTTTTTGAAGGAGCTTATTAACAAGAAGAGAAGCTGGCAAGAAAATGAAACTATACTGCTCACAGAAGAATGCAGAGCATTAATTCAGAAAGGACTCCCCCCTAAACTTGAAGATCCTGGAAGTTTCTTTCTACCTTGTGCCATTGGCAATATGACCATCAACAAGGCAATGTGTGACTTAGGGGCCAGTATCAATCTAATGTCTTCCTCACTGGTGAAAAAGCTATGCATAGAAGAAGTAAAACCAGTACAGATGTCTCTAGAATTGGTGGACAAGTCAGTGATATGTCCCAGGGGTGTGATTGAGAATCTTCTAGTAAAGGTGGACAAATTCATCTTCCCTGCAGATTTTGTGGTCTTAGATTCAGATGAGGATGAAGGTGATTCCATTATACTGGGGAGACCATTCTTGGCCACTGCAAGGGCCATTATAGACGTAGAGCAAGGAGAGTTGACCCTCAGAATGTATGATAAAAGCGTCACCCTGAATGTATTTCCAGAGATACAGCTCATAGATGAAAAGAAAGACTGCATGGAAACTGACAAGAAAAACTTGCAGTGGAAGGAAGAAATTAACAAGACGATCAGCAGCTACCTTCCAAAGCAAGAAGTAGACAATGGCAGCATGGCAAAAAGAGAAAGAAACTATGCAGAATAATGAGGAAATTCAAGAAGGCATTGATGTGTCAGTCATCAAGAAGAAGAATCCCAAAGTGAAGCCCACTTGCAAGAAGAAATGATCAACAAAAAGAGGGAAGAAAAACAAGAACAAAACTAAAAAGGGGTGGAAGAACAAAAAAATTCCAACAGAGGGGTTCTCTAAGGGTTATAAAGTACAATTAATCTACCAACAACTGGGGGCAAACCAACAAGCTGATGACTACTATACTGTCAGCAAAATACTCTCACTAGAGCATGCCGAAATTGAACATCAAGGAACAAGGAAGAAGCTCACAGTCAGGGGGGATAAGCTGAGACACTACAGTCATCAACCACCATAAAAGAGGGATCTAATGTCAAGATAATGACAATAAAAGAGCGCTCCATGGGAGGCAACCCATGATTTAAGATTCTTGCTCGTTTTCGAATTCAATAAATTATGATCATCTTAGCATGATTTTGAATTTTATTGGATATACTTGACAGATGCATATACTATTTTGAAATACATGCCAGACTTCTAAGTTTGGTGTGCTTGACAACACACAAAAGTTAACTTTTCAAGCATTCTTAGATCATATACTTGATGGTTGTTTTTGTGGAAAAATGAATTTCCAAACACCTTAAAACTAACCGGCAAGTGTACCGGGTCGCATCAAATAATAATAACTCACATGAGTGAGGTCGATCCCATAGGGATTGAAGGATTGAGCATTTTTAGTTTAGTGATTGATTTAGTCAAGCGAATCAAGTATTGATTTGAGTGGTTTGTAATTGACAGAAGCTAAATTGCATGAAAAGTAAAGAGAGAGGGAAGAATTACAGCAAATTAAAGAGAACAGAAAGTAAAAGTGCTAAATCTTAAAGAACAAGTAAATTAAATTGCAGAAGCTTAGATTGCAAGAAATGTAAATGACTAAATCTTAAAATGCAAGAAATGCAAATTGCTGGAATTATAAAAGGAATTGGGAGCTGGGATTGCAGAATTTAAACAAGCAGAAGTAAATTGCAATAAACAGAAGAGTGAAAGATGAATTGAATTTAAGTGGATCTCAAACAGAAAAGTAAAAATGCTTAGAGAATTAAAATAGAAAGTGAATATAGCTGAATTGCAGAAATTAAAAGAGAAATTAAAGATCTCAGGAGTGGAAGAGACTAGAAAACAAGTCTAGATCTCAAATCCTTCCTTGATCCAACAAGAACAATTGCAAAAGAAAATGGAAAAGTAAATTGCAGAAGAAGAGAGAAGATGAAGACAGTAAACAAAATTTGAATTA
Organism: Arachis ipaensis; assembly: GCF_000816755.2. Classification (NCBI taxonomy): domain Eukaryota; kingdom Viridiplantae; phylum Streptophyta; class Magnoliopsida; order Fabales; family Fabaceae; genus Arachis; species Arachis ipaensis. Next base: position 100,792,788 of record NC_029793.2, read on the forward strand.
TGCAGAAAGATAAACAAGAGATCTCAAGGTGAGATTTAAACAGAAGTTCTTCAATTCTTCACCCAAGATCCAAAGCAAGAAGTAAAGAGTGCTCAAGCAAGAACAAGGAAGAAGAGAGATAAATTCTCCTTCCCAATTCTCTAAGATCCAAATTCAAAGTAAAAACTCTCAAAATTAAAAATGAAAATTCTCCAAGAGGCAAAACAAGTAAAAGTTCAAAAGTCCAAGTCCTCTCTAAATTAAACTAGCTTCTATTTATACACTTTCTATTCTTGGATTTTAAAATTTGGGTGGGCTTTTTAATTTGGTGAAGATTTGAATTTAATTAGATTTTTAATTGAATTTTCAGCCCAAGAGAAATTGCTCCCAGTGGAGTGCTCTGCTCTTGTGGGGAGCGGAGCATTGAGGCTTATGTTGGAGCTCCTTGTTGCGTGCCAAGGCTTGGGTCACTCCAGGGTAGTGCTCTGCTCTTGTGGGGAGCGAAGCATTGGCTTGTGTTGGCATGTCTTGTACGCACCAAGCTCCCTCCTTGCCGTGTCATGTTGTGCCTCATGTTCCCCTGACCGTGTCAAATTTGTGCAAAGGCTAAGGAGAGTAGTGCTCTGCTCTCAGCAAGAGCATAGCATTCCTCTTGCTTGGGTGAGGTCCCAAGTTCGAAACCTTGGGGAAGCATGCGCTAGCTGATTTCTTCTGTGCACAAAGTGGCACCTTGCTCCTTGCTTCCTTAAGGTGCTGTGTTCGATCCTTGGAGGTAGCATTTTAGCCATTTTTGGCTTATTTCCTTCATGTGTAGCGCTCCCCACTGCCCCTTGCTCATGAGTTCGATCCTTGGAGTAAGCATTGGCAAACTATTTCCTTGGATTTATTTGTGAGTGAAGCCCGATAATGCTCTTGAGGAGAGCGAAGCATCATTCTTCTCTTCTTTGTTTCTTGGCTCTAAATTGTGCTCTGCTCTCAAGGGGGAGCGTAGCATCATGCCTTGCTTTCTTGGCTCATAGTTTGTGCTCCCTTGAGAGAGTGCTCCGCTCCTGAAGAGAGCTCTATGCATATGCCATGCTTTATTGTTTTCTTTGCCACACTCTTCTTCTCCTTGGGTCACGCTTCTTAGGCCACGCTTTCTTATTTTCTTCTTTTCTTCACCTACAAGTAATCAAAATAACCAATCAAAGTATCACCAAATTCACAAGGTTTATAAATCATTAAAAATCAATTAAATTTAGCTTGAACCTCATGATTTAGTATCAATTAAATGGTGGTTGATTGATTCAAAGAAACCATGCATTTCCATTCCAAATTACTTACTTACAATGCAAGAAAGTGCATAAAACCTAATAAAAACAAGGAAAAAGACTAGTAAAACTAGGCTAAGATGACTTGTCATCACAACACCAAACTTAAAACTTGCTTGTCCCCAAGAAAGAAAAGAATTATGCTCGAAGGTTCTTTCAGTTAGAAGTGAATTAAAGAATAAATTTTCATATCCTGTGAGTGAAGTGATTAAGTGACAGTGGGGTGAACTCTAAGTTATATGCTAATGCATGGGCTTCAGTGCTTACTAGTCCCTACATCTTGGAAGTCTTAGGTCCTAGGACTTTCATCTAAATGATATCATGGAGATCTCTCTATAGATAATCACCTTGAAGCAGCTTATGGTTTTTGTGTTTTGGCTTTGACTCTAAGTGTCATGTCTCAAAGCGGCTCTTTAAATAAGCTTTCAATCAATACTCCTAAACCAGTTGGTTTTAAGGTATTAGGTGTTGAAGCACCCCTAAATATTTACTTGCTCAAGCCTCTCTCTTTGACACAATTCGACCACAAGCATTCACTAGGATAACAACTCTTTGAGTTCTTGTTTCTTTTTTTTTCTTTTCTGCCTAGTAATTGATGCTCAGAGCCTTGGGCCATGTTCTTTTGTTTTTATATTTTCTTTATTTTCTTTTGTTTGCTGCTTCTTGGATCAATAAATGTTTGAGAATCTCCATAATACTTATTTGAGCTCTATATCCTGCCTATGAGCTCCCATGCAAGTTTTCATAAGCATGCAACCTCAATGCAAAATTATACAACTAGAACCACCACTTCTCCTAATCTTTTGCTTGCCTCAAAACTGTTTAATTCCTCAATCCTTCTTTTCAAAGAACTATCATATGATGCCTTTTTGAAATATTGGGTGCAAGCAAGTGTGAAGAGTGTAGTGTTGTGAATAATCAAGCATCTCAATTATTGAATCATAAAGAAACTATACTAGACAGACAGACAGGCAGGGATACAATATCACTTCAAATCATAGCAGTGTCTGATAATCACTTAACAATACAACCTTTTAGAGTTTACTTGCTTTACTCCTCATCATCATCATTGCTTGTCTTCACATTCCTCTTTCATCTCTTTGGTTGATGATGGTTAATCCTTCCAAAAACTTGTATGATATCTGCAGTGATATTGAAAGTTGATTGTTCTCCAAGCACTTGAAAAATGGTTAGCATGCATGAGTTATTTGTGGGCTTTTGAACTTACTTTGGTGTGGGAACACCAAACTTAGTACCTTGCTAGTGGTTCTCATGCATCAAATGAACCATATGTGAAACTCTTTTTCCTTGCTACAGATAATAGAACTAAAAAAAACCTGAAAACAGTGGAATGGTTAACTAATTTATTTAAATGCTTGAAGCTAGCATTATGCAGAAAGTGAGAATGCATTTTATAATGAGATTTTGGTGGAACACCAAACTTAGAATCCTTTATTCTCCCTTATATTGTTTTGGTGTGCAACACCAAACTTAGCTTTTTGCAATATAGATACAGCTAATTAACCTTTTTATAAAAAAAAAGCTATGGAAAGAAAACTACCTCAGGTTGGGTTGCCTCCCAACAAGCGCTTCTTTATTGTCACTAGCTTGACATTCTCCATCCTCTGATCATGGAAGTTGAGAATTCTATTGCCTTGGAGTTTCTCCTTTCACTTGGGCTTCCTTTCCTTTGTTTCTTCTTGTGAAACTTCTCTGTGATGCTTTTCTTGGATGAGTGATTCTTTTCCCATAGCCTTCTCACTTTCCTTCAAAATTGCTTTCCATTTCTCCTATCTGGCAGCTTTTTTGTTGTCTTTTGAGTCATCTTCAGCGGCTCTGGGGAAAGTATTTGCCCTCTTCTCACCCATTTCTGCAAGGTGCTTAGCCAGTTGTTCCATTTGCCTCTCAATTCTTTTGATTGAGGTTTCCTGGTACTTCGTTGTCACCTCTTGGTGCTTCATCATTCTCTCTATTAAGATCTCTAAGTTGGTGATCCTCTGAGAGTCTTGTGAGATTGATTGGTTGTGGGGTGTTGGAGGTTGGAAGGGTGGGTGTTGTGGTGGTGTGTAGTGATTGTTGTGGGTATGGTGGTGTTTTTGGTGGTTTGTGAAGTTGGGGTTGTTGTAATTGAAGTCCTTTTCCTTGATTTTGGTGCTCGATCCTCCTCCAGTTAGAATGGGTCCTCCAGGGTGGGTTGTACATATCACCATGAGACTTGTGTTGAAACAAGCTTGAGGTACTGTTTGGGAAGTGCAATCGCTCATGACTTTGTTGCTCATAGTTAATTGCTCCAAAATCTTTTTCAGATTGATTCCAACCATGTGAATTTTGAGGTAGGTTGTATGCATTTACTACAGCAGTTTGCAGCTCATTGATTTTTCTGACCATCAACTCCAGTTGTTACAGAGTTTGTTGATGTATCTGCTGATTTTGGTTCATGACTGCATTTACACCTTCAATTTCCATTGCTCCCTTCCCTTGTGTGGATGGTTGCCCTTCTGCCTCTAGTTTACCAATTTCCTGGGGTGGTTTCAACTTGGCCAGGAATTCACCCATTAGATCTTCCCATCCGATGATGCTTCCTTGTGGGAAGGCTTCAAGCCAGTGAGCAACATCGTTCATGGTGATGGGCGGATGCTTCAAATAATTGGTTGCATTGTCATCTAAGGTGAGGACACTACTCCCATAATTACTGGAATTCATTAAATTCCCCTCCATGATCTGCACAATCATAAACAGTCCAAATGAAGATTGAATATACTCATGCCAAAATGTGGTTAGAGGATTAGTTGACACAATGTATCAAACAGTTAACAGGCTTTAAAGATCAATAGAAGAAAATTGCTTCTGTCATTGATTCAGTGAGCAAAAATATAAGAAACGCATAGACTCAGAAAAGCCAGGAAAATCCCACTATATTGCTAAAGTGGGGTTTTAGTTAGCTTAAGCAAAAATTCAAACAGTTAGTCTGTTAGCTAAAAATTAAAGAAACAGAAAAGAAAAAGTGCTTGATCTAGATCTCTACTTCACTTAATCATTTTCAATCTAATCAATCCCCGGCAACAGCGCCAAAAACTTGATGGTTTTTTTGTGGAAAAATGAATTTCCAAACACCTTAAAACTAACCGTCAAGTGTACCGGGTCGCATCAAGTAATAATAACTCATATGAGTGAGGTCGATCCCATAGGGATTGAAGGATTGAGCAATTTTAGTTTAGTGATTGATTTAGTCAAGCGAATCAAGTATTGGTTTGAGTGGTTTGTAATTGACAGAAGCTAAATTGCATGAAATGTAAAGAGAGAGGGAAGAATTGCAGCAAATTAAAGAGAACAGAAAGTAAAAGTGCTAAATCTTAAAGAACAAGTAAATTAAATTGCAGAAGCTTTGATTGCAAGAAATGTAAATGACTGAATCTTAAAGTGCAAGAAATGTAAATTGCTGGAATTATAAAAGGAATTGGGAGCTGGGTGATGTGTATTTTCGGAAAATGAATTCCAAACACACAAATCTAACTGGCAAGTGCACCGGGTCGCATCAAGTAATAAAAACTCACGAGAGTGAGGTCGATCCCACAGGGATTGAAGGATTGAGCAATTTTAGTTTAGTGGTTGATTTAGTCAAGCGAATCAAGATTTGGTTGAGTGATTTGTGATTAACAGAATTTAAATTGCATGGAAAGTAAAGGGAATGGGTAAATTGCATGAAATTAAAGAGAATAGAAAATAAAGTGCTGAATCTTAAAGAACAAGAAATTAAATGACAGAAACTTAGAACGCAAGAAATGTAAATTGCAGAATCTTAAAGTGCAAGAAATGTAAATTGCTTGAATTGTAAAGGGAATTAGGAAGTGGATTTGCAGAATTTAAACAAGGAAAAGTAAAATTGCAACAAGCAGGGAAGTAAAAGATGGATTTAATTGCAGTAGATCTCAAACAGAAAATGTAAATTGCTTGAAGAAGTGTTCAACAGAGAAATAAAAAGGAAATTTCAGATCTCAAGACCCAAGAGACTAGATAACCAAGTCTAGATCTCAATGCCTTCCTAGATCCAATCCAGAAATCAATTGCAAGAGAATTTAAAGATCAAGCAGTAGAAGAAGCAAAACCAAATTCAATTTCCAAAAGTGCAGTAAAGTGAGACAGAGAGATCTCAAGGTGAGATTGAGACAGAATTTCCTCAATTCTTCAACCCAAGATCCAAGACAAATGTAATTGAAATTGAAAACAAGAAAACTAAGAAGAAGAGAATTCAATTCTCCTCTCCGAAACTCAGAAACTCAAAATGATTCCAAAACCAAAAGCCCTCAGCAAAACTAAAACGGAAAGCTCTAAAAGGAAAAAACTCCTTGAAAACTTAAATCCTAAGCTATTTATACACTTTCTTCAAATGGTCTTCAAGCCTTGAATTGGGCCTTTGTTCTTGATGGAATTGGGTTGATAAAGGCCTTGGTTGATTGCTCTTGGAGTTGGAGAAAGATCCATTGTGAACTGGGTTGAAAAACATAAAATCTTGAGTAAAAGTTTGAGTAAAAGTTTGAGGCAAACTTTTACTCAAACTTTTTACACAAGATGGCTTCACTTTGCTGCTACCAACGTTTGAGCCAAAGTTTGAGGTCAAACTTTTGCTCAAACGTTGGCCCCCTTGTAAATGTGTGTGGCACCAACGTTTGCCAAAAAGCTTGAGGCAAACATTGGCGCAAGCTTTTCTCCTCCAGGGTGTGCAAGAGTGGCGCCAACGTTTGAGCAAAAGTTTGACCTCAAACGTTGGCGCAAGCTTTTTCCTCCTGGGTGTGCAAGTGTGGCGCCAACGTTTGAGCAAAAGTTTGACCTCAAACGTTGGCGCAAACTTTTTCCTCCAGGGTATTGCTTTTGTGATGCCAACGTTTGCCAAAACGTTTGAGGCAAACGTTGGCTCAAGCTTCTCTCCCAAAAGTTTGAGCTAAAGTTTGAGGTCAAACTTTTGCTCAAGCTTTTTTTCTCTAGAGTGTTTTCAACTCTTTTAAAAGTTTGAGCTAAAGTTTGAGGCAAACTTTTGCTCAAGCTTTTTGTTCTCTCTTGCTCCTAGCCATTCCTTCTTTCTTCAACCTTCTTCAAAACTCTTTTCACCTATCATCAATCAACCAAACACATCAAAGCTTTGCTTAAAATCATGAGTTTGTTATTCTTTCATAATATATGACAATTATAGCATAAAATCTCATGAAATTGCATTAATTCATACATGGTTGATTGAATCAAAGGAAACATGGAAATCTACCCAATTGGCTTGCTTATGGCTCAAGAAAGTGCATAAATCAATCGAAAACAAAAGAAAAAGGCTAGTGAAACTAGGCTAAGATGACTTGTCATCACAACACCAAACTTAAAGCTTGCTTGTCCCCAAGCAAGAAAAGAATTATTAAGAAGAAAGAATGAAATGGAAGAGGATGTTCATGCTAGCAGAGTATTATTGGTAGTTCATGGGATTTTCTGTGGATATGTAAACACTCACTTCTTATTGACTTTTAGGCCTAGAAAGCCCCCTTCAAGCATCAAGCAACACACTGCTATGACCTCTCATTATTCTTTTGTCCTTGACTATTATTTTTTTTTTCTAAAAGCTTTAGTTCAGTGTCATGTGTAACAAGTTCTTTTCTTTCTTTATACTTGACACATTATTCACTCTAGACACTTGGCTCACACTCCTTCTTAAAACATTGATGCCCAGCACCTCTTTGGGTTACTAAATGCCTTGTAGTTAGGTTGCTCTTGATAGTGGACTTTCAGCTGATGATCCCGGGTTAGTTAACCCAAGTCACCAAGTGTTGATGCACTCCAAAGAACTTAATAATCCAAGCAGATCCCAGTACAAAGACACCACAGGCATATATTCTAAGGTTCAAGCTATTGGTGTCTAGCTTTGTTTCTTTTT
>NC_029793.2:100810182-100817149 GCF_000816755.2 Arachis ipaensis
TCATAGCATTGCTTACTTCTATCTCACTTCTCTTTTTGAAGAATTCATCGAAAGTTGGAAATGCTGGATCCATGTTGTGCAGATGCTCTCCAATATAGTTCAGTTTGATTTGACTATTTATGTTGTAGTCGGCTTGGACTTCATATCTTGCATCTTGGAGTGTTGTGAACTCTTTGAGAGCCCTCAGATTTTTAGCTTGCATTTGTACCAACTTTCCAAATGATTCGTGAGATTGAAAGGCATGCTCCTCTTGCATCACGAAGAATTTTGACTCAAACTCACTTTGTTTGTTCATCATTCTTACTTCTTGCTCTTGTTGCTCTTGTTGGTTTTTCATGTATAGTGAATGGTATTCCTCTTGCCTTTCTTGAATTCTCATGTACTGTTGTGATAATCCTTCCTGCATTCTGAGTCATGTCCAGAGTGTTGTGTGATGGACTGTGTTGCTGTTCCTCTTCCTCTTGTGGCTCTTCTTCTTCTTGTAACTCTTCTTCCTCTATTGGTTCTTCTCTTTGCCTTCTTCCATGTGGTCTTCGGCCCTGATGCGCTTCAGTAGCCATCATCATTCTTTCAATGGTTATAGGCATACCCGGGTTCAACCATGTTGGATTCTCGTCCTCCATTGGTACTTTAGCTTTTGTGCACAACCTCATAATGGTTCTTGGGTAGTACAACCAAGACCCGGCCGAATTCTTCTCTGTAAGTTTTTTAATGTCTTTTGCAAGGATTTCATGAACCTTCACCTCTCCTCCCACAATAATGCGATGCAACATAACAGCTCTCTTCCTGTTGACTTCTGAGGTGTTTACTGTGCCCAGAATTGATCTTTTCAATAGCTCATACCATCCCTTTGCTTCCGGGGTAAGGTTTCCTCTCCTCAGATACTTGTATTTGTTCTTGGCATCTCCTTCCCACTCTGAGTTCTCCATACAAATATCTCTAGAAATTCTATCATAATCCGGATCTCCATTTACCCTTTGGTGGTATCCAGGTTCACTAAAGCGGACTGATTTTAATCCCAAGACTTTCTTGATGGCGTCTGAGCTAAAGTCTACTTCCATCCCCCGTACATAACTCTTGTACGTTGGGGCTTCACCCGTGTTAAGTCTTGGGATATTGGCATAGAACTCTCTTATGATATTTGCATTGACTCGAGTGATAGGTGAGACAAGTTCTTCCCATTTCCTCTTTCTAATCTTGTCCTTCATTTCTTGGCACCTTTCATCTGGTAGCATGAAAGGAACCTCTGGATATATCTTCTTCTCATTCATCCATTGAAGTTGTAATTGATGGAACCAAGATCTAAAGAGGGTGAATGAAGACAAAACTTACTTCTTCAATGGTCTATACCGTGATCATTCCAAGGAGTGGCAGATTCACTTTTTGAGACATGTGATGGGATTTTGTCCTCATGCTATGCTCTCCCTTTGTCTTGTCTCTTTCATTGAGTGTTCTTTGACCACCTAGTCATCACAACAAGATATCAAGGATCAACATTATCAAACCGTGGCAAGAATGCTTCCTTTATTCACAACTATATGAACTCTTATTCCTTATATCCATTGTAACCGTGACTTTTCTTGGAGGACACCAAACTTAATGTTTGGTCATATAGTTTAAAAATGTTTCTTCCTCCAACTAGTGTTCTTAAAATCCCAATGTCACTCTTGGTTAAATATTTATAAGGATTGCTTTCATCATACTTCTCTTTTTTTTTCCTTTTTTTTTGTATGATCATTGACATGATTTTAAATTTTCATGAGAAGAAAAACACCAAACTTAGTGTTTGGTCATATGCTTCATCAGGATAACTAAGCATATGGTCTGAAAATATTTGTAACACTGGTTTGGTGTGCTTGAAGGCACACCAAACTTAGAAGTCTTAGCATATGTTTCAAAGCAGTGCATGCATTCATTAAGTATGTTCATGAAAAAAAATATTCATGCTCAGTTGATCATAGCTTATTGAATTTAAACTGACAGAAAACTTAAATCATGGGTTGCCTCCCATGGAGCGCTCTTTTATTGTCACTAGCTTGACATTGGAGCTTTCTTTTATGGTGGTTGAGGATTGTAGTGCCTCAACTTGTCTCCCCTGACTGTAATCCTCCTCTTTGTTCTCTGGTGTTCAATTTCAGCATGCTCCAATGAGAGTATGTTGCTGACAGTGTAATAGTCATCAGTCTGTTGGCTTGCTCCCAATTGTTGATATATCAATTGCACTTTGTCACCTTTGGGAAACCCTTCTGTTGGAATCTTCCTGTTCTTCCAACCCCTTTTTGTTTTGATTCTGTGTTTCTTGCTTCCTTTTGTTAACCTTTCCCTTTTGGCCGTAGGCTCACTTTGGAGATCTCTCTTCTCAGTGGCTAATACTCCAATATCCTCTTGAACTTCTTCATTATTCTGCACAATCTTTTGCCTTGGGATGTTGCTGTGAATCACCTTGTTGCTTTCTTTCTTTAATTGTAATTCTTCCTTGTCGAGTTCCATATAGTCTTTCTTTTCATCACTGAACTGCGCTTCTGGTACTACTTTCAGAGTGACACTCTTATCATGCATTCTGAGAGTTAATTCCCCTTGCTCTACGTCTATGATAGCTTTAGCAGTGGCTAAGAACGGTCTCCCAAGTATGATGGAGTCACTTTCATCTTCATCTGAATCTAGAACCATAAAGTCTGCGGGGTATATGAATTTGTCCACCTTGACTAGAAGGTTTTCAATTACACCCCTGGGGTATACCATTGACTTATCTACCAGCTCTAGAGACATCTGTACCGGTTTAACTTCCTCTATATGCAGTTTTTTTACCAAAGAGGAGGGAATTAAGTTAATACTTGCTCCTAGATCGCACATTGCATTAGTGATAGTTAATTCCCCAACGGTGCAAGGCAGCAAAAAGCTCCCAGGGTCTTCAAGCTTGGGAGGGAGCCCTTTTTGAATTAAAGCCCTGCATTTCTCAGTAAGCAGTATGGTCTCTTTTTCGTCCCAACTTCTTTTCTTGTTGATAACCTCCTTCAAAAACTTGGCTTACAGAGGCATTTGCTCAAGTGCTTCAGCAAAGGAAATATTGATTTCCAGCTTTTTGAAAGTCTCAAAGAACTTATGAAAGTGTTGGTCCTTAGTCTCTTTGCTGAACCTCTGGGGATATGGCAGTGGGGGTGTGATGCTCTTTCCTACTTGCTGCTGTCCTTGAATCACTTCCTTTGAATTGTGTGGTTGGTTGTTATTCTCTTTGAGTTTCTCAGTGCTCTTGTTTGGCATCACAACTTTATCCTTGGCTTCATCTGCCTTTGTTTGCTTTTCATCTTCTATTGGTCTTTTGCTGCTCTCTACTTGCTTCTTTGTAGTGTCATTGTTGCTCATCAATGTTCTCCCACTCCTTAATTATATTGCCTTGCATTCTTCCTTAGGATTTGGGATTGTGTCACTCGGCAGTGAGTCAGATTCTTCCTCTCCAACAATATTTTTCCCTCTTTCAGCTCTTCTTAACCTTCTAAGAGTTCTCTGGTCAGTTTCAGATAAAACAGGAATGGTTCTCCCTGTACCTGACATACAAACAAAACAAAAGAAACACCACCTGTAACACTTCGATCTGTTGCCAGAATGAAGTTTAGTTAGCTTAAGCAAAAATTCAAACAGTTAGTGTGTTAGTCAAAAGTTAGAGAAACAGAAAATAAAAATGCTAGATCTAGATCTCCACTTCACTTAATCATTGTCAATCTATTTCAATCCCCGGCAACGGCGCCAAAAACTTGATGTCTATTTTTGGAAAATGAATTCCAAACACACAAATCTAACCGGCAAGTGCACCGGGTCGCATCATGTAATAAAACCTCACGAGAGTGAGGTCGATCCCACAGAGATTGAAGGATTGAGCAATTTTAGTTTAGTGGTTGATTTAGTCAAGCGAATCAAGATTTGGTTGAGTGATTTGTGATTAACAGAATTTAAATTGCATGGAAAGTAAAGGGAATGGGTAAATTGCATGAAATTAAAGAGAACAGAAAATAAAGTGCTGAATCTTAAAGAACAAGAAATTAAATGGCAGAAACTTAGAACGCAAGAAATGTAAATTGCAGAATCTTAAAGTGCAAGAAATGTAAATGGCTTGAATTATAAAGGAAATTGGGAAGTGGATTTGCAGAATTTAAACAAGGAAAAGTAAAATTGCAACAAGCAGGGAAGTAAAAGATGGATTTAATTGCAGTAGATCTCAAACAGAAAATGTAAATTGCTTGAAGAAGCGTTCAACAGAGAAATAAAAAGAAAATTTCAGATCTCAGGACCCAAGAGACTAGATAACCAAGTCTAGATCTCAATGCCTTCCTAGATCCAATCCAGAAATCAATTGCAAGAGAATTTAAAGATCAAGCAGTAGAAGAAGAAAAACCAAATTCAATTTCCAAAAGTGCAGTAAAGTGAGACAGAGAGATCTCAAGGTGAGATTGAGACAGAATTTCCTCAATTCTTCAACCCAAGATCTAAGACAAATGTAATTGAAATTGAAAACAAGAAAACTAAGAAGAAGAGAATTCAATTCTCCTCTCCGAAACTCAGAAACTCAAAATGATTCCAAAACCAAAATCCCTCAGCAAAACTAAAACGGAAAGCTCTAAAAGGAAAAAACTCCTTGAAAACTTAAATCCTAAGCTATTTATACACTTTCTTCAAATGGTCTTCAAGCCTTGAATTGGGCCTTTGTTCTTGATGGAATTGGGTTGATAAAGGCGTTGGTTGATTGCTCTTGGAGTTGGAGAAAGATCCATTGTGAACCGGGTTGAAAAACATAAAAGCTTGAGTAAAAGTTTGAGTAAAAGTTTGAGTAAAAGTTTGAGTAAAAGTTTGAGTAAAAGTTTGAGTAAAAGTTTGAGTAAAAGTTTGAGTAAAAGTTTGAGTAAAAGTTTGAGTAAAAGTTTGAGTAAAAGTTTGAGTAAAAGTTTGAGTAAAAGTTTGAGTAAAAGTTTGAGGCAAACTTTTGCTCAAGCTTTTTGTTCTCTCTTGCTCCTAGCCATTCCTTCTTTCTTCAACCTTCTTCAAAACTCTTTTCACCTATCATCAATCAACCAAACACATCAAAGCTTTGCTTAAAATCATGAGTTTGTTATTCTTTCATAATATATGACAATTATAGCATAAAATCTCATGAAATTGCATTAATTCATACATGGTTGATTGAATCAAAGGAAACATAGAAATCTACCCAATTGGCTTGCTTATGGCTCAAGAAAGTGCATAAATCAATCGAAAACAAAAGAAAAAGGCTAGTGAAACTAGGCTAAGATGACTTGTCATCACTGGGATTGCAGAATTTAAACAAGCAGAAGTAAATTGCAATAAACAGAAGAGTTAAAGATGAATTGAATTTAAGTGGATCTCAAATAGAAAAGTAAAAATTCTTAGAGAATTAAAACAGAAAGTGAATGTAGCTCAATTGCAGAAATTAAAAGAGAAATTAAAGATCTCAGGAGTGGAAGAGACTAGAAAACAAGTCTAGATCTCAAATCCTTCCTTTATCCAACAAGAACAATTGCAAAAGAAAATGGAAAAGTAAATTGCAGAAGAAGAGAGAAGATGAAGGCAGCAAACAAAATTTAAATTATGCAAAAAGATAAACAAGAGATCTCAAGGTGAGATTGAAACAGAAGTTCTTTAATTCTTCACCCAAGATCCAAAGCAAGAAGTAAAGAGTGCTCAAGCAAGAACAAGGAAGAAGAGAGATCAATTCTCCTTCCTAATTCTCTAAGATCCAAATTCAAAGTAAAAACTCTCAAAATTAAAAATGAAAATTCTCCAAGAAGCAAAAAAAGTAAAAGTTCAAAAGTCCAAGTCCTCTCTAAATTAAACTAGCTTCTATTTATACACTTTCTATTCTTGGATTTTAAAATTTGGGTGGGCTTTTTAATTTGGTGAATATTTGAATTTAATTGGATTTTTAATTAAATTTTCAGCCCAAGAGAAATTGCTCCCAGTGGAGTGCTCTGCTCTTGTGGGGAGTGGAGCATTGAGGCTTGTGTTGGAGCTCCTTGTTGCGTGCCAAAGCTTGGGTCACTCCAGGGTAGCGATCTGCTCTTGGGGGGAGCGGAGCATTGGCTTGTGTTGGCATGTCTTATGCGCACCAAGCTCCCTCCTTGCCGTGTCATGTTGCGCCCATGTTCCCCTGACCGTGTCAAATTTGTGCAAAGGCTAAGGAGAATAGCGCTCTGCTCTCAGCAAGAGCGTAGCATTCCTCTTGCTTGGGTGAGGTCCCAAGTTCGAAACCTTGGGGAAGCATGCGCTGGCTGATTTTTGATGTGTGGAAAACGACCCAACACAAAACTCACCGGCAAGTGTACCGGGTCGCATCAAGTAATAATAACTCACATGATTTAGTGGTTGATTTAGTCAAGCGAATCAAGTGTTGGTTTGAGTTATTTGTAATTGACAGAAGCTAAATTGCATGAATTGTAAAGGGAACAATTGTAGAGAACCTGTTGGTGAAGGTTGGGGAGTTTATTTTCCCAGCAGATTTTGTGATTTTGGATACTGAAGAGGAAGGGAACAATTCAATCATTTTGGGAAGGCCATTTCTAGCCACAGCAAGAGCCATCATTGATGTAGAAAAAGGAGAGACGATCTTCAGGGTCCACAATGAACAAATGGTCATAAACGTTTTTAAGTCAATGCAACACATTCCTGAGCAAGAGGATTATATGAGAGTGGATATGATAGAGAGCTTGGTGGAAGAAATGCTGGAAGATAATCCTCAAGAGACAACAGAGGAACAAGTAGTCGAGATTTCTATTGAACAAGAGGAAAAACAAGACAAGAAGGAAGAAGTACGAAAACAAGAACTGAAGCCATTACCCACTCATCTCAAATATGCATTCCTTGGCATATCAGAAAGCTTCCCAGTGATCATTAATTCATCCCTGACAAAAAAGGATGAAGGAGAACTTCTTGATGTACTCAAAGCTCACAAAGATGCTTT
>NC_029793.2:100817225-100828966 GCF_000816755.2 Arachis ipaensis
ATGTGCATAGACTATAGAAGATTGAATGATGCCACAAGGAAAGATCATTTTCCTCTCCCATTTATTGATCAGATGCTGGAAAGATTGGCCGGCCATGCCTATTATTGCTTCCTAGACGGATATTCTGGGTACAATCAAATCGTGGTGGACCCCAAGGACCAAGAGAAGACTGCCTTCACATGTCCATTTGGAGTTTTTGCATACAGGAGGATGCCATTTGGGCTATGTAATGCCCCAGCCACATTTCAAAGGTGTATGCTTTCCATTTTCTCCGATATGGTCGAAAAGTTTTTAGAGGTCTTCATGGACGACTTTTCTATTTTTGGTGATAATTTCAACGCTTGCCTGAACCATCTAACTCTTGTCTTGAAACGGTGCCAAGAAACTAATTTGGTTTTGAACTGGGAGAAGTGCCATTTCATGGTACCCGAGGGGATTGTTCTTGGTCATAAAGTTTCAAGAAAAGGGATAGAGGTTGACAAGGCAAAGGTTAAGATCATAGAAAAACTACCTCCACCAATTAATGTGAAATCTGTTAGAAGTTTCTTGGGGCATGCAGGATTTTATAGAAGGTTTATCAAGGATTTTTCAAAAATAGCCAAACCTTTGAGTAATCTATTAATGATCGATAATCCTTTTGTTTTTTATGAAAACTTCCAGCATGCCTTTGGAAACCTAAATATGAATAAATTGAGAATTTATCTTAATAAGTTTAAACTTTATAATTTTAGAAATTATTTTACTAGAAATAATTAAGTAGATTCGGAGATAAATTCATTTTGAACCAATTAATATTCTTAGGTAATTTTATTATTTTGGAATATTTTGTATAATTTTAGTAATTGAAAATAAGAAAGAATTGTACAATTTAATTTAAGTAATTTTTATTCTTAAAAGGTTACGATTTATTTTATTAATTTGATATCTTATTTTATAAATCAATTAAGAATAATTAAATTAGTTTTATTAATATCTGGAGTTAAGTTAATTAATATTTTTGTGTAATTTTTATAATTGGTTATTTTATATAATTTCAAATTAGAATTTAGTAATGGAAGTATTATATAATTTAATTTAAGTAATTTCTATTATGAATGAATTATGGTTTATTTTATTAGTTTGAGCTTTTAGAGATTAATTTATTAGGAATGATTAAATGGATTTTTATAAATACTTAAAGTTTAAGTAATTTTATTATAATTAGATATTTTGTAAATTGAAATTAAAATTTTGGTGATAGAAAAATAATGAAAAGTTATATCATTTAATTTGACTAATTAGTATTGAGTTTAAACTATATTTTATAAAAATGTGATTAATATGCTTATTTTATAATTTAAATTAAAAATAATCAATTCAACTTAGCAATATGTTGATAAATAATGTTCTTAAATATTTTTAAGAGAGTATATTTGGTTTTAAAATTACTCTACCTTTCAATTTTATCAAAATATCTATTCATATCTATCTATATTCTTTTATAAAATCCTAATTTAAAACCCTAATTCCCAAATTAATTGAGAAACCCTAACCCTAGCTTCCCTCATCACACAGCCACAGCCTCACCCTTCCTTAACGTAACAAACACACACACGCGCAGAGAGGAGATCGGAGGAAGAGATAGCGCCGGCGGAAGGGAAGAAGAGCATCGCCGGCCCGGTACCACCGTCGCCGTCGCATCCTGCCATCACTGTCACCACGAAGTTGCCGAATTGAGCTGAGGAAGAGAAAGATCGAAACGGGCTTCGAAGGAGAATATCGCGCAAGAAGGAAGAGGGAGAGTCGTCGCGGGCTGGCCGTAGGGGGAGCCGCTGCTGCGAGCACGCGTCGTCTGCACCGTCGCACCCTGGCCGTCTCACTGTCGCCGTTCGCGGAGGAAGAGGCAAGCGCGCCAGAGGAGAGCGAGAGGGGGAGACCGTGACGGGATACTCTGCCACCGTCGTGTATCGTGAACAGAGGAGGAAGGAGAAGTCTTCTGTCATCAACGCCACGTCTCTTCACTACCGCTGCCGCCGCCGGAATCTCTGGTTGCCGCCATGATTAATGGTGAGTCAGTTAAACCCTAGCCATGAAAACCACCATCTCTGAACCTTTATTGCTCTGTAAATACCCTGTATCTGCCTCTGATGTCCTTGGTTATATGATGTTTGCTGGAGTTTGTCCCAATTGGAGCCACTGGCGAAGGTGTTGCCGCTGCCGGAAGCCAACGCCGGGCTATTGCTGGTTCTGATTCTATTATCTTGGTACTGGTCTAATCTTTTCTTTGGGACTTGTCCATTTGCACGCTCTGTTTTGGCACTGCTATAGTTGTTATATTCTTGTTTTAATTCAATTTTAGTTTTTACTTTGTTGTCAATTCCCAGGGCTGTTTTCTGCCCTTGACTACATTAGATTCAAATTCTTGTTCTGCTGCAACCATTATCATTGCCACGAAATTAAAGCCGTTGCTGTTCCAGTTGATGCGGTGTCCTTGATTGCATTAGGATTGTTGTCACTGCTGTAAATTAGAAACGAAACGGGGGCAGTTGTGTTCAAATTCTACAATTGCGACATCGAGGTAGGGGGTTTAAAACGATTTCAATTTAAGAATGCCTACAAGGTTTATTGAATAACTGCAAATAGATTTAATAGCTGTGAGTAATCGATTGATTATGTAATTATTGAATTGTGGCTGAAATTGTGATTGGAATGGTTGAGGTTGTGATTTGCAATTGTTGATTTGTGATATTGATTGATTATGTGGATTGGGAATTGCTTGATGACTAATTGCTGAGAATTTCTGAATTTTAATGGGTTATGTTGGATTTGTTGCCGTTGAGTTGTTATTTGGTATATTGTAATGTTAATGAACTTGGTTGGTGGTTGATTTGGAATTGGTTTTGAGGGGTTTTGAAGGGTTGGATTTTGAATACTAAATAGATTGCTGAAAAACTGATTTTTGAAATTAAAAGGTGACTTTGGAAGTGAATCAGTTATTCAACGATAATCGAAATGATATAAGAGCAAAGGCTTAGTAAAGTATAATAAAAGTTGTTGTCGGGACTCAATTTTGAGAAGTTTGAATTAATTATAGAACTAGTTATGATTTTTCACAGTTAAAATGTAAAACTTGATTTTCTGCATTATTTTTAAAGGAAGCCGGAAACTTTGAAAAACTATAACTATTTCTGTGATTATCGGAATTGCGTGGGACTAAGTCCGGATTGAGCTTGGGGATATAGGGAACTGGACTGCTGAATTTGAGACTTTTTCACGAAGTTTATGATTTATGGTGAATTTTTGAATCATGGATGTCAAAACTGGTTTTTCTGCAGAACGTTTAACGCAGCAGCAACTTGATTCCTCTATTGGAAATTCTGCAGTTTGAATTTTGAAATGGAACCAATTTTAAATAAAACTTTATTTCTATTATTTTAATGCCATAAAATTTCAGAACAATTGGACTTGTAATTTTAAAGATATGAATTTTTGAAGGATGATGCATTATGCAGAAAAAGCCAGATTCTGTTTTCTTAAATTAGTAACTTTGGGAGTTTATAACTTTTGATCCTGGATAGATATTGAGATGCAACCAATTGGAGGTGAAAATTAAGTATGTTTAGTATATGTGATTTAAATTTTAGGATTTTCTATGTTTTAATAAGTGAGTTATGGGACTTGGAAGAGGTTGTGTTCAATGATTTGTAAAACAGAATTCTGCAGAAAATTACCTAACTTCCAAGCTACGTAACTCCTTCATTAAAAATGGTATGACCCTGGAACTAATTGATAAAGAAATTTGGAAGAGTTATGTTTAACCACATTAATTTTGAAGGTAGTTGAATTTAATTTGGATTTTATATGAAATTTGAAATGTTGTATGGTGCTGCTGTCTTCTGGTTTTAAAACACTGCAGAACAGTCACGGTTTTGGTTATATTTCCGAAGCTATAATCAGCGAAAAATTATGATTTTTGATTTAATAGAAAGTTTAATCCGAGACGGTCGCATGGATATAAAGTTTGCGCAATTCCAAATTCATTTGATATTTTAAAAATAAAATGGAAATCAGGCTGCCAAGTTGTGTTGGTAATTATTTTGGATATGGAATTTAAGAAATAGATTTTCTATTATCAAATGTTCTTGAGAATATATGGCTGTGGCAAATGCTAAAAGAGGCTGATGAATTATTGAGAAAGAAGGAACCCGTAAGGGTGGATAAGTCCTATTTTTAAA
The DNA here is from genome assembly GCF_000816755.2 of Arachis ipaensis. Classification (NCBI taxonomy): domain Eukaryota; kingdom Viridiplantae; phylum Streptophyta; class Magnoliopsida; order Fabales; family Fabaceae; genus Arachis; species Arachis ipaensis. The sequence goes on from NC_029793.2 coordinate 100,821,440, forward strand.
GGAGATTATGTCCAAATTTTTATAAAAAATATAAGGACTTAATCAAAATAAATATTCAAGGCTTATTTAATAATAATAACTTCAATGATTCTTTTAAGAAAAGAATATTTGATTTATGAGATTGTTGGCAAGGGCGTGGGTCTAGTCCCGCTTGCTCAGTGCGTAAACCATTGTGCAGGGATGGTAGTTTTGTCCCGCCTGCAGTGAGGACGGTGGTTTTATCCCGCTCACGTATTAATAAATTGTTCAGCAAGGACGGTGGTGTGATCCCGCTTGCATATTGTTTTATGTACCCAGTAAGGATGGTGGTTTAATCCCGCTTACTGTGGAGGCAAGGACGGTGGTTTAATCCCGCTTGCGTGTTCCGGGCAAGGATGGTGGTTTAATTCCCGCTTGTCTATGGAACCTACGGATAAGGATGGTGGTCTAATCCCGCTTATCCGAGTCGGGTCTGGCAACATAACCAACGCGTGAGCTCATGGCCAGTAGGACAGGCATGCATCATATGCATCTATGTGACATTGTTTGGGTGTGTATATTGTAATTGGTTTGCCTAAATGAATAATTCTGTTTAACTGCTAGTTGCTATACTTGATGTAATTGCTCTTGATTGTGTTTGAGCCTCATTACTTGTGTTTGTAACTGATTGGCTGGATTGTGGTGAATTGGGTGTTGATTGAGTTGTTTGGGCCTAAGGCCGTGATTTGTACGTTTGAGGTCTAGTTTTGTATAAAGTATCTGACTGGTTCAGCATAGACTTAATGAACCTATGCTTGGAGCAGGATGATCATTTATACCGCGTAGGTAACTTCTCATATGTTATGGTCTAGTAAAGTATGAAAAATCAAACTGGTTCAGCATAGACTTAATGAACCTATGCTTGGAACAGGTTGGTCATTCATACAGTCTAGGAAACTTTTACGAGTTTTATAAAGAAAATGTGGGTCCAGGATTTTTGAATAACTAACAAACACTTCTAAAGGTTAATTTTCTTTTAGATTGTCTCTGAATGAAATTAACTATTTGCACTTTATTCTTTACTTTCACGGCATTCTCGACCTCTACTGAGAACATGTGGTTTGGTTCTCACCCCCAAATTTTCCACCCTTTCAGTGACACAGGTTTGAAGACGCAATTTGAAGCTGCGAGCGATTAGTAGGCTTTCTTTATGGTCTTAATTGCTTTCATAGAGTCCCCTCGCTATTGTCCTTTGAGATTTTATTTTACATAGAGGGGTAGGTTTAGTATATTGTATTTGAGTTTTATTTGGTCTCTTTTGTATAAGAATTATTATCAATAATATATGTGTGATTATTATTAATTGTGAATGTTTGAATTATGACTTTTAATGAATAAAAACAAAATTTTCTGGAATTTTCTTAAAACTGAAACGCGAACTCGATACAAAGGCTCGATAATTAAGTAGTTAATACTAGAGAAGGTTACGTAATGTTCTTTCTAGTGGAAATACCCTGACTTAAGCAAGGTATTTTGCTGGACGGGACGTTACATTCCAGATGAGCACCTTTTGCATATCCAGCAAGCACCTTGGTTTGCTGACATAGCAAACTACAAAGTGGGAAGGAAGATACCTCAAGAGTTCTCTAAGCAACAAGTGAAGAAGTTAATCAATGAAGCAAGGAAATTCTTGTGGGATGAACCCTTCCTGTTCAAGAGATGTTCTGAAGTAGTAATTAGAAGGTGTGTCCCTGAGAGTGAAATAAGGGATATCTTGTGGCATTGCCATGGCTCAGCTTATGGACAACACTTTGGCCCAGAAAGAACAGCTGCAAAGATACTACAGAGTGGCTTCTATTGGCCAACTATCTTCAAGGATGCCAGAGAGTATGTTCACCAATGTAACGAATGCCAGAGAGCAGGAGGACTGACAAGAAGGAATGAAATGCCTCAAAACTTCATTTTGGAATTGGAATTATTTGATCTATGGGGAATTGATTTCATGGGACCCTTTCTCCCTTCCTATTCTTTCAGATATATCTTGGTAGCAGTGGAGTACGTCTCAAAGTGGGTGAAAGCCATAGCCACAACCACTTGTGATGCACAAATTGTCCTTCAATTCCTTAAGAAGTATATCTTCACTAGATATGGAGTTTCCAAGGGTCTTGTGAGTGACGGTGGTGGCCATTTTTGCAACAAGCAGATGGAGAAACTCCTCCATAAATATGGGGTCATTCATAAATTAGCCACGCCATATCACCCCCAGACCAATGGACAGGCTGAATTAGCAAACAGGGAATTGAAGAAGATCTTGGAGAAGACAGTAGGAAGTACAAGAAAAGATTGGGCTCAGAAGCTAGAGGATGCACTCTGGGCATACAGGACAGCTTTCAAAACTCCCATTGGGAAGTCCCCCTTTCAGCTATTATATGTCAAATCTTGTCACCTCCCTGTAGAGCATGAACACAAAGCGTTTTGGGCTACTAAACTCCTAAACCTTGACTCTGAAGCAGCAGGGGAGAAAAGGTTGTTGCAGCTAAATGAGCTGGATGAATTTAGGCTAGAAGCCTATGAAAATGCTAAGATATACAAAGAAAAAGCCAAGAGGTGGCATGACAGGAAGATCTTGAATAAAGAATTCAAACCTGGGCAGCAAGTACTCTTGTACAACTCACGACTCAAGATGTTCCCTGGCAAGCTTAAATCTAAGTGGACTGGTCCATACTTGGTAACCAAGGTTTTTCCTTATGGGAGTATTGAATTGCTAGACGAAGCAACAAAGAGTCAATTCACAGCAAATGGTCACAGAGTAAAGCTGTACTTAGGAGGACAATGGGACAAGGAAAAAGAGGTTCAGAGCCTACAGCCTTCTTGAAAAAAATGAAGGATGTCAAGCTAGTGACATTAAAAGAGCGCTTGTTGGGAGGCAGCCCAACCTGAGGTAGTTTTCTTTTCATAGCCTTTTCAATAAAAATGTTGAATAATTGGTATGCATTGCAAGGAGCTAAGTTTGGTGTTGCACACCAAAATAATTTAAGGGAGAATGAAGGATTCTAAGTTTGGTGTTCCACCAGAACCTCATTGAAAAGCACAATTCTCACTTCCTGCACAATACTAGCTCCAAGCAATCAAACAGATTATTCAACTACTTAACTGCTTTCTAGTTTTAACTCCATAACCTTTAGCAAGGACACAAAATTTTACATATAGTTAACCTGTTGCATTAGAGACAGTAGCAAGGAATTAAGTTTGGTGTTCCCACACCAAATTAAATCCAAAAACCACACTCAATTCATGCATACTAACCAGTCACCTAAGGGCTTGAGAAGCAAGCAACTTTTGAGAACTGTACAGGGAACTAACCACCATTTGAAGACATTATGCACCACAACTCAAAAGGGGCACAACAGAAGGAAGAACAAAAGAACTGCAAACCAATAGGTTGTATTTATATTTAACTCTTGCGGTTGAGAAATGCTTTGACTTATGACTTGCTAAAGTGTTCATCTAGTACAAGTAGAATTACTCTTTGCAATAAGTAAGCTAATCTAAGTGTGTGCTTGTGTGTTTACTTTCACTTAACTAAATGCATGCTTTGTCCCCTACATCTTTAATTCAATAAAAGAAATGTTTGAAATGTGAAGTGAGATAGTTCTTTGTTAGCTGGGAGTACAATAATAGTAAGTGGTGGTATGTATGTGTGATTGTATGATAGCTCACTTTTAGTGAATAAAAGAACTAGACTGTCTCCTTTTAAGTAGAAAGTAGCTCACTGTCTATGAATCTCAATCAAATAAAAATCCTTGGTTGAAAAGAAAAACAAAAAGAGAAAAGAAAAAGCCAAAAGTGGCAACAGAACAAAAGAAAAAAAAAGAAACAAAGCTAAACACCAATAGCTTAAACCTTAGAATATATGCCTGTGGTGTCTTTGTACTAGGATCTGCTTGGATTATTAAGTTCTTTGGAGTGCATCAACACTTGGTGCCTTGGGTTAACTAACCCGGGATCATCAACTGAAAGTTCATTATCAAGAGCAACCTAACTACAAGGCATTTAGTAACCCAAAGAGGTGCTGGGCATCAATATTCTAAGAAGGAATGTGAGCCAAGTGTCTATAGTGAATAATGTGTCAAGCATAAAGAAAGAAAAGAGCTTGTTACACATGACACTGAACTAAAGCTTATAGAAAAAAAATAATAATCAAGGACAAAGGAATAATGAGAGGTCATAGCAGTGTGTTGCTTGATGCTTGGAGGAGACTTTCTAGGCCTAAATGTCAATAAGAAGTGAGTATTCACATATCTACATAGAATCCCATGAGCTACCAATAATACTCTGCTAAATGTCAATAAATCATTCTTTCTTCTCAATAATTCTCTTCTTGCTTGGGGACAAGCAAGCTTTAAGTTTGGTGTTGTGATGACAAGTCATCTTAGCCTAGTTTCACTAGTCTTTTTCTTTTGTTTTCAATAGATTTTATGCACTTTCTTGAGCCATAAGCAAGCCAATTGGGTAGAATTTCATGTTTCCTTTGATTCAATCAACCATGGACAAATTAATGCATTTTCATGAGATTTTGTGCTATAATTGTTATATATTATGAAAGAGACACAATCTCATGATTTGGAGCATAGCTTTGATGTTTTTGATTGATTGATGATAGGTGAAAAGAGCTTTGAAGAAGGTTGAAGAAAGAAGGAATGGCAAGGAGCAAGAGAGAACAAAAAAGCTTGAGCCAAAGCTTGCCTCAAACTTTAGCTCAAACTTGAGGAAGAGCTTAACTTCACCCTGGAGGCATCAAAAGCTTGCGCCAACGTTTGCCTCAAACTTTGAGTCAAACGTTAGCGCCACAACAAGCACACCCAGGGAGCAAAAAGCTTGCGCCAACATTTGCCTCAAGCTTTGAGTCAAACGTTGGCGCCACAACAAGTACACCCAGGGAGAAAAAGCTTGCGCCAACGTTTGCCTCAAACTTTGAGTCAAACGTTGGCGCCATTTGAGTATAAAGAGGAGTCCCTGATTGAAGGTTAAATGGAGCCACGTTTGCGCCAACGTTTGCCTCAAACGTTGGGCCAAACGTTGGCCAAGAAGCATGCAAGGGAGGATCCACGTTTGGCTCAAAGTTTGACCTCAAACTTTGGCTCAAACGTGGATGACAGCAAAGGGAGTCTAGCTGATATGAAAAGCTTGAGTCAAAGTTTGCCTCAAACTTTAACTCAAGCTTTAATGGTTCATGGCCTGGTTCACAAGTGGGTTTCTCTCCAACTCCAAGAGCAATCAACAGAGGCTTTTGTCAACCCAATTCCATCAAGAGCAAAGGCCCAATTCAAGGCTTGAAGATCATTTGAAGAGGGTGTATAAATAGCTTAGAATTTAAGTTTTTGAAAGGCTTTTCCTTTTAGTTTTGCTGAGTGGTTTTGGGAGAGCTTTTGATTAGGAGTTATTTGGAGATTCGGAGTCTTGGGGAAGGAGAATTGAATTCTCTTCCTCTTAGTTTTCTTGTTTTAAATTTCATTTACACTTGTCTTGAATCTTGGGTGCTGGAGAATTGAAGGAATTCTGTTTCAATCCCACCCTGAGATCTCTCTGTTTTATTTACTGCACTTTTTGAGAAATCAATATTTGAATTCCTTTCTTCTACTGCTTGATCTTTACTTTTCTTGCAATTGAATTCTAAATTTGGATCTAGAAAGGCATTGAGATCTAGACTTGGTTATCTAGTCTCTTGGGTCCTGAGATCTGGAGTTTTCATTTTAATTTCCCTGTTGAATGCGTCTCCAAGTTCATTTACATTTCCAGTTGAGATCTGTTTCATTTTAATTCCTTTTCTACTTTTCTGTTTATTTCAATTTACTTTTCCTTGTTTAATTTCTGCAAATCCAATTCCCAACTCCCGTTATAATTTAAGCCATTTACATTTCTTGCACTTTAAGATTTTGCAATTTACATTTCTTGTGTTCTAAGTTTTTGCCATTTAAATTTCTTGTTCTTTAAGATTTAGCACTTCTACTTTCCGTTCTCTTTAATTTCATGCAAATTACCCATTCTCTTAAATTTTCATGCAATTTAGTTTCTGCAAATTACAAACCACTCAACCAATACTTGATTCACTTGACTAAATCAATCACTAAACTAAAATTGCTCAATCATTCAATCCCTGTGGGATCGACCTCACTCACGTGAGTTATTATTACTTGATGTGACCCGGTACACTTGCCGGTTAGATTTGTGTGTTAGGAATTCGTTTTCCAAAAATACAAATCACTTACAATGCAAGAAAGTGCATAAATTCTAATAAAAATAAAGAAAATGACTAGTAAAACTAGGCTAAGATGACTTGTCATCAATTTCTTTTGTGCACAAAGTGGCACCTTGCTCCTTGCTTCCTTAAGGTGATGTGTTCGATCCTTGGAGGTAGCATTTTAGCCATTTTCGGCTTATTTCCTTCATGTGTAGCGCTCCCCACTCCCCCTTGCTCATGAGTTCGATCCTTGGAGCAAGCATTGGCAAACTATTTCCTTGGATTTATTTGTGAGTGAAGGCCGATAATGCTCTTGAGGAGAGCGGAGCATCATTATTCTCTTCTCTGTTTCTTGGCTCTAAATTGGGCTCCGCTCTCAAGAGGAGCGTAGCATCATGCCTTGCTTTCTTGGCTCATAGTTTGTGCTCCCTTGAGAGAGTGCTCCGCTCCTGAAGAGAGCTCTATACATATGACATGCTTTATTGTTTTCTTTGCCACACTCTTCTTCTCCTTGGGTCAATTGAATTTAATTTCTGTTAATTGTTCTTCATCTACTTTCTTTGTAATTTACAATTCCTTTGCAATTGTTCTTGTTGGATCTAGGAAGGCATTGAGATCTAGACTTGGTTATCTAGTCTCTTGGGTCCTGAGATCCGGATTCCCCATATCCCATTCCCTGTTTACTGTTTTCATGCTTATTTACAATTCTGTTTTTAGATCCAGTTCAGTCCAAGTATTCTTTTACTTCTCTGTTGGTTGCAATTTACTTTCCCTCGTTTAATTTCTGCAAATCCAACTCCCAATTCCCTTTACAATTCAAGCTATTTACATTTCTTGCACTTTAAGATTCTGCAATTTACATTTCTTGCGTTCTAAGTTTCTGCCATTTAATTTCTTGTTCTTTAAGATTCAGCATTTAAATTCATGTTCTCTTTAATTTCATGTCAATTACCCATTCCCTTTACTTTCCATGCAATTTAAATTCTGCAAATCACAAATCACTCAACCAAATCTTGATTCGCTTGACTAAATCAACCACTAAACTAAAATTGCTCAATCCTTCAATCCCTGTGGGATCGACCTCACTCCCGTGAGTTATTATTACTTGATGCGACCCGGTGCACTTGCCGGTTAGTTTTGGGTGTTTTGGAGAAATTCGTTTCTTCCGCGAAAATATCCCATCAAGTTTTTGGCGCCGTTGCCGGGGATTGATTAGATTGACAATGATTAAGTGAGGTGGTGATCTAGATCTAGCATTTTTATTTCTTGTTCCTTTAATTTTCAATTAACCCACTAACTGTTTGAATTTTTGCTTAAGCTAACTAAAA
>NC_029793.2:100828987-100831059 GCF_000816755.2 Arachis ipaensis
AACAACAAGAGCAAGTACAGTATATGCACAACCAAGGACCAAATGAAGTGTATGGTGATACATACAATCCATCCTGGAAGAACCACCCAAACCTCAGATGGGGAGATAATCATACCCAAAACCAACAACCATGGCAGAGGAACTCAAATCAAAACAACCCAAGAAGCAACCAAAACCAGAACCAGCAGCAGACTAACCAAAACCTCTACAGAAAACCTCAAAACAACTACCCCAACCCTAACCAGTACCAATCCAATAACCAACCCACCAACCAAAATGCCTATCATCCACTACCCACATCTCATAACCCACCTCAAGTATCACCTGAAGCCCAGAGAATCGCTAACTTGGAGGCCGTGATAGACAAAATGTTGAAACACCAGGAAATGGTAACCAAGAATCAGGAAGCATCCCTGAAGAGCCTAGAGAGACAGATGGGGCAAATCTCCAAGGAGATTTCTCTTGAGAGACCTTCAAGCTCACTGCCAAGTGACACAATCCAAAATCCTAAGGAAGAATGCAAGGCAATACAATTAAGGAGTGGGAGAACATTGACGAGCAACAATGACACTACTAAGAAGCAAGTAGAGAGCAGCAAAAGACCAATAGAAGAGGAACAGCCAACACACACAGAGGAAGCCAATGATGATGATGCAATGGCAAGCCAACTTTTGGTCCAACTTTTGCAAACTCAACCCGGTTCAATTCGGTTCCTCTTCAAATTCCAAGAGCAATCAACCAAGGCCTTTATCAACCCAATTCCATCAAGAGCAAGGGCCCAAATGATCATCACTCAAAGGCACAAGAAATAGATAAAATAGGAATTTCATTGTAATTTGTTTTTAATTTCATTTTCATTTCCATTTTGTAAAGCCTATATAAGGCATCATTTTGATATTTGTGGGGAGGCTGGCTCCACTAGGGAGCACTAGAATTTGAGAGCTCTCTCTTTAATTTTCTTTGTTTTGAATCTTGGGTGGAGAATTGAAGGTGTTCTGTTTCATTCTCCCTCTGAGATTTCTCTTTGTTTTTCTTGCTGCTTTTAATTCACTGCACTTCAAAATTTCAATTCTGTTTTGATTCCCAGCATCCAATTTCCTTTATTCTTCCTGCAATTTAAATTTCCAGTTGCATGATCTATTGCTCTTTTTAATTTCCAACACCCCAGCCCCTTTACTTTTCATGCAATTTACTTTTCTTGCAATTTAAGTTTCAGCTATTTTACTTTTTTGTTCTTTAACTTACTTGCAATTTTACTTTCTGCATCTTTAAGATTCATTGCAATTTACTTTCTGTTGGCTACATTTCACACAATTCACTAAATGTCAGCTTGACTAAACTAATCACCCACTAAAATTGCTTGATCCATCAATCCCTGTGGGATCGACCTCACTCCCGTGAGTTATTATTACTTGATGCGACCCGGTGCACTTTCCGGTTAGATTTGTGTGTTTTGGGAGAAATTTATTTTTCACCAAAATAGTCATCAATCACCTGAAGCCCAGAGAATCACTAACTTGGAGGCCATGATAGACAAAATGTTGAAACACCAGGAAATGGTAACCAAGAATCAGGAAGCATCCCTGAAGAGCCTAGAGAGACAGATGGGGCAAATCTCCAAGCAGATTTCTCTTGAGAGACCTTCAAGCTCACTGCCGAGTGACACAATCCCAAATCCTAAGGAAGAATGCAAGGCAATACAATTAAGGAGTGGGAGAACATTGATGAGCAACAATGACACTACTAAGAAGCAAGTAGAGAGCAGCAAAAGACCAATAGAAGAGGAACAGCCAACACACACAGAGGAAGCCAATGATGATGATGCAATGGCAAGCAAGGAAGCCTCAAAGCAAACTCAAGCAAAGGAGGAACAACAAAAAATTCCAAAAAAAGGGAATGAAGCAGTTGAAAAGCCAACCAAGAATCAAAAGCAACAAGTAGAGAAAACCTTTGTACCTCCACTGCCATATCCCCAGAGGTTCAACAAAGAAACCAAGGATCAGTATTTTCACAAGTTCCTTGAAACCTTCAAAAAGCTGGAAATCAATATTCCTTTTGCTGAAGCACTTGAG
>NC_029793.2:100831281-100832434 GCF_000816755.2 Arachis ipaensis
GATAATTCCAAACCAGTGGTTCAACCACAAAGAAGGCTAAATCCCACAATGAAGGAAGTTGTCTAGAAGGAAGTAATGAAGTTGTGGAATGCATGGATAATCTTCCCAATATTTGACAGCCCATGGGTAAGCCCGGTTCAAGTTGTACCAAAGAAAGGAGGAATGATGGTCATCACTAATGAGAAGAATGAGTTGATCCCTACTAGAACAGTGACTGGGTGGAGGATGTGTATAGACTATAGAAGATTGAATGATGCCACCAGGAAGGATCATTTCCCTCTCCCATTCATTGATCAGATGCTGGAAAGGTTGGCTGGCCATGCCTATTATTGCTTTTTGGTTGGATATTCTGGGTATAATCAAATCGTGGTGGACCCCAAGGACCAAGAGAAAACTGCCTTTACATGTCCATTTGGAGTCTTTGCATACCGGAGGATGCCCTTTGGGCTCTGCAACGCCCCTGCCACATTTCAAAGGTGTATGCTCTCCATTTTCTCTGATATGATCGAAAAGTTTTTAGAAGTCTTCATGGATGACTTCTCTGTTTTTGGTGATAATTTCAATGCTTGCCTGAACCATTTAACCCTTGTCTTAAAACGATGCCAAGAAACTAATTTAGTTTTGAACTGGGAGAAATGCCACTTCATGGTACCCGAAGGGATTGTTCTTGGCCATAAAGTTTCAAGAAAAGGGATAGAGGTTGATAAGACAAAGGTTGAAATCATAGAAAAACTCCCTCCACCAATTAATGTAAAATCTGTTAGAAGTTTCTTAGGGCATGCCGGATTCTACAGAAGGTTTATCAAGAATTTTTCAAAAATAGCTAAACCTTTGAGTAATCTACTAATGCTTGATAACCCTTTTATTTTTGATAAAAACTGCCAGCAAGCCTTTGAAACTTTAAAAAACAAACTCACAACAGCACCAATCATCACACCTCCGGATTGGGAGTTACCCTTTGAAATCATGTGTGATGCAAGTGACCTTGCAATTGGTGCTGTACTTGGGCAAAAGAAGGGCAACTTACATCATGTCATATATTATGCAAGTAAAGTGTTGAATGAGGCCCAAAGAAATTACACCACAACAGAGAAGGAGTTGCTAGCTGTAGTTTATGCTTTTGATAAGTTTAGATCATACTTAATAGGATCCA
>NC_029793.2:100837438-100837732 GCF_000816755.2 Arachis ipaensis
GGCAGTAGAGTATGTCTCAAAGTGGGTGGAAGCCATAGCCACAACCACCTGTGATGCACAGATTGTCCTCCAATTCCTTAAAAAGCACATTTTCACAAGATATGGAGTGCCCAAGAGTCTTATCAGTGATGGTGGAAGTCACTTTTGCAACAAACAGATGGAGAAGCTCCTCCACAAATATGGAGTAATCCATAAACACCTTACACCTTACCACCCTCAGACTAATGGCCAGGCTGAACTAGCAAATAGGGAGTTAAAGAAGATCCTAGAGAAAACAGTGAGAGAAAAGATTGG
>NC_029793.2:100837844-100838597 GCF_000816755.2 Arachis ipaensis
CAGAGCTTTTTGGGCCACTAAACTCCTCATCCTTGATTCCCAAGCTGCAGGAGAAAAAAGGTTGTTGCAACTAAATGAGTTAGATGAATTCAGGATAGAAGCCTATGAGAATGCTAAGATATACAAGGAAAGAGCTAAGAGGTGGCATGACAAAAAAATCACAAAGAAGGAATTCAAGCCAGGACAGAAAGTGCTCTTGTATAATTCAAGGCTTAAGATTTTCCCTGGCAAACTGAAGTCAAAGTGGACTGGTCCATACTTGGTAACAAAGGTTTTTCCTTATGGGAGCATTGAACTGCTAGATGAAGCAACAAAGAATCAATTCACAGCAAATGGTCACAGAGCAAAGCTGTACTTGGGAGGACAATGGGATAAGGAAAAAGAGGTCCAGAACCTACAGCCTTCTTGAAAGGAATTGAAGGATGTCAAGCTAATGACAATAAAAGAGCGCTTGTTGGGAGGCAACCCAACCTGAGGTAGTTTCCTTTTCATAGCCTTTTCAATAAAAATGTTGAATAATTGATATGTATTGCAAGGAGCTAAGTTTGGTGTTGCACACCAAAAACAACTTAAAGGAGAATGGAGGATTCTAAGTTTGGTGTTCCATCAAAACCTCATTCAAAAGCACATTCTAATCTCCTGCACATTGTTAGCTCCAAGCAATCGAACAGATTATTCAACCACTTAACTGCTTTTTAGTCTTAACTTCATAACCTTTAGCAAGGATACAAGATTTTTCCTAGAGTTAACCTG
>NC_029793.2:100839021-100842645 GCF_000816755.2 Arachis ipaensis
AAGGCTTGAAGATCATTTGAAGAAAGTGTATAAATAGGATAGAATTCAAGTTTTTAAGGGAGCTTTTTCCTTTTGGAGTTTTCATAATAGTTTTCGGAGAGCTTTGGATATTGAGTGATCTTTAATTTCTTAGTTTCGGGGGAGGAGAATTCCACTCTCTTCCTCTTAGTTTTATTGCTTTCAATTTCAATTGCAATTGTCTTGGATCTTGGGTTGGAGAATTGAAGGAATTCTGTTTCAATCTCATCCGAAGATCTCTCTGTTTCTTCTACTGCTTATTGAATTTAATTTCTGTTAATTGTTCTTCATCTACTTTCTTTGCAATTTACAATTCCTTTGCAATTGTTCTTGTTGGATCTAGGAAGGCATTGAGATCTAGACTTGGTTATCTAGTCTCTTGGGTCCTGAGATCCAGATTCCCCATTTCCCATTCCCTGTTTACTGTTTTCATGCTTATTTACAATTCTGTTTTTAGATCCGGTTCAGTCCAAGTGTTCTTTTACTTCTCTGTTGGTTGCAATTTACTTTCCCTCGTTTAATTTCTGTAAATCCAACTCTCAATTCCCTTTACAATTCAAGCTATTTACATTTCTTGCACTTTAAGATTCTGCAATTTACATTTCTTGCGTTCTAAGTTTCTGCCATTTAATTTCTTGTTCTTTAAGATTCAGCATTTAAATTCCTGTTCTCTTTAATTTCATGTCAATTACCCATTCCCTTTACTTTCCATGCAATTTAAATTCTGCAAATCACAAATCACTCAACCAAATCTTGATTCGCTTGACTAAATCAACCACTAAACTAAAATTGCTCAATCCTTCAATCCTTGTGGGATCGACCTCACTCCCGTGAGTTATTATTACTTGATGCGACCCGGTGCACTTGCCGGTTAGTTTTGGGTGTTTTGGAGAAATTCGTTTCTTCTGCGAAAATATCCCATCAGTCACGCTTCTTAGGCCACGCTTTCTTATTTTCTTCTTTTCTTCACCTACAAGTAATTAAAACAACCAATCAAAGTATCACCAAATTCACAAGGTTTATAAATCATTAAAAATCAATTAAATTTAGCTTGAACCTCATGATTTAGTATCAATTAAATGGTGGTTGATTGATTCAAAGAAACCATGCATTTCCATTCCAAATTACTTACTTACAATGCAAGAAAGTGCATAAAACCTAATAAAAACAAGGAAAAAGACTAGTAAAACTAGGCTAAGATGACTTGTCATCAATGCTTAGTCATTTCAATGAAGTATATGACCAAACATTAAGTTTGGTGTCCGTATATGTACCAACTTTCAGAAGGATCAACTTTTGTTCATAAAATCAAAGTCATGCATAGATGAATCATAATATGTTTCATTTTAGGAATTTATGTTAGAAAATGAATTAGAACTTATGAGGAAGGTATCAATTGTGATAAAGTGCTTACTTTTGACATAACCCCTTAGCAAAAGACAAGTTTGGTGTTCACCAAACCTTGGTTCACTAAGTAAGGGACACAATTGATCTTTCATGACTTAGAAACATAATAAATAATCTAAGCATTCACCACTACACTACCGTGTTCTGTCCTAAACCTCACCATTCTGTTGATTTGATTGAATAGGAAAGGGAAGATTGAGAAGATGACAAGAAAAAGGAGGGCCACGGCTATGACAAGCCAAGTGAGAAGTGATCACATGTGCCTAGAGAAGCGTGCTCCTTGGAAAGCAAAATTTGCATGCATGCACCATTGGACACCGAAAAGCATGCAACCAATGAGAAGATAATCCTCGTCAAGCTCTAACAATACATGCAGGCCATTCATTTCATGAATCTTCCACATTGTTCAACTCAATCCTCACCCTTCATTATCATAACCGAACTCTCTCCTCTCTTGTGGTCTTGTTGGAAAACTTGGAAGCCTTGTCCATAAATAGCCTCCAACACAACATGGAGTACACTTTCATACAAGCCACCTTCACTTAAAAACTTTAGCTTCACTTTTCTTCTAATCAATAAACACAGCCGACAAGTCCCCTTTCTCTAAACAGCATACAATTTCTTCTTCCCCTTCACAACAAAACCAAACATCACTCCAAACACAACCCTACCTATCTCTTATTCTTACCCAAATTCAATGGCTCCTTCAAGTTCAAGGAGAAGACCAGGAAAGGAACCAATGGTGACCGAACCTCCATCCTATGACACAAAGAGGTTCAAATCCCAATTTCATGAAGCAAGATACCAGAGGCTCATGAAAACAAAGCTTATCATTCCTAAAATGGGGTTCGAGCTGAGGGAGGGAGAATATCTCATCATGCGATAAATCACCAAAGAAAGAAGATGGGATCTTCTATGCCATCCTCTCACTGAGATTAGTGCTGTTATGATAAGGGAGTTTTACGCCAATACTGTTAAAGAGAGCGAAGATTGCCCCCCTTACAAAAGTTATGTCAGAGGTGTTGAGGTGAATTTTAGTCCACCATCAATTACAAGAGCTCTAAAGTTGAGGACCATAACTTATGAGGAGCTTAGCTATGAAGACAGATTGCGTGGTGATAATGACCCTGATAAAATATTGGAAGGATTATGTATTGAAGGAAGAGACTGGGAAAGAGACTCAAAGGGAATCCCAAGTTATCTGAAAAGATTTGATCTCACACCTGAGGCAAAGGGGTGGTATGAGGTAGTAAGGGGATCAATACTCCCTACTGCGAATACCTCATCGGTCATAATCAAGAGAGCTCTCTTGACATACTGCATCCTACATAGAGGGGAAATCAACCTTGCCCAACTCATAGCAGACAGTATCCAGGAGATGGCTGAAGACACATACAAATCGGGTAGGCTTGGGCACCCAAGCACGATTCTGAGATTGTGTAACAAAGTTGGAGTGCTCTTCGAAGATGAAGATACAGAGAAGGTGAGAGGAACCAAAGGAATTACAAAGAGAAAAATGGAGGGTCTTAATGAAGAGGAGGAGGAAGATCAAGAGGAAGAAAGAACTCACAGAAGAAGGTCACAAAAGAGGGACGAACAAGCTCCTGGTGTTATAGACATGAGTCAATTACAAGAAGCTCTTGAGGAGATATCACAACAAAATGTGAGAACACAAGAGCAGTATTCAAGGCAACAGGAGCTATATTTGCAACAACAAGAGCAATATCTAGAGCACCGGGAGTAATATTTGAAGGATAGAGAGCAAAATGAAGCTTGGCAGCATCGAATGGAGGAAACACAAGCAAGCTGGCATCAACAAATGATGGCTCAACAACAAGAGTTTCAAGCAAAGATTCTTGAAGGACAAAAGGAACAATCGACAGAATTTCGAGAATCATATGATAAATTGTACTTGAGCCAGGGCAGATATGGGGAATATACTCACAACTTGTATCAGTGGAAGAACGTTCATCATACCATTGGAGAGACTAGACAAGTACAGCGAATAGAGCATTATGAAAATACACAAGCAAAGTTGAATTATTTGACCCACTGTATGCCAGGATTAAATTCACAAATCAAACCATTTGAGCTGTGCCAAGACTTAAGAGACCAACAGAAAGCAAAGACCCAGCATTATACAGAAATGATGTATCAAAGATTGGAGACAGATGGGCTCACAGGTCTCATAGATCCTAT
>NC_029793.2:100843092-100850888 GCF_000816755.2 Arachis ipaensis
CCAGTACATATGTCTTTAGAATTGGTGGACAAGTCAGTGATATGTCCCAGGGGTGTGATTGAGAACCTTCTAGTCAAGGTAGACAAATTCATATTCCCTGCTAATTTTGTGGTCTTAGAGTCAGATGAGGAGGATAGTGATTCCATTATACTGGGAAGACCATTCTTGGTCACTGCTAGAGCCATTATAGATGTAGAGCAAGGAGAGTTAACCCTCATAATGCACAATGAAAGCATCACCCTGAATGTATTCCCAGAAATGTAGCTCACAGATGAAACAAAGGAGTGCATAAAAACTGACAAGGAGGACTCACAGTGGAAGAAAGAAATTAACAAGACAATCAGTAGTCACTCTCCGAAACAAGAAATAGATAACACAGCAGGACAAAAAGAGAAAGAGATTATACAAAGTGATGAAGAAATTCAAGAAGATATTGAAGTGTTGGCTACTAAGGAGAAAAATCCCAAAGTGAAGCCCACTTGCAAGGAGAAAGGATCAACAAAAAGAGAGAAGAAAAACAAGAACAAAACCAAGAAGGGTTGGAAGAACAAAAAGATTCCAACAGAAGGGCTCTCCAAGGGGGATGAAGTACAGTTGATTTATCAACAACTGGGAGCAAGCCAACAGACTAATGATTATTATACGGTCAGCAAAATACTCTCACTGGAGCATGCTGAAATTGAGCATCAAGGAACAAAAAAGAAGCTCACAATCAGGGGGGACAAGCTGAGACATTACAGTCATCAACCACCATAAAAGAAGGGTTCAATGTCAAGCTAATGACAATAAAAGAGCGCTCCATGGGAGGCAACCCATGATTTAAGATTCTTGTTCGTTTTAAATTCAATAAATTATGATCACCTTAAGTATGGTTTTGAATTTTTCTAGACATACTTGAAAGATGCATTATTTGAAATACATGCCAGACTTCTAAGTTTGGTGTGCTTGACAGCACACAAAAATCAGCTCTTCAAGCATTCTTAGATCATATGCTTAGTCATTTTGATGAAGTATATGACCAAACACTAAGTTTGGTGTCTGCATATGTACCAAACTTGAGAAGAGATCAACTTTTGTTCAGAAAATCAGAAACATGCACAGATGAATCATGCATTGTTTTATTTTAGGAATTCATGTTAGAAAATGGATTAAAACTTAGGATGAAAGTATCAATGTGATAAATGACTACATTTGACATTAATCCCTTAGCAAGAGACAAGTTTGGTGTGCACCAAGCCTTGGTTCACTAAGTAAGGGACACAATTGATCTTTTATGACCAAGAAACATAATAAATAAGCTAAGCATTCACCACTACACCACTGTGTTCTACCCTAAACCTCACCATCTTTGTTGATTTAATTTGATAGGAGAGAGAAGATTGAGAAGAGGACAAGAAAAAGAAGGACCACGGGCATGACAAGCCAAGTGAGAAGTGATAACATGTGCCTAGAGAAGCGTGCCCCTTGGAAAGCAAAATTTGCATGCATGCACCATTGGACACCGAAAAGCATGCAACCAATAAAAAGATAATCCTCGTCAAGCTCTAACAATACATGCAGGCCATTCATTTCATGAATCTTTCACATTGTTCAACTCAATCCTCACCCTTCATCACCATAACCGAACCCACTCCTCTCTTGTGGTCTTGTTGGGAAACTTGGAAACCTTGTCCATAAATAGCCTCCAACACAACATGGAGTACACTTTCATACAGCATATAATTTCCTCTTCCCCGTCACAACAAGACCGAACATCACTCCAAACACAACCCTACCTATCTCTTATTCTTACCCAGATTCAATGGCTCCTTCAAGTTCAAGGAGAAGACCAGGAAAGGAACCAATGGTGACCGAACCTCCATCCTATGACACAAAGAGGTTCAAATCCCAGTTTCATGAAGCAAGATACCAGAGGCTCATGAAAACAAAGCATATCATTCCTGAAATGGGCTTCAAGCTGAGGGAGGGGGAGTATCCCATCATGAGACAAATCACCAAGGAAATGAGATGGGAGCTTCTATGCCATCCTCTCACTGAGATTAGTGCTGTCATGATAAGGGAATTTTACGCCAATGCTGTGAAAGAAAGCGAGGATAGCCCCCTTATAAAAGTTATGTCAGAGGTGTTGAGGTGGATTTTAGTCCACCATCAATTATAAGAGCTCTAAAGTTGAGAACCATAACTTATGAGGAGCTTAGCTATGAAGACAGATTGCGTGGTGATAATGACCCTGATGAAATATTGGAAGGATTATGTATTGAAGGAAGAGACTGGGAAAGAGACTCGAAGGGAACCCCAAGTTGTCTAAAGAGATTTGATCTCACACCTGAGGCAAAGGGGTGGTATGAGGTAGTAAGGGGATCAATACTCCCTACTGCGAATACCTCATCGGTAATAATCAAGAGAGCCCTCTTGACATACTGCATCCTACATGGAGGGAAAATCAACCTCGCCCAACTCATAGCAGACAGTATCCAGGAGATGGCTGAAGACATATACAAATCGGGTAGGCTTGCACACCCAAGCACGATTCTGAAATTGTGTAACAAAGCTGGAGTGCTCTTCGAAGATGAAGATACAGAGAAGGTGAGAGGAACCAGAGGAATTACAAAGAGAAAAATGGAGGGTCTTAATGAAGAGGAGGAGGAAGATCAAGAGGAAGAAAGAACTCACAGAAGAAGAAGGTCACAAAAGAGGGACGAACAAGCTCCTGGTGTCATAGACATGAGTCAATTGCAGGAAGCTCTTGAGGAGATATCACAACAAAATGTGAGAGCATAAGAGCAGTATTTAAGGCAATAGGAGCTATATCTACAATAACAAGAGCAATATCCAGAGCACCTGGAGCAATATTTGAAGGATAGAGAGTAAAATGAAGCTTGGCAGCATCGAATGGAGGAAACACAAGCAAGCTGGCATCAACAAATGATGGACCAATAACAAGAGTTTCAAGCAAAGATTCTTGAAGGACAAAAGGAACAATCGACAGAATTTCGAGAATCATATGATAAATTGTACTTGAGCCAGGGCAGATATGGGGAATATACTCACAACTTGTATCAGTGGAAGAACGTTCATCATACCATTGGAGAGACTAGACAAGTACAGCGAATAGAGCATTATGAAAATACACAAGCAAAGTTGGATTATTTGACCCACTGTATGCCAGGATTAAATTCACAAATCAAACCATTTGAGCTGTGCCAAGACTTAAGAGACCAACAGAAAGCAAAGACCCAGCATTATACAGAAATGATGTATCAAAGATTGGAGACAGCTGGGCTCACAGGTCTCATAGATCCTATATGGGATAGAAGGTGCCCTAGTGAAGAAGTTCAAGATTATTCCAAGCTTGGAAAAAGAAAGAAGAAGAAGGGAGAATCAAGCAAAGGCTAGGAGCATGACAAATAAAAGGTGGTGAAACTCTTTCATAATTTTAAATTAAATAAGGAAGATGTGTATCTGAAACATGATATACCTCCAAGTGCCTTCTTTTTGTTCTGCATAATTTTTGCTAGAATAGGCTATCTGCATAATCTTGTTATCCTTCATTAGCTTGAATACTTTGCTTTGTTCCCTTGCTGTCTGAATAAAAGAGAGATGTCTTGATTTAGAAAAGTAATTGTTCAATGTTGCAAAAGTTAGAATGAAAGTTAGTGGTGGTATGTGTTTGATTCAATTGTTAGCTCACAAAATAAATGCTGCATAATGACATGCTCCTTGAAGCCTAAACTAGTTTGCCGATATGAAGCCTTGAATTAATAAAGAATCCCTTGAAAATAAATCAAAACAGAAAGAAAAAGAAAGAGCAAAGCCAAGAATTGGCAAAGAAATAAATAACAAGGCTAGACACCAATAGCTTAGACCCTAGGACACATGCCTGTGGTGTTTTTGTACTAGGTGATGACATGTCACCATGTCATGTTTTTCTATGCTTTTTCATACAAGAAATAGATGATTTGTGCTTAAATATTGAATGCTTTTGTGCTTAAATGGTATATTTTCTTGATCTTTTAATTTTATGAATCTTGTAGGAAATAAGAAGAAAAAGAAGCAAAGAAGCACAAAATAAGCTAAAAAGGAGAAAAAAAGAGCTTTAGGGAACACTTTGAAGTTGGAGCACACTTTGGAGCCTTAGTCCACGCTTTTAAAAGCGTGTCCCATGACCAAATTAAAGGAGAATAGGCAATCAGCATACAATGCTCCGCTCTTGCCAAGAGCTGAGCATTACCCTGATGCAAAGATGAGCTTGGAAGCAAAATTTTGGCTAACTTAAAATCTGGGCGCTCACAGCATGACCATGCCTCCTTCAAAGGGCTATAACTTGAGCTACAGATGTCCGATTGATGTGATTTCAGTTGCGTTGGAAAGCTGACATTCAGAGCTTTCGAACGATGTATGGAAATCTATATTTGGCATGAAATTGAGGTACGAATGAAATGTATCTTTAAGGGCCAAACACAAGCAAAAAAAATCAGCCAATGCTTCCACCAAGGCTCGAAGCTGGAGCCTCACTCCAAAGCAAAGTAGCACTCACTTGGAGAGCACAGCGCTCTCTTGGAGAGAGCATTGTCGTGCTCTCTTCATAAAAATTCAAGGAAAATCTTTTCTCCAAATGCTTTCACAAGGGTTTGAACTTGGGACCTCCCCTTGGAAGCACCAATGCTCAGCTCACAAGGAGAGCAGAGCGCTACTCCTTGGTGCAACACAAGCATGCTTGACACGGGCCAAAGGGAAATGAGATGCGCAACATGACACGGACCAAGAGGAAGCTTGGCACGCAACAAGGATCCCCAAGAGAAGCTTCAATGCTCCGCTCCCCACAAGAGCAGAGCATCCTCCTGGGAGCAATTTTCACATGGGCCAAAAATTCAATAAAAATCCAATTTAATTCAATTCTTCACCAATTGAACCAAGGCCATCCAAAACCCATTTCTCCTCAAATCCAAAGCAAGAAAAGCCCACATCATCACTCAAAGGCACAAGAACAAACTAGAATTAGGATTTTCATTTAATTTGTTTTTCATTTCAATTTTATTTTCATTTTCACTTTGTAAAGCCTATATAAAGGCATCAATTCCATCTCCTTAAAGGGGGAGCTCCAATATAGATCATAGGAGGTTAGCTCCAATAGAGAGTAGTAGTAGAGAGCTCACTTTTATATCTTAACTTAAATTGGAGAATTGAAGGAATTCTGTTTTAATTCTCACCTTGAATTCTCTCTTGTTCTTTTACTGTATAATTCAAATTTCATTCGCTGTTTTAAATCTTCTTCTTCTGCAACTTTAGTTTTTTTTTTTTTTTTTTGGATCTTGAATTGAGGTTGAAGAGCTCCATTAGAAAGTATTGAGGGAGGTTGGCTCCACTAGGAAGCATTAGGATTAGGGAGCTCTCTCTTAGTTTTCTTTTTTGTTTTGGATCTTGGGTGGAGAATTGAAGAACTTCTGTTTCAATTCCACCTTGAGATCTCTTGTTAATCTTTCTGCATAATTCAAATTCTGTTTACTGCCTTCACTTTCTTTTCTTCTGTAATTTACTTTTATATTTTCATTTTGCAATTGTTCTTGTTGGATCAAGGAAGGATTTGAGATCTAGACTTGTTTTCTAATCTCTTCCACTCCTGATATTTTCGACATCCTTTTAATTGCTGCAAATTAAGCATCAGTTTTTTTGTTCTCATTCTTCAAGCATTTTTGCTTTTCTGTTTAAGATCTATTGCAATTCAATTCATCTTTAGTTCTACTGTTTGTTGCAATCTGCTTCTGCTTGTTTAAATTCTGCAATTTCAGCTCCCAATCCCTTTTATAATTCAAGCAATTTACATTTCTTGCACTTTAAGATTCAGTCATTTACATTTCTTGCAATCTAAGTTTCTACAATTTACATTTCTTGCTATTTAAGTTTAAGCTATTTTATTTTCTTGTTCTTTAAGTTACTTGCAATTTACTTTCTGTTGGCTGCATTTCACACAATTCACTCAATGTTAGCTTGACTAAAATAATCACCCACTAAAGTTGCTTGATCCATCAATCCCTGTGGGATCGACCTCACTCATGTGAGTTATTACTACTTGATGCAACCCGGTACACTTGCCGGTGAGTTTCGTGTTGGATCGTTTTTCACACATCAAGTTTTTGGCGCCGTTGCCGGGGATTGATTTAGATCAACAATGATTAAGTGGGTGAGAGGTCTAGATCAAGCCGTTTCTTTATTTTTATTTTCTGTTTTAGATTGAAACCAAGGTGTTTGAGTTTTTGCCTCACTAAGAAATTCTCATCTCTGTTATGAGTAATTTCAATTTTCCTTGGTGTTGTGTTTTCCAAAATTCAAATGGACTTCAACTCATCTTATGATCAAACAAATTTTATGGGATATTGCCCACCATCACCAATGGTGGCTGGGAGTGTTTCCAAGAAACTACAAATCCTGAGCAGTCAACTCACATGAGAAATTGTCCAACCTCACCTCCCACTTCTACATTTGAAAATTATTCATCACCTAAATATGCCTCAACACAAACCTCCATAAGCCAAAGACTCTCAAAACTTGAGTCCATGTTCAACAGAATGGTGGAGGAACATCAACAATCCCAGAGGGAACTAGAAATCCTTTCTTAGGAGACGGATGAGCAATTGGAGGACACAGATAAACGCTTAGAACTACTAAGCAAGGAAAATGAAGACCAATTGATGGATGTGAAGGATAAAGTGGAAGAGCAATATGAGGAGGCTACTGCATCAAGTGAACTTTCAATGAAGAATGAGGTGGTTGAAAATGAAACTGCACTTGAGGTGACAAAGGAACATGAACATTCACAACCCTCACAAACTTCCCTTGAATCTGTGATCGAAAAAATATGAAGAGGAGATGAAGAAATCTTGGGAAGAACAACAAACCTCCTCCATAAAAGAACTATTAAGTCAAATGTTGAGTGCAAAGAAAGGAGTGGAGGAACAAAAATGTGAGGAAGTCATTCAAGAAAATTCACACTCAAGTGGGGCAGAGAAGTACATGAAGGAAGAGCTCATTGAGCCACCAATTCAAAAGGCTCAGGATGAAGACAAAACTCCAATAATCACACAGCAACCAAGCCTTGAATCCAAAGAAGTGAAGGCAACTAGCAAGAACACCAATTCTGTCCCTAATCCAGCAAGCAAGATCAATCAAGCCATTTGCAAAAGGAAGCTTGCTGAGGAAAGGCCAAGACAAGAGACACTAGCTGAATCTTTCCCTCCTTTGAGGTCATTCCTCTTGACAAACTGGAAGAAGAGGAAGAAAGTGAAGAACAACATGTCAAGCTAATGACATTAAAAGAGCACTTGTTAGGAGGTAACCCAACCATAGGTAACATTTCTTCTATGCTTTGTTTTCTTTCTTTGCTTTGTTTAAATTCAATAAATTGGCATATGGTTACATTATAAGTTTGGTGTTGCTTTGCAACAAATTGTTTTCAATCTTTTTGGATGATTGCATCAAATCAAAAATGAAAGTGACACACCAAGATTCTAAGTTTGGTGTGCCACTTATTTTCTATGCAATTCATTCAAGCAACACTACTTGTCTGCATAACCATAATGCCTCTGCAGTTTTATTTTTCTCTTTTAAATTGACACTTTTTCATTCTACTTGCTTTAGTCATTTTTCTGTTTTTAAATACTTTTATTTAGTTTGCGTATTAACTGTTTTTGTTAATACATTATCAAGAGATCCTTATTCATGACAGATTCTTTGCTTGGTGATTGTATTTAATATACAACAGTTTCATTTAGTCTTGTTTCAAATAAAATTGACATGTG
>NC_029793.2:100850912-100857780 GCF_000816755.2 Arachis ipaensis
AAGAATAGAGGAAAAAGGACAACAATAATGAGGATGAACTACAAGGTTGTAGAGTTCCTTTATTTATTATTTATTTCCAGCACTTAAATTGCATGATTGTCTTCATCCTTTCTGTTTACATGTGTGTATGAATAAAGCATAGCTTGAATCTTGATTTGTAACATGTTGCTGTGGCATTATGACTACCGACTTGAGTTTTGTAAAGCTTAAAGCAGTAAAGTATCATGATCATAAACAAACAAGGCATTAAAGAAGAACTTAGCATGTGCATAAAAGTTTTGGAAAGCTAGTATGATTAATTGTTGCTCAATTGCATTGGATTTTATTTAATTGAAGTTTTCATCTAGGACATTTTGTGAAATCTTTTGAAAATCATGAAAACCTTGAAGAAGCAAATACAATTAAAGCAAGAAAAGAAAAAGGGAAAGAATGAGAAAGCTGAAGGCTCTGAGTACCAATGGCAATTTATTTGCTAAGTACTTGTGGTGTTTGTGTATCAAGCCAAATGCTTGAAAACAAAACACTTAGAATTCAAGGTTAGGCTCAAAGTGCAAAAGCACTCCCTCAAAGCTCAAGGCTCTGAGCATCAATGATTAGAGAGTCAAGAAAAGAAAAGAAAAATGAGCTTAATGAAGTCCTCTAATTAAATGCTTGTGGTGCTTATGTATCAAGTGGTAATACTTGAAAACAAAGCATTTAGAAGTCGTAGCTTTGTTATCAACTCATGAGGCAAAGCACCCAAAAGGAGAAGCTAAATAAGGAAATCAAAAGCTTGTTTCAAGGAAGAAATATAAGAGAAAGATTTCATAAAATGAGCTAGATAGAAGCATCAATCATTTACATTTCTTTTGTGATTGTAGCATGCTTAGAAAACTAGCTAACCATGAACATTGAGTTGCTATTCTTCTTACCTTGGATTGTCAATCTTTAATGCATGATTCTTTTCTTGCTTGAGGACAAG
This sequence comes from Arachis ipaensis, assembly GCF_000816755.2. NCBI lineage: Eukaryota > Viridiplantae > Streptophyta > Magnoliopsida > Fabales > Fabaceae > Arachis > Arachis ipaensis. Next base: position 100,851,874 of record NC_029793.2, read on the forward strand.
CAAGGTTTAAGTTTGGTGTTGTGATGACATGTCACCATGTCATGTTTTTCTATACTTTTTCATCCAAGAAATAGGTGATTTGTGCTTAAATATTGAATGTTTTTGTGCTTAAATGGTATATTTTCTTGATCTTTTAATTTTATGAATCTTGTAGTAAATAAGAAGAAAAAGAAGCAAAGAAGCACAAAATAAGCTAAAAAGGAGAAAAAACGAGCTTTGGGGAACACTTTGAAGTTGGAGCACACTTTGGAGCCTTAGGCCACGCTTTTAAAAGCGTGGCCCATGACCAAATTAAAGGAGAATAGGCAATCAGCATACAATGCTCCGCTCTTGCCAAGAGCTGAGCATTACCCTGATGCAAAGATGAGCTTGGAAGCAAAATTTTGGCTAAGTTAAAATCTGGGCGCTCACAGCATGACCATGCCTCCTTCAAAGGGCTATAACTTGAGCTACAGATGTCCGATTGATGTGCTTCCAGTTGCGTTGGAAAGCTGACATTCAGAGCTTTCGAACGATGTATGGAAATCTATATTTGGCATGAAATTGTGGCACGAATGAAATGCATCTTTAAGGGCCAAAAACAAGCAAAAAAATCAACCAATGCTTCCACCAAGGCTCGAAGCTGGAGCCTCACTCCAAAGCAAAGTAGCGCTCACTTGGAGAGCACAGCGCTCTCTTGGAGAGAGCATTGTCGTGCTCTCTTCATAAAAATTCAAGGAAAATATTTTCTCCAAATGCTTTCACAAGGGTTTGAACTTGGGACCTCCCCTTGGAAGCACCAATGCTCAGCTCACAAGGAGAGCAGAGTGCTACTCCTTGGTGCAACACAAGCATGCTTGACACGGGCCAAAGGGAAATGAGATGCGCAACATGACACGGACCAAGAGGAAGCTTGGCACGCAACAAGGATCCCCAAGAAAAGCTTCAATGCTCCGCTCCCCACAAGAGCAGAGCATCCTCCTGGGAGCAATTTTCACATGGGCCAAAAATTTAATAAAAATCCAATTTAATTCAATTCTTCACCAATTGAACCAAGGCCATCCAAAACCCATTTCTCCTCAAATCCAAAGCAAGCAAAGCCCACATTATCACTCAAAGGCACAAGAACAAACTAGAATTAGGATTTTCATTTAATTTGTTTTTTATTTCAATTTCATTTTCATTTTCACTTTGTAAAGCCTATATAAAGGCATCAATTCCATCTCATTAAAGGGGGAGCTCCAATATAGATCATAGGAGGTTAGCTCCAATAGAGAGTAGTAGAAGAGAGCTCACTTTTATATCTTAACTTAAATTGGAGAATTGAAGGAATTCTGTTTCAATTCTCACCTTGAATTCTCTCTTGTTCTTTTACTGCATAATTCAAATTTCATTCGCCGTTTTAAATCTTCTTCTTCTGCAACTTTAGTTTTTTTTTTTTTGGATCTTGAATTGAGGTTGAAGAGCTCCATTAGAAAGTATTGAGGGAGGTTGGCTCCACTAGGAAGCATTAGGATTAGAGAGCTCTCTCTTAGTTTTCTTTTTCGTTTTGGATCTTGGGTGGAGAGTTGAAGAACTTCTGTTTCAATTCCACCTTGAGATCTCTTGTTAATCTTTCTACATAATTCAAATTCTGTTGACTGCCTTCACTTTCTTTTCTTCTGCAATTTACTTTTATATTTTTATTTTGCAATTGTTCTTGTTGGATCAAGGAAGGATTTGAGATCTAGACTTGTTTTCTAGTCTCTTCCACTCCTGAGATTTTCAACATCTTTTTAATTGCTGCAAATTAAGCATCAGTTTTTCTGTTCTCATTCTTCAAGCATTTTTGCTTTTCTTTTTAAGATCTATTGCAATTCAATTCATCTTTAGTTCTACTGTTTGTTGCAATCTGCTTCTGCTTGTTTAAATTCTGCAATTCCAGCTCCCAATCCCTTTTATAATTCATGCAATTTACATTTCTTGCACTTTAAGATTCAGTCATTTACATTTCTTGCAATCTAAGTTTCTGCAATTTACATTTCTTGCAATTTAAGTTTAAGCTATTTTATTTTCTTGTTCTTTAAGTTACTTGCAATTTACTTTCTGTTGGCTGCATTTCACACAATTCACTCAATGTTAGCTTGACTAAACTAATCACCCACTAAAGTTGCTTGATCCATCAATCCCTGTGGGATCGAACTCACTCATGTGAGTTATTACTACTTGATGCGACCCGATACACTTGCCGGTGAGTTTCGTGTTGGATCGTTTTCCACACATCACTAGGATATGCTTGGACAAGTAAGTTCTAAAAAGTATTTCAAAACTTGGCCACTTAGATCAACTGATTTGGGATTGCTAACTGAAAGTCCACAATAAAGAGCAACCTAGCTACAAAACACTTAGTTATCCAAAGAGATGCTGGGCATCAATGATCCTAGGAAGAAAAAGGTGAGCCATGTGTCTTTGGTGAAGGAATGTTAAGTGAAATTAAGCCAAAGGCCACTACAACATTTGCCACCAAGCCTTCAATAAGTAATGAGCTCTCTAATGCAAAAGAAAGAAGGAAAAAGCTAACAAGGGAAGTAAGCAAAAAGTAAGGCATTGTAGCAGCAACCTTAGTGAATCTTTGAAGAAACATTGTTTGTTTAACAGCAAGTAATAAATGAGCTACTATTGATCTGCATGAAATCCCATGAACCAAGTTCAACTATCTGCTTAATAAGGACATGTATACTTCTCTATTTCATTCTATCTTTTCTTATGTCTAATACTTGCTTGGGGACAAGCAAGTTTTAAGTTTAGTGTTGTGATGACAAGTCATCTTAGCCTAGTTTTACTAGTGTTTTTCTTTGTTTTTATTAGGTTTTATGCACTTTCTTGCATTGTAAGTAAGTAATTTAGAGTAGAATTGCATATTTTTTTAAATCAACTAACCACCCTTTAATTAATACAAAATCATGAGGTTTAAGCCAAAATTAATTGAATTATGAATGAATTTTAAACTTTGTGAATTTGGTGATACTTTGATTGGTTGATTTGATTACTTGTAGGTGAAGAAAGAAGAAAATAAGAAAAGCGTGGCCTAAGGAATGTGCCCAAAGGAAACAAAAAGTCGTGCCCAAGAGAAGAAAAAGTGTAGCAACATTGAGGAAGAAGGAAAGCTAAGTTGGGATAGTGAATCGAGCTCCAGAAGGAAAAAAAAAAGGAGAAAGCGAGGCACAAAGCTCAGTTAACTTAGTAAACTGAGCATCAAAGAAAGCAATACAAGGACATAAAGCTCAGTTCACTAAGTGAGCTTTATCGGGGGTTCTCAAAAAATAATTCAAGATGCAATTCCAAGGAATGAAGCCTCAAGGTCTCGAACTCATGACCCAAGGGAAGTAAGGAACGCTCCTTGCAAGAAAAACAAGAAGAATTGGCCAAAAAGCCTCCTCCAAGGTTCGAACAAGGGACCTCACACTACCAAGATTGCAAGGAAAATAAGCCAATGTGAGTTGGCTAAGATTCGAACCTAGGAACTCATGCAAGACAAGGAGAGGAGCGCTACTCTTAGCGCAAAGAAAATGAGCCAAGATGGCTCTCCCAAGGTTCGAACCAAGGAGCTCCATGAAAGGCAAGGAAGGAGCGCTCCACTCTTCCAAGGAAATTGGCATCCATTTGCTTCTGATGACAAGTCATCTTAGCCTATTTTAACTAGTCTTTTTCTTTCGTTTTCATTAGAATTATGCACTTTCTTGAGCTACAAGCAAGCTAATTAGCTAGATTTTCATGTTTCCCTTAATTGAATCAACCATGTATGAATAAGTTTACGCCAACGTTAGCCCCCTAACTTTGAGGCTAACGTTGGCACATGAAATTTACCCCTGGGCACCAAAAGTTTGCGCCAACGTTAGCCCCCTAACTTTGAGGCTAACGTTGGCATGAAGAAATCCTCCCTGGGCACCAAAATTTTGCGCCAACGTTAGCCCCCTAACTTGGTGGCTAACATTGGCACATGAAAATCACAAGGAGGAGCAAAAGTTTGCGCCAACGTTAGCCCCCTAACTTGGTGGCTAACGTTGGCGCCACAAGTACACAAAGCAAGGCCAACGTTAGGGTCAAAGTTAGACCCCTAACGTTGGCACCAACGTTCATATCAGCAAAGTGGTGCTAGATGATATGAAAAGTTGGAGCAAAAGTTAGACCCCTAACTTTTGCTCAAACTTTTGGTCCAACTTTTGCAAAACTCAAACCCGGTTCAATTGGTTCACCTTGGTTCTTCTTCAAACTTCAAGAGCAATCAACCAAGGCCTCTTTCAACCCAATTCCACCAAGAGCAAAGGCCCAACTCAAAGCTTGAAGATCATTTGAAGAAAGTGTATAAATAGGATAGAATTCAAGTTCTCCAGAGAGCTTTCTACTTGATGCGACCCGGTGCACTTGCCGGTTAGATTTGGGTGTTTTGGGAGAGATTCGTTTCTCCACCAAAATATCTCACCAGCTTCCACTAAGAGTCGAACCTGGGAGCTTGAAGCCCAAAGCAAGGCGCTACAATAGGGAGTTCAGTTGGTTTTCCCAACTGAGCACTACTCTCCCCTCATCCCCCACACTATGGCGCAACAAGAAGCGCACCAAGGAGATGTCATGCGCGCAATTGACACGGACAAAGGAGCTGTGACACACCAAATTGGGCAACACAAGGCAACATTGGGCGCTCAGCTTGGTATTTGAACTGAGCCATCCCCTAGGAGGTGCACCTTGGGCCAAAAATCAATCAAAAATCCAAATTAATTCATTTCTTCACCAAATTTTAGAGCCCACCCAAATTCTTAGATCTAAATTAGGAAGTGTATAAATAAGTGTTAGTTTGATTTAGAAAGGACCTTTTGCTTCTTTGAGAATTCTCATTTTTTGTAATTTGGAGCTTTTTACTTTGAATTTGGATCTTAGAGAATTTGGAAGGAGAATTAACCTCTCTTCTTCCTTGTTCTTGCTTGAGCACTCTTTACTTCTTGTTTTGGATCTTAGGTGGAAAATTGAAGAAATTCTGTTTCAATCTCACCTTGAGATCTCTTGTTTTATCTTTCTGCATAATTCTAAGAAATTTTGATTTACATTTCACATTCTGTTTATTACTTTCTCTCTTCTACTTTTCTGCGATCTACTTCTCCATTTTCTGTTGCAATTGTTCTTGTTGGATCAAGGAAGGATTTGAGATCTAGACTTGTTTTCTAGTCTCTTCCACTCCTGAGATCTTCAATTTCTCTTTTAATTCCTGCACTTGAGCTACATTCACTTTCTGCTTTTAATTCTTCAACAATTTTCACTTTGCTGTTTAAGATCCATTTTACTTCAATTCACCTTTTACTCTTCTGTTTATTGCAATTTACTTTTGCTTGTTTTAATTTCTGCAATCCCAGCTCCCAATCCCTTTTATAATTCATGCAATTTACCTTTCTTGCACTTTAAGATTCAGCTATTTACATTTCTTGCAATCTAAGTTTCTGCAATTTAATTTACTTGTTCTTTAAGATTCAGCATTTTTATTTTCTGTTCTCTTTAATTTACTGCAATTCTTCCCTCTCCCTTTACATTTCAAGCAATTTAGCTTCTGCCAATTACAAACCACTCAAACCAATACTTGATTCGCTTGACTAAATCAACCACTAAGCTAAAATTGCTCAATCCTTCAATCCCTGTGGGATCGACCTCACTCATGTGAGTTATTATTACTTGATGCGACCCGGTACACTTGCCGGTTAGTTTTGGGTGTTGGAATTCGTTTTCCAAAATATCCATCAACTAACAATATCCAAAAAATAAAAAAGTTAAAATTTTAAATTTTTTATTAATTTATTCTTAATTTGTGAACAAGTGCAGCAAAAGAAAGTCAACTGTCCGTGTGATGCATTATGTGTGGAAAGCGATCCAACACAAAACTCACCGGCAAGTGTACCGGGTCAC
>NC_029793.2:100858018-100866020 GCF_000816755.2 Arachis ipaensis
TGTGTGGAAAACGATCTAACACGAAACTAACCGGCAAGTGCACCGGGTCGCATCAAGTAATAAAACTCACGGGAGTGAGGTATATCCCACAGGGATTGAAGGATTGAGCAATTTTAGTTTAGTGGATGACTTAGTCTAGCGAATCAAGAGTTGATTTGAGTGGTTTGTATTCGACAGAAGCTAAATTGCATGAAATTAAAAGGGAGAGGGACAATTGGCAAGAATTTAAAGTGGAGAGAAATTAAAGAGGCTGAATCTTAAAGTGTAAGTAATATAAATTGCAGAAACTTAGATTGCAAGAAATGTAAATTGCAGAATCTTAAAGTGCAAGAAATGTAAATGGCTTGAATTGTAAAGGGAATTGGGAATTGGATTTGCAGAAATTTAACAAGGAAAAGTAAAATGCAATAAACAGAAAAGTAGAAGATGACTTGAATTAAACCGGATCTAAAACGGAAATGAGAAAAAGCTTGGTGTAGCAATGAAATAAAGAAATTGAAATTTAAAACTGTAGATCTCAGGACTCAAGAGACTAGATAGCTGAGTCTAGATCTCACTGCCTTCTTAGATCCAGCAAGACAATTGCAAAGGAAATAAAGAAATGTAAATTGCAGAAAGAGTAGAAGAAGAAGCAATTAATCAGAAAAGGAAATTCAATTATGTAGAAATTTAAACAAGATCTCAAGGTGAGATTGAAACAGAAGTTCTTCAATTCTCCACCCAAGATTCAAAGCAAGAAAAGTAAAGAGTGCTGAGCAAGAACAAGGAAGAAGAGAGATCAATTCTCCTTCCTAATTCTCTAGAATTCTAAAGCAACAAATCAAAAATGTAAAGGTGAGCTCTCTGTAAGTGTTCCCAGAATTCTCTCCGGAAAAGCTCTCCTAAAACTTAAATCCTAAGCTATTTATACACTTTCTTCAAATGGTCTTCAAGCCTTGAATTGGGCCTTTGCTCTTGATGGAATTGGGTTGATAAAAGCCTCTGTTGATTGCCTTTCTTCTTTCTTCAACCTTCTTCAAAGCTCTTTTCACCTATCATCAATCAACCAAACACATCAAAGCTATGTTCAAAATCATGAGTTTGTTATTCTTTCATAATATATGACAATTATAGCATAAAATCTAATGAAATTGCATTAATTCATCCATGGTTGATTGAATCAAAGGAAACATGAAATTCTACCCAATTGGCTTGCTTATGCATCAAGAAAGTGCATAAAATCAATTGAAAACAAAAGAAAAAGACTAGTGAAACTAGGCTAAGATGACTTGTCATCATAACACCAAACTTAAAACTTGCTTGTCCCCAAGCAAGAAAAGAATTATGCTCAAAGGTTCTTTCAATCAGAATGGATTTGAAAAATTACATGTATTATCCTGTGAGTGAAGTGATTAAGTGACAGCGGGTGAACTCTAAATTATCTGCTCATGCAAGGGCTTCAGTGCTTACTAGTCCCTACATCTTGAGAGTCTTAGGTCTTAGAACTTTCATCCAAATAATATCATGGAGATCTCTCTAGAGGTAATCACCTTGAAGCAGCTTAGAGTTGCTGTGCTTTGGCCTTGACTTTAAGTGTCATGTCTCAAAGCGGCTCTTTAGATAAGCTTTCAATCAATACTCCTAAACCAGTTGGTTTTAAGGTATTAGGTGTTAAAGCACCCCTAAGGATTTACTTACTCAAGCCTCTCTCTTTGACACAATTCGACCACAAGCATTTACTAGGATAACAACTCTTTGAGTTCTTGTTTCTTCTTCTTTTCTGCCTAGTAATTGATGCTCAGAGCCTTGGGCCATGTTCTTTTTGTTTTTGTATTTTCTTTATTTTCTTTTGTTTTGTTTGCTGCTTCTTGGATCAATAAATGTTTGAGAATCTCCACAACACTTCTTTGAACTCTACGTCCTGCCTATGAGCTCCCATGCAAGTTTTCATAAGCATGCAACCTCAATGCATAATCATACAACTAGAACCACCACTTTTCCTAATCTTTTGCTTGCCTCAAAATTGTTTAATTCCCCAATCCTTCTTTTCAAAGAACTTTCATGTGATGCATTTTTGAAATATTGAGTGCAAACAAGTTTGGAGAGTATAGTGTTGTAAATGATCAGGCATCTTGATTATTGAATTGCAGAAAAATTATACTAGACAGAAGGACAGATAGAGGTATAATATCACTTTCAGTTACAGCACTATCTGATAATGAATAATACAACCTTTTGGAGTTTACTTGCTGTCCTCTTCCTCATCATCATTGCTGATCTTCACATTCCTCTTTTGTCTCCTTGATTGATGATGCTTAATCTCTCCAAAAGCTTGTATGATGCTCTACAGTGGTATTGAAAGTTGCTTGTTCCCCAAGCACTTGCAAAGTGGTTAGCATGCATGATTTATTTATGGGCCTTTGAACTTACTTTGGTGTGGGAACACCAAACTTAGTACCTTACCAATGGTTTTCATGCATCAAATTAACCATGTGTGAAACTCTTTTTCTTTTTCAAAAGCAGTAAAACTGAAAACAGCAGAATAGTTAACTAGTTTGTCTAAATGCTTGAAGCTAGCATTATGCAGAAGGTGAGAATATGTTATATGATGGAATTTTGGTGGAACACCAAACTTAGAATCCTTCATCCTCCTTTAGATTGTTTTGGTGTGCAACACCAAACTTAGCTTCTTGCAATATAGATAAAACTAATTAACCTTTTTATTGAAATAGATATGAAAAGATGGTTACCTCCGGTTGGGTTGCCTCCCAACAAGCGCTCTTTTATTGTCACTAGCTTGACATCTTGCTCTTTGATTATGGAGGCTGGAAATCATAATGCCTCAGTTTTTCTCCTCTTGCTGTAGGATTTCTTTCCTCTATGACCTGCACAATCACAAACAATCCAAATAAAAATTGGATATTCTCATGCCAGAATGTAGTCAGAGGATTAGTTGACACAATGTGTCAAACAGTTAATAGGCTTTGAGAGAAAATCAGAAGAAAATTGCTTTTGTTGTACAGAACAACAAGAAACAGACACAGAACCAGAAAAGCAATGTACTCTACTGAGAGAGCAAAGTTAGTGTTAGTTTAGGCAAAAATTCAAACAGTTAGTGGGTTGGTCAAAATTAGAGAAAAATAAAGAAAAAGTGCTCGATCTAGATCACCACCTCACTTAATCATTGTCAATCTATTTTAATCCCCGGCAACGGCGCCAAAAACTTGATGTGTGGAAAACGATCCAACACGAAACTAACCGGCAAGTGCACCGGGTCGCATCAAGTAATAAAACTCACGGGAGTGAGGTCGATCCCACAGGGATTGAAGGATTGAGCAATTTTAGTTTAGTGGATGACTTAGTCTAGCGAATCAAGAGTTGATTTGAGTGGTTTGTATTCGTCAGAAGCTAAATTGCATGAAATTAAAAGGGAGAGGGACAATTGGCAAGAATTTAAAGTGCAGAGAAATTAAAGAGGCTGAATCTTAAAGTGAAAGTAATATAAATTACAGAAACTTAGATTGCAAGAAATGTAAATTGCAGAATCTTAAAGTGCAAGAAATGTAAATGGCTTGAATTGTAAAGGGAATTAGGAATTGGATTTGCAGAAATTAAACAAGGAAAAGTAAAATGCAATAAACAGAAAAGTAGAAGATGACTTGAATTAAACCGGATCTAAAACGGAAATGAGAAAAAGCTTGGTGTAGCAATGAAATAAAGAAATTGAAATTTAAAACTATAGATCTCAGGACTCAAGAGACTAGATAGCTGAGTCTAGATCTCACTGCCTTCTTAGATCCAGCAAGACAATTGCAAAGGAAATAAAGAAATGTAAATTGCAGAAAGAGTAGAAGAAGAAGCAATTAATCAGAAAAAGAAATTCAATTATGCAGAAATTTAAACAAGATCTCAAGGTGAGATTGAAATAGAAGTTCTTCAATTCTCCACCCAAGATTCAAAGCAAGAAAAGTAAAGAGTGTTGAGCAAGAACAAGGAAGAAGAGAGATCAATTCTCCTTCCTAATTCTCTAGAATTCTAAAGCAACAAATCAAAAATGTAAAGGTGAGCTCTCTGTAAGTGTTCCCAGAAATTCTAAAAGAAAAGCTCCTCGAAAACTTAAATCCTAAGCTATTTATACACTTTCTTCAAATGGTCTTCAAGCCTTGAATTGGGCCTTTGCTCTTGATGGAATTGGGTTGATAAAAGCCTCTGTTGATTGCTCTTGGAGTTGGAGAGAAACCCATTATGAACCGGGCCATGAATCATAAAAGCTTGAGTCAAAGTTTGAGGCAAACTTTGGCTCAAGCTTTTCATATCAGCTGCCCCCATTTGCTGCTACCAACGTTTGGGCTAAAGTTTGAGGTCAAACTTTAGGCCAAACGTTGATCCCCTTGTGTGCATGTGTGGCGCCAACGTTTGCCAAAAAGCTTGAGGCAAACGTTGGCGCAAGCTTTTCTCCTCCAGGGTATGTTGGTGTGGCGCCAACGTTTGCCAAAAAGTTTGAGGCAAACGTTAGCCCAAGCTTTTCTCCTCCAGGGTGTTGGTGTGTGGCGCCAACGTTTGCCAAAAAGTTTGAGGCAAACGTTGGCGCAAGCTTTTCTCCTCCAGGGTGTTGGTGTGTGATGACAAGTCATCTTAGCCTAGTTTCACTAGCCTTTTTCTTTGTTTTTATTAAGTTTTATGCACTTTCTTGCATTCTAAGTAAGTAATTTGGAGTGAAAATGCATGACTTCTCTAAATCAAACGACCACCATGTAATTGATGCAAAATCATGAGGTTTAAGCTAAATTTAATTGATAATTAATTGATTTATAAACCTTGTGAATTTTGTGATACCTTGATTGGTTGTTTTGATTGCTTGTAGGTGAAGAAAGAAGAAAAGAAGAAAAATGTGGCATAAGAAGTGTGCCCAAGGAAGCAAGAAGCGTGTCCAAAGGAAAGAGAAAGCGTGGCAAAGGAAAGGAAAAGTATGACCACATTGAGGAAGAAAGGGAAGCTAAGTTAAGAAAGCAAACTGAGCTTCATAAGGAATGGAAGGAGAAGGAAGCTACAAAGCTAAGTTAAAATAGTTAACTAAGCACCAAAGAAAGCAAGGAAATGGTGCAAAGCTAAGTTAACTAAGTTAACTTTATCGGGACTTCTCCATTTTAATTCAAGAAGAAATTCCAAGGGATGAAGCCTACAAGATTCAAACCAAGGACCAAGGAGAAGCAAGGAACTCACCTTGCAAGGAAATTCAAGAAGAAATGGCCAAAATGCATCCTCCATGGTTCAAACTTGGAACCACACGCTACTCCTTGCAAGGGAATTCAACAATAAATAGCTAAAATGCTTCCTCCAAGTTTCGAACTTGGGAACTCTTTGAAACATAAGGAAGGAGTGCCACCAAGCTAGCAAGGAAAATCAAGGGAAAATAGCTTAAATGCTTCCTCCAAGTTTCGAACTTGGGAACTCTTGGAAACACAAGGGAGGAACACCCACTCAACCAAGGAAATTAGCTCCAAGGCTTCCTCCACCAAGTGTTGAACCTGGGACCTTGAAGTCTCAAGCAAAGGCGCTACAAGGAAAGCTCAGTTGGAAATTCCAACTGAGCATTGCCTCTCCCTCAAGCCTCCACACTTTGGCGCACAATCCTAGCACACCAAGGCATCATGACACGGCCCAGCAACAATTGAAGCGCACCAAGCTTGCCATGCGCACAACAAGGACACGGCCTAGAGCTAAGTTGGATTTTCCAACTGAGCTCTAGTGCAATTGACACCCAAACAAGTCTGGGCACACCAATTTGACACGGATAGAGCATGCTTGAAAGCTAAGTTGGATTTTCCAACTGAGCTTTCCCCTGGAGGTGCACTTTGGGCTACAAATTGGATTAAAAATCCAATTTAATTCATTTCTTCACCAAATCAAAAGCCCATCCAAATTCCAAAATCCAAGAATAGAAAGTGTATAAATAGGAGTTAGTTTGATGTATGATGAGTATTTTGGAGGAAAAATAAATCTCTCCCAAAACACACAAATCTAACCGGCAAGTGTACCGGGTCGTATCAAGTAATAAAAACTCACGGGAGTGAGGTCGATCCCACAGGGATTGAAGGATTGAGCAATTTTAGCTTAGTGGTTGATTTAGTCAAGCGAATCAAGATTTGGTTGATGGTTTTGTGACTTGCAGAATTAAATTGCATTGAAGTAAAAAAAGAACAAGAAATAAATTGCTGAAACATAAAGGACAAGAAATTAAATAGCAGAAACTTAAAGTGCAAGAAATGTAAATTACGGAATCTTTAAAGTGCAAGAAATGTAAACAGCTGGAATTGTAAAGGGAATTGGGGAATGGATTTGCAGAATTTAAACAAGGAAAAGTTGAATTGCATTAAACAGAAGAGGGAAAGGGAATTGAGATTGAACCGGATATGAAGCAGAAAAGTAAATGAACATAGAAAGGAAAGAAACAGAATGTAAATTGGGGATTTGGATCTCAGGACCCAGAGACTAGAAAACCAAGTCTAGATCTCAATGCCTTCCTAGATCCAACAAGAACAATTGCAAGGGAATTGTAAATTGCAAAGAAAAGAGATGAGGAGCAATTAACAGAAAATTAGATATTCATTCTTTCATAATATGCAACAAATATAGCATAAAACCTCATGAAATGGCATGAATTCATATATGGTTGGTTCAATCAAGGGAAACATGAAAATCTACTCAATTAGCTTGCTTGTAGCTCAAGAAAGTGCATAATTCTAATGAAAACAAAAGAAAAAGACTAGCTAAAATAGGCTAGGATGACTTGTCATCAATGTAATTAGGACCTTTTGACACTTTGAGATTTTACTTTGAATTCTCCTTTTTATTGTCATTTTCATTTTTGAGCTTTGAACTTTGAATTTGGATTTCTGAGAACTTAGAAGGAGAATTGATCTCTCTTCTTCTTGGTTCTTGCTTGAGCACTCTTTTATTTTCTTGCTTTGGATCTTGAGTGGAGAATTGAAGAACTTCTGTTTCAATCTCACCTTGAGATCTTGTTTAGTTTTCTGCACAATTGAATTTCACTTTCTATTTACTGCTTCATCTTCTACACTTTCTGCAATTTACTTTTCAGTTTCTTTTGCAATTATTCTTGTTGGATCAAGGAAGGATTTGAGATCTAGACTTGTTATCTAGTCTCTTCCACTCCTGAGATCTTCAACCTCTTTTACTTTGCTGCAAATTAAGCACTGCTTTCTCTGTCTTTTAAATTCTCAAAGCATTTCACTCTTTTGTTTAAGATCTACTTCACTGCTATTCAATTTTCTCTTTTACTGTTTAATGCAATTTACTCGTTCTTGTTTAATTTCTGCAATCCCAACTCCCAATCCCTTTTACAATTCTGCAATTTACATTACTTGCACTTTAAGATTCAGCACATTTACTTTCCTGTTCTTTAATTTACTACATTTTACCCCTCTCCTTTTACATTTCACGCAATTTAGTTTTTGCAAAGCACAAACCACTGAACCAATACTTGATTCGCTTGACTAAATCAACCACTAAACTAAAATTGCTCAATCCTTCAATCCCTGTAGGATCGACCTCACTCATGTGAGTTATTATTACTTGATGCGACCCGGTACACTTGCCGATGAGTTTTGTGTTGGATCGTTTTCCACACATCAAGTTTTTGGCGCCGTTGCCGGGGATTGATTAGATTGACAATGATTAAGTGAAGTGGAGATCTAGATTAAGCACTTTTTTCTTTTTCATTTTGACTAACACACTAACTGTTTGAATTTTTGCTTAAGCCAATTAACATTTCACTTCAGCCATGGATTGAAGTGTTGTTGCTCTCTGGTGTTGTGATTTTTATGCTTTGGTTGTATGTCAGGTACAAGGAGAATTACACCCACTTTTTGTGAACAAGATGAAAGAACCCTCAGAAGATTAAGAAGAGCTGAAAGAGGGAAAAACATTATTGGAGAAGAGGAGTCAGAAGAAGAATTCCAAGATATGGAGGAACACTTAACAAACCCACCAAATGGGGCTA
>NC_029793.2:100866047-100867610 GCF_000816755.2 Arachis ipaensis
AAATCTCAAGAGGCTTTGGATTATTCAGTAGGAGGTTCTTTACAATTGATGAAAACAGCAGAGGAAGCCCAAAATCTCATTGATATGGTGGCCAACAACCAATATTTCTTTGCTCACCAAAGGCAACGCCAACCATCACAAAGGAAAGGAGTGATGGAGTTGGAAGGAGTGGACTCAATCTTGGCTCAAAACAAAATGATGCAGCAGCAAATTCAACAACAATTTGAGCAAATGGCCAAGAGGATTGATAGCCTCCAAGTTGCAGCAGTTAATACAAGCCAACCATCATCCACATGGGGGCAAAATGAAGAGACTTAAGAAGAGCAGCAGTAAGAACAAGTCCAGTACATGCACAACCAAAATTCTGGGCCAAATGAAGTCTATGGTGATACTTATAACCCTTCTTGGAAGAACCACCCAAATCTTAGGTGGGGATGATGGGATATTTTCGCGGAAAAACGAATTTCTCCAAAACACCCAAATCTAACCGGCAAGTGCACCGGGTCGCATCAAGTAATAATAACTCACGGGAGTGAGGTCGATCCCACAGGGATTGAAGGATTGAGCAATTTTAGTTTAGTGGTTGATTTAGTCAAGCGAATCAAGATTTGGTTGAGTGATTTGTGATTTGCAGAATTTAAATTGCATGGAAGATTGAAGGATTGAGCAATTTTAGTTTAGTGGTTGATTTAGTCAAGCGAATCAAAATTTGGTTGAGTGATTTGTGATTACCAGAATTTAAATTGCATGGAAAATAAAGGGAGAGGGGTAGATTGCAGAAAATTAAAGAGCAAAGAAAGTAAATAAGCTGAATCTTAAAGTGCATAAATTGTAAATTGCAGAAACTTAAATCGCAAGAAATGTAAATTGCAGAATCTTAAAGTGCAAGAAATGTAAATGACTTGAATTGTAAAGGGGATTTGGAATTGGATTTGCAGAAATTAAATAGAGAAAAGTAAATCTCAACAAGTAGAGAAGTAAAAGAGGAATTAAAATGAAACGGATCTCAACTAGAAACGTAAATTGCTTGCAGAAGTGTTCAACAGAGAAATTAAAATGAAAACTCCAGATCTCAGGACCCAAGAGACTAGATAACCAAGTCTAGATCTCAATACCTTCCTAGATCCAAATTGAGAATTTAATTGCAAGAAAAGTAAAGATCCAGCAGTAGAAGAAAAGAGGTAAAACAGCAAATTCTCAATGATGCAGTAAATCAAAACAGAAAGAGATCTCAAGGTGAGATTGAGACAGAATTTCCTCAATTCTTCAACACCCAAGACTCAGAATCTCAAAATGCTCAAAAACCAAAAGCTCTCTGCTTATGAAAATGTTTAAAGAAAACTCTCCAAGGAAAAGCTCTCCCAAAACTTCAAATCCTAAGCTATTTATACACTTTCTTCAAATGATTATTGAGCCTTGAATTGGGCCTTTAGCCTTGATGGAATTGGGTTGATAGTGGCCTCTGTTGATTGCTCTTGGTGTTGGGAGAAAATCCATTAGTGAACCAAGCCATGAACCATTCACGTTTGAGCCAACGTTTGAGGAAAAAGGTGACTCAAACGT
>NC_029793.2:100867626-100877670 GCF_000816755.2 Arachis ipaensis
GGGGTTTTATGCAGATATGTAACTTATCCACTTTTTATTGATAATTAGGCCTAGAAAGTTTCCTTTAAGCATCAAGCAATACACTGCTATGACCTCTCATTATTCCTTTGTCCTTGGTTATTATTTTTCTATAAGCTTTAGTTCAGTGTCATGTGTACAAGCTCTTTTCTTTACTTATGCTTGACACATTATTCACTATAGACACTTGGCTCACATTCCTTCTTAGAACATTGATGCCCAGTACCTCTTTGGGTTACTAAATGTCTTGTAGTTAGGTTTCTCTTGATAGTGGACTTTCAGTTGATGATCCCGGATTAGTTAACCCAAGTCACCAAGTGTTGATGCACTCCAAAGAACTTAATGATCCAAGCAGATCCCAATACAAAGACACCACAGGCATATATTCTAAGGTTCAAGCTATTGGTCTCTAGCTTTGTTTCTTTTTATTTTTTTCTTTTGTTCTGTTGCCATTTTTGGCTTTTTCTTTTCTCTTTTTGCTTTTCTTTTCACACAAGGACTTTTATTTGATTGAGATTCATAGACAGTGAGCTGCTTTCTTCTTAAAGAGAGAACAATCTATTCCTTTTATTCACTGATAGTGAGTTGCCACACAATCACACATATATGCCACCACTTACTATTATTTGACTTCTAGCTAACAAAGAACCATCTTACTTCATGTTTCAAACATTTCTTTTATTGAATTGAAAAGATGCAGGGGACAAGACATGCATTAGTTAAGTGAAAGTAACCACACAAGCACACACTTAGACTAGCTTAAAAAAAATATTTTTACTTGTACTAGCTGAACACTTTAGCAAGATATAAATCACAGCATTTCTCAACAGCAGAAGTTAAGTATAGATACAACCTATTGGTTTGCAGTTCTTTTGTCTTCCTTTCTGTTGTTCCCTTTTTGCGTCATGGTGCGTAATGTCTTCAATTTGTGGTTAGTTCCCTGCACAATTCTCAAAAGTTGCTTGCTTTCCAAGCCCTTTGGGTGACTGATTAGTAGGCATAAATTGAGTGCGGCTTTTGAATTTAACTTGGTGTGGGAACACCAAATTTAGTTCCTTGCCACTTCCTCTGATGCAACAAGTTACTATGTGTAAAGATGCACCTTTGAAAAGTGGCTGGTGCGTTGCACAGCCCAAAGGGCATCCTCCTATAGGCGAAAACTCCAAATGGGCATGTGAAGGATGTCTTCTCTTGATCCTTGGGATCCACCACTTTTTGATTGTATCCAGAGTACCCATCCAGGAAACAATAGTAAGCATGGCCTGCTAGTCTTTCTAACATTTGATCAATGAAGGGTAGAGGGAAATGATCTTTTCTTGTTGCATCATTCAATCTCCTATAGTCTATACACATTCTCCACCTAGTCACTGTCCGAGTGGGGATCAATTCATTCTTCTCATTGGTGATGACTGTCATTCCTCCCTTTTTTGGCACAACTTGTACCGGACTCACCCAAGAACTGTCTGAGATTGGGAAAATTATCCCCGCATTCCATAGCTTCATCACTTCTTTTTGAACCACCTCTTTCATGGTTGGGTTGAGTCTTCTTTGAGGTTGAACCACAGGTTTTGATTCTTCCTCCAATAATATTTTGTGCATACAGATAGCAGGGCTGATGCCTTTGATGTCCTCAATTGTCCACCCCAACGCTGTTTTGTGAGCTTTTAATACCTCAATCAACCTTGCTTCTTCATCCATGTTCAAGGAGGAATTTATGATTACTGGCAGTGCCTCGGCTTCCCCAAGAAACACGTACTTGAGGTGAGGAGGGAGAGGCTTCAACTCCTATTTTGGTTTATCCTCTTTCTTGTCTTCAATAGATATTTCTACCACTTCCTCTCCTTGTTCTTCCTGATGCTTCAAATAGTCTTCTTCAAACATTTCTTCTACCAGCCCTTCTATCATATCCACATTCATGTAGTTCTCTTGCTCTGAGGGGTGTTGCATTAATTTGAAGACATTGATTACCATTTGTTCATTATGCACCCTGAAGGTCATTTCTCCCTTCTCCACGTCAATCGTGGTTCTTGCTGTGGCTAGAAACGGTCTCCTCAAAATGATTGAGTTGTTTCCTTCCCCTTCTGTGTCTAAGATTACGAAGTCTGCAGGGAAGATAAACTTTCCAACCTTCACTAGTAAATTTTCTACAATTCCATTGGGTATCTTGATTGATCTATCGGCCATTACTAGTGACATCCTGGTGGGTTTGACTTCTTCTATAGCAAGCTTTCTCATCAGCGACAGAGGCATCAAGTTGATGCTGGCACCTAAATCACATAGAGCATTTTCCAATGTTATCTTGCCTATGGTGCATGAGACTACGAAACTCCCTGGGTCTTTGAGCTTTGGTGGGATACCCATCTGGATCACAGCGCTACATTCTTCAGTGAGCATAATGGTTTCCTTCTCAAGCCAACTCCTTTTCTTGTTAATGAGTTCCTTCAAGAACTTGGCGTATAAGGGCATCTGTTCCAGTGCTTCAGCCAAGGGAATATTGATTTCTAGCTTCTTGAAAGTCTCAAGGAATTTGTGGAAGTGTTGATCCTTAGTCTCTTTGTTGAACCTCTGAGGGTATGGTAGTGGAGGTGTAATGCTCTTCTCCACTTGCTGCTGTCCCTGAATCACTTCCTTTGAACTATGTGGCTGGTTGTCTTTCTCTTTGAGCTTCTCTGGGGCACTTCTTCTTGTTGTCATGTCTTCATTGCTAGCTTCCCCTTTCTCTGATGATTCTTTGTTGCTATCCAAAGGCTTCTTGGTTATCTCCTTGTTGTTGTCTATCAATGTTTTTCCACTCCGTAATTGTATAGCTTTGCACTCTTCTTTTGGATTAGGAATGGTGTCACTCGGAAGTGAGCTTGAAGGTTTCTCAACAGAAATCTGTTTGGAGATTTGCCCAATCTGCTTCTCTAAGCTCTTCATGGAAGCTTCATGGTTCTTGGTTGTCATTTCTTGGTGCTTCCACATCTTATCCATCAAGGTTTCCAAGTTAGTGATTCTTTGAGATTCTGGTGACACTTGTGGTGGGTTGTGAGGTGTGGTTGGTGGATGGTAGGCATTTTGGTTGGTGGGTTGGTTATTGGATTGATAATGGTTGGGGTTGGAGTAGTTGTTTTGAGGTTTTCTGTAAGGGTTTTGGTTAGTTTGCTGCTGGTTGTGGTTTTGGTTGTTTCTTGAAGTGTTTTGGTTTGAGTTCCTCTGCCATGGTTGTTGGTTCTGGTTGTGATTGTCTCCCCATCTGAGGTTTGGGTGGTTCTTCCAGGATGGATTGTATGTGTCTCCATACACTTCATTCTAGCTGCTTCCACAATGTCTAGCATTTGCAAAGGTGTAAGAGGCCAATACTCTCCTCTGTTGTGGGTGATTGTTAACTCCTCCTTCTGGATTAGATGTATCTCCTTCCATCTCGTGGTATTCTTCCTCAGATTCTTCTTCTCCAACAATATTTTTTCCTCTTTCGGCTCTTCTTAACCTTCTAAGAGTTCTCTGGTCAGCTTCAGATAAAACAGGAACGGATCTCCCTGTACCTGACATACAAACAAAACAAAAGAAACACCAGCAAAATCACTTCACTCTATTGCTAGAATGAAGTTTAGTTTAAGCAAAAATTCGAACAGTTAGTGGGTTAGTCCACGATTAAAGAATCAGAAAAGAAAAAGTGCTTGATCTAGATCTCCACTTCACGTAATCATTGTCAATCTAATCAATCCCCGGCAACGGCGCCAAAAACTTGATGTGCGGAAAACGATCCGACACAAAACTCACCGGCAAGTGCACCGGGTCGCATCAAGTAATAATAACTCACGTGAGTGAGGTCGATCCCACAGGGATTGAAGGATTGAGCAATTTTAGTTCAGTGGTTGATTTAGTCAAGCGAATCAAAAGTTGGTTGAGTGATTTGTGATTACCAGAATTTAAATTGCATGGAAAATAAAGGAAGAGGGGTAGATTGCAGAAAATTAAAGAGCAAAGAAAGTAAATAAGCTGAATCTTAAAGTGCAAGAAATATAAATTGCAGAAACTTAAATCGCAAGAAATGTAAATTGCATAATCTTAAAGTGCAAGAAATGTAAATGACTTGAAACAAGGTTTATAAATCAATTCATTATCAATTTTGAACCGCTTGAACCTCATGATTTTGTATCAATTAAAAGGTGGTTGATTGATTTAAGGAAACCATGCAATTCCAATTCAAATGGCTAATTTATAATGCAAGAAAGTGCATAAAACTAAATGAAAACAGAAGAAAAAGGCTAGTGAAACTAGGCTAAGATGACTTGTCATCACTTAGGTCTTAGGATTTTCATCCAAATGGTATCATGGAGATCTCTTTATATGTAGTCACCTTGAAGCAGCTTATGGTTTCTTTGCTTTGGCCTTGACTCTAAGTGTCATGTCTCAAAGCGGCTCTTTAGATAAGCTTTCAATCAATACTCCAAAACCGGTTGGTTTTAAGGTATTAGGTGTTAAAGCACCCCTAAGGATTTACTTGCTCAAGCCTCTTTCCTTGACACAACTCAACCACAAGCATTTACTAGGCTAACAACTCTTTGAGTCATTGTTTCTTCTTTCTTTTCTGCCTAGTAATTGATGCTCAGAGCCTTGGGCCATGTTCTTTTTGCTTTTGTATTTTCTTTATTTTCTTTTGTTTTGTTTGCTGCTTCTTGGATCAATAGATTTTTGAGAATATCCACAATACTTCTTTGAACTTCATGTCCTGCCTATGAGCTCCCATGCAAGTTTTGACAAGCATGCAACCTCAATACATATTCATACAACTAGAACCACCACTTCTCCTAATCTTTTTCTTGCCTCAAAATTGTTTAATTCCTCAATCCTTCTTTTCAAAGAACTTTCATGTGATGCATTTTTTTGAATCATTGAGTGCAAACAAGTTTTGAAGAAAATAGTGTTGTGAATGATCAAGCATCTTGCTTATTGAATTGCAGAAAAACTATGCTACGCAGGCAGGCAGGGGTATTATGTAACTTTCAATTTAGCAACATCTGATACAAAATAATCACTGAACAATACAACCTTTTGGAGTTCGCTTGCTTTCCTCTTCCTCATCATCATTGCCGATCTTTACATTCCTCTCTCTTCCTTTTGATAGATGATGCTTAATCCTTCCAAAAGCTTGTATGATGCTCTGCAATGATATTGAAAGTTGCTTGTTCCCCAAGCACTTGAAAGAAGAAATGGTTAGCTTGCATGATTTATTTGTGGGCTTTTGAACTTACTTTGGTGTGGGAACACCAAACTTAGTACCTTGCCAATGGTTCTCATGCATTGAATTAACCATGTGTGAAACTCTTTTTCTTTTTTTTTCTTTTTCAAAAGCAATAAAACTGAAGACTAGGAAACAGTGCTGAGATTCCCTCATTCTTAGATAAGAATGTGGTTTTCATGGTGGGAATTGTGCATTCACTGTGGCAGAATGTAGAGAATCAATTTGTCTAGCTATTGATTCCAATTGCTGCTGAGTTTGCTGGTATAGCTGTTTGTTTTGATTCATGGTTGCTCTCACTCCTTCAAGATTCATTACTTCCTTTTCTGAAATTGCATTCCGTGGTGTCTCAAATGAGTGTTGGTTATTGGCTCTCTTGTCACTGAACTCTGCAGTTCCTTGGATGGTTGCTGTTGCCTTGAGTAGGCCATCTGAGAAGTAATCTACTGCTCTTCTTGTTTCTGAGGTTAATCCTTCATAGAACGCTTGAAAATCCACCTTGTCACTTGCTTTCTTGTATCTCTCCCATGCTTTGAACAATGGTTCTTCCTCTCTTTGTATGAATGGATGTACTCCTTCTTTCATCTTGATGTGTTGTTGGGATGAGGAGAATTTGGCTAGAAACTTGGCAACCAATTCATCCCAACTAGTTATACTTCCTTGGGGAAAGGTTTCAAGCCATTGTGCCGCTTCATCCTTCAGTGAGAGGGGAAATAACAAGAGCTTAATGGTATCATGGTTTACACCATTGAGATTGACAGCACCATAAGTTTTCAGAAAAATGGATAGGTGCTGTTTAGGGTCCTCCAAGGGATTTCCACCATAGGAACAATTGTTCTCTATTAGTGTAATGAGTTGTGGCTTCATGTTGTGATGTTCTTCTTTCTCAGAAACTCCTTCTTCAATGATATCCTTCCTTTTGGCTGCTCTTCTTCCCTATGACATATAAATTAACAACGGAACACACAGTGATACTTTTGCAAATTGAGTATAGTCAGTTGAGGCAAAACTTCAAACAGTTAGTGGGTTAGTCAAAAATTAAAGAAAAAGTGCTTGATCTAAACTGCCACCTAACTTAATCATTGTCAATCTAATCAATTCCCGGCAACGGTGCCAAAAACTTGATGGGATATTTTTGCGGAAAAACGAATTTCTCCAAAACACCCAAATCTAACCGGCAAGTGCACCGGGTCGCATCAAGTAATAATAACTCACGGGAGTGAGGTCGATCCCACAGGGATTGAAGGATTGAGCAATTTTAGTTTAGTGGTTGATTTAGTCAAGCGAATCAAGATTTGGTTGAGTGATTTGTGATTTGCAGAATTTAAATTGCATGGAAAGTAAAGGGAATGGGTAATTGACATGAAATTAAAGAGAACAGGAATTTAAATGCTAAATCTTAAAGAATAAGAAATTAAATGGCAGAAACTTAGAACACAAGAAATGTAAATTGCAGAATCTTAAAGTGCAAGAAATGTAAATAGCTTGAATTGTAAAGGGAATTGGGAGTTGGATTTACAGAAATTAAACGAGGGAAAGTAAATTGCAACCAACAGAGAAGTAAAAGAACACTTGGACTGAACCGGATCTAAAAACAGAATTGTAAATAAGCATGAAAACAGTAAACAGGGAATGGGAAATGGGGAATCCGGATCTCAAGACCCAAGAGACTAGATAACCAAGTCTAGATCTCAATGCCTTCCTAGATCCAACAAGAACAATTGCAAAGGAATTGTAAATTGCAAAGAAAGTAGAAGAAGAACAATTAACAGAAATTAAATTCAATAAGCAGTAGAAGAAACAGAGAGATCTTCGGATGAGATTGAAACAGAATTCCTTCAATTCTCCAACCCAAGATCCAAGACAATTGCAATTGAAATTGAAAGCAATAAAACTAAGAGGAAGAGAGTGGAATTCTCCTTCCCCGAAACTAAGAAATTAAAGATCACTCAATATCCAAAGCTCTCCGAAAACTATTATGAAAACTCCAAAAGGAAAAAGCTCCCTTAAAAACTTGAATTCTATCCTATTTATACACTTTCTTCAAATGATCTTCAAGCCTTGAGTTGGGCCTTTGTTCTTGGTGGAATTGGGTTGAGAGAGGCCTTGGTTGATTGCTCTTGGAGTTTGGAGAGGAACCAAAGTGAACCAAGTGAACCGGGTTGGAGTTTTGCAAAAGTTTGAGTAAAAGTTTGAGCAAAAAGTTTGAGGCAAATTTTGGTCCAAACTTTTCATCCTCTCTTCCTCCTAATTCCTACTTTCCATTGCTTTTTGAATCACCTCATTTGGAGCTCTGTAGCTCAAGTTATTCTTGTTGGAAGTATACCCCTTCAAGCTGTTGTGGTGTGTGGCGCCAACGTTAGCCCAAAAGTTAGGGGCTAACGTTGGCGCAAACTTTTGCTCCCCCTTTGTGTTTTTCATGTGCCAACGTTAGCCCAAAAGTTAGAGGCTAACATTGGCGCAAACTTTTGCTCCCCCTTTGTATTGTTCATGTGCCAACGTTAGCCCAAAAGTTAGAGGCTAACGTTGGCGCAAACTTTTGTTGCCCAGGGGGTGTTTTTCTCATGCCAATGTTAGCCACAAAGTTAGGGGCTAACGTTGGCGCAAACTTTTGGTGCCTAGGGAGTAACTTTCATGTGCCAACGTTAGCCCAAAAGTTAGGGGCTAACGTTGGGGCTAACTTTTCACCCAAAAGTTTGTGCAAAAGTTTGAGGCTAACTTTTGGTCCAGCTTTTTGCTTCCTGGTTCATTTTCACTTTAAGCATGAAAATCTACCCAAATTAGCTTACTTGTAGCTCAAGAAAGTGCACAATTCAAGTGAAAACAAAAGAAAAAGACTAGTAAAACTAGGCTAAGATGACTTGTCATCAGGGGAGACAATCACAACCAGAATCAACAACCATGGCAGAGAAACTCAAATCAAAACACTTCAAGAAACAACCAGCAGCAAACTAACCAAAACTCCTACAGAAAACCCCAAAACAACTACCCCAACTCCAACCATTACCCATCCAATAACCAAACCTCAAATCAAAACACTTACCCTCAACCCTCAACACCCCACAACCAACCAATCTCACAAGAATCTCAAAGGATTAACAACTTAGAGCTTCTGATGGAAAAAATGATGAAAACTCAAGAGATGACATTGAGGAACCAAGAAGCCTCCATGAAAAATATAGAAAGGCAAATTGGACAAATCTCCAAGCAAATCACCATTGAAAGGTCATCAAATTCACTGCCAAGTGACACCATTCCTAATCCTAAAGAGGAGTGCAAGGCAATTCAACTGAGGAGTGGAAAAGTCCTGGTGAAAAATGAAGAAACAACCAAGAAGCCAAAAGAAAGTGACAAGAAACAAGCTAAAAAAGAGAAGGCCAATGATGAAGATGTAACAGCAAGCAAACAAACTCAGAATCAAGCTCAAGAAAAAGAAGATCAGCCACAAAAATTAAGAAAGGGAAAGGAAGTAGTTGAGGAGCCAACTAAGGACCAAAGGCAGGGAATGAACTTCACTCCTCCCTTGCCATATCCTCAAAGGTTCAACAAGGAGACTAAAGATCAACACTACCCAAAATTTCTTGAAATCTTCAAGAAGTTAGAGATCAATATTCCCTTAGCTGAAGCACTTGAGCAAATGCCCCTGTACGCAAAGTTCTTGAAGGAACTTATCAACAAGAAGAGGAGTTGGCAAGTCAATGAAACTATACTGCTCACTGAGGAATGCAAAGCACTAATCCAGAAGGGACTTCCTCCCAAACTCGAGGACCCTGGGAGTTTCTTTCTACCCTGCGCCATTGGCAGTATGACCATCAAGAAGGCGATGTGTGACTTGGGAGCTAGTATCAATCTAATGCCTGCCTCCCTAGTGAAAAAGCTAGGAATAAAAGAGGTGAAACCAGTACAGATGTCTCTAGAATTGGTGGACAAATCAGTGATATGCCCCACGGGTATAATTGAGAACCTTCTAGTCAAGGTAGACAGATTCATCTTCCCTACAGATTTTGTGATCCTAGATTCGAATCAGGATGAGGGCAACTCCATTATACTGGGAAGACCGTTCTTGGCCACTGCTAGGGCCATCATAGACATAGAGCAAGGAGAATTAACCCTCAGGATACATAATGAAAGTATCACTCTGAGTGTACTACCAGAAACACAGAGCAGTAATGAAAAGAAGGATGGTACAGAAAAAGACAAGGAGAATCTGCAGTAGAAGGAGGAAATCAACAAGACAAACAACAACCGCCCTCCCAAGCAAGAGATAGATGATACAGCAGGCCAAAAAGAGAAAGAGACTGTGCAAAGTAATGAAGAAGCTCAAGGGGACATTGTAGTATTGGCAAATAAGAAAAGGAATTTCAAAAGGGAGCCTATTTTCAAAGAAGAAGGGTCAACAAAAGGAGGGAAGAAAAACAAAAACAGAATCAAAAAGGGGTGGAAGAACAAAAAAATTCCAACAGAAGGGCTCTCCAAAGGTGACAAAGTGCAGTTAGTCTATCAACAACTGGGAACAGACCAACAAACTAACGATTACTATACTGTGAGTAAAATATTATCACTAGAACATGCTGAGATAGAGCACCAAGGAACAAAGAAGAAGCTCACAATCAGAGGGGACAAGTTGAGGCACTACAGTCATCAACCACCATAAAAGAGGAAGTCAATGTCAAGCTAGTGACAATAAAAGAGCGCTTGTTGGGAGGCAACCCAACCTGAGATAGTTTCTTTCCATAGTTATTTCAATAAAGAGGTTAATTAGCCTTATCTACATTGCAAAAAGCTAAGTTTGGTGTTGCACA
>NC_029793.2:100877897-100883069 GCF_000816755.2 Arachis ipaensis
CCAAAATCTCATCATAAAACATATTCTCACCCCCTATATAATGCTAGCTTTGAGCATTTAGATAAACTAATTAACTATTCTACTATTTCAAAATCATTAGTTTATTTCTTGTGAAAAAGAAAAAGAGTTCACATACAATTTGTTGCATGAGAAATATTGGCAAGGAACTAAGTTTGGTTTTCACACACCAAAATAAGTTCGAGAACCCACACACAAGCTTTGCAGATTTACCAACACCTGAAGGGGTTGAACAGCAAGCAACAATTGAGGAGCAGGCAGAAAAATAGCCAACAACTTAAAAGAACACCTGAATTACAACTCAAAAGGAGCAAATAAGAAAGAAGAATGGAAAATTGCAACTCCACAGGTTGTACCTATTCTTGATCCTTGTTATTATGTAATGATTTAATTCAGAGAGTCCTTTAAGTCTGGTTGGAATGATTATTTAGTTGCAAGTGGAAGTACATGTTGAAGAAAGTTATCTGCATAATAATTGTCATCACTCATTAACTTGAAAAGTTTGTTTTGTTTCCCTTGCTGTTTGAATAAAAGAAAGATGTTTGATTTAGAAAAGTAATTGTTCAATGTTGCAAAAGTTAGAATGAAGTTAGTGGTGGTGTGTGTTTGATTCAACTATTAGCTCATGGAATAAATGTTGCAGAATGACTTGTTCTTGAAACTTAAGCTAGTTTGCTGCTATGATCTTTCAAAATAATGAAAGCCCCTTGAAAATAAACCAAAACAGAAAGAAAAAGAAAGAAGAAAAGCCAAAAGTTGGCAATTGATGCAAAATCATGAGGTTTAAGCTAAATTTAATTGATAATTAATTGATTTATAAACCTTGTGAATTTTGTGATACTTTGATTGGTTGTTTTGATTGCTTGTAGGTGAAGAAAGAAGAAAAGAAGAAAAACGTGGCATAAGAAATGTGCCCAATGAAGCAAGAAGCGTGTCCAAAAGAAAGAGAAAGCGTGGCAAAGGGAAGGAAAAGTATGACCACATTGAGGAAGAAAGGGAAGCTAAGTTAAGAAAGCAAACTGAGCTTCATAAGGAATGGAAGGAGAAGGAAGCTACAAAGCTAAGTTAAAATAGTTAACTGAGCACCAAAGAAAGCAAGGAAATGGTGCAAAGCTAAGTTAACTAAGTTAACTTTATCGGGACTTCTCCATTTTAATTCAAGAAGAAATTCCAAGGGATGAAGCCTACAAGATTCGAACCAAGGGCCAAGGAGAAGCAAGGAACTCACCTTGCAAGGAAATTCAAGAAGAAATGGCCAAAATGCATCCTCCATGGTTCGAACTTGGAACCACACGCTACTCCTTGCAAGGGAATTCAACAATAAATAGCTAGAATGCTTCCTCCAAGTTTCGAACTTGGGAACTCTTTGAAACATAAGGAAGGAGTGCCACCAAGCTAGCAAGGAAAATCAAGGGAAAATAGCTTAAATGCTTCCTCCAAGTTTCGAACTTGGGAACTCTTGGAAACACAAGGGAGGAACACCCACTCAACCAAGGAAATTAGCTCCAAGGCTTCCTCCACCAAGTGTTGAACCTGGGACCTTGAAGTCTCAAG
Source organism: Arachis ipaensis (assembly GCF_000816755.2). Classification (NCBI taxonomy): domain Eukaryota; kingdom Viridiplantae; phylum Streptophyta; class Magnoliopsida; order Fabales; family Fabaceae; genus Arachis; species Arachis ipaensis. The sequence goes on from NC_029793.2 coordinate 100,879,470, forward strand.
CAAAGGTGCTACAAGGAAAGCTCAGTTGGAAATTCCAACTGAGCATTGCCTCTCCCTCAAGCATCCACACTTTGGCGCACAATCCTAGCACACCAAGGCATCATGACACGGCCCAGCAACAATTGAAGCGCACCAAGCTTGCCATGCGCACAACAAGGACACGGCCTAGAGCTAAGTTGGATTTTCCAACTGAGCTCTAGTGCAATTGACACCCAAACAAGGCTGGGCACACCAATTTGACACGGATAGAGCATGCTTGAAAGCTAAGTTGGATTTTCCAACTGAGCTTTCCCCTGGAGGTGCACTTTGGGCTACAAATTGGATTAAAAATCCAATTTAATTCATTTCTTCACCAAATCAAAAGCCCATCCAAATTCCAAAATCAAAGAATAGAAAGTGTATAAATAGGAGTTAGTTTGATGTAATTAGGACCTTTGACACTTTGAGATTTTACTTTGAATTCTCCTTTTTATTGTCATTTTCATTTTTGAGCTTTGAACTTTGAATTTGGATTTCTGAGAACTTGGAAGGAGAATTGATCTCTCTTCTTCTTGGTTCTTGCTTGAGCACTCTTTTATTTTCTTGCTTTGGATCTTGGGTGGAGAATTGAAGAACTTCTGTTTCAATCTCACCTTGAGATCTTGTTTAGTTTTCTGCACAATTGAATTTCACTTTCTGTTTACTGCTTCATCTTCTACACTTTCTGCAATTTACTTTTCAGTTTCTTTTGCAATTATTCTTGTTGGATCAAGGAAGGATTTGAGATCTAGACTTGTTATCTAGTCTCTTCCACTCCTGAGATCTTCAACCTCTTTTACTTTGCTACAAATTAAGCACTGCTTTCTCTGTCTTTTAAATTCTCAAAGCATTTCACTCTTTTGTTTAAGATCTACTTCACTGCTATTCAATTTTCTCTTTTACTGTTTAATGCAATTTACTCGTTCTTGTTTAATTTCTGCAATCCCAACTCCCAATCCCTTTTACAATTCTACAATTTACATTACTTGCACTTTAAGATTCAGCACATTTACTTTCCTGTTCTTTAATTTACTGCATTTTACCCCTCTCCTTTTACATTTCACGCAATTTAGTTTCTGCAAAGCACAAACCACTCAACCAATACTTGATTCGCTTGACTAAATCAACCACTAAACTAAAATTGCTCAATCCTTCAATCCTTGTGGGATCGACCTCACTCATGTGAGTTATTATTACTTGATGCGACCCGGTACACTTGCCGGTGAGTTTTGTGTTGGATCGTTTTCCACACATCAGTGTGTGGCGCCAACGTTTGCCAAAAAGCTTGAGGCAAACGTTGGCGCAAGCCTTTTGCTCCAACCAATGTGAATTCACTCTTCCAAAAGCTTGAGCTAAAGTTTGAGGCAAGCTTTTGCTCAAGCTTTTTGTTCTCTCTTGCTCCTTGCTCTTTCTTCTTTCTTCAACCTTCTTCAAAGCTCTTTTCACCTATCATCAATCAACCAAGCACATCAAAGCTATGTTCAAAATCATGAGTTTGTTATTCTTTTATAATATATGACAATTATAGCATAAAATCTCATGAAATTGCATTAATTCATCCATGGTTGATTGAATCAAAGGAAACATGAAATTCTACCCAATTGGCTTGCTTATGCATCAAGAAAGTGCATAAAATCAATTGAAAACAAAAGAAAAAGACTAGTGAAACTAGGCTAAGATGACTTGTCATCAATGATTAATTTTTTTATATAAATTAGAAAAATAAAATAAAGTCCAGCAATATTTGGTAAATAACAGATTAGAGGTTCAAGCTAACTTTAGTTGATAATTAATTGATTTATAAACCTTGTGAATTTTGTGATACTTTGATTGGTTGTTTTGATTACTTGTAGGTGAAGAAAGGAAACAAAAGGTGTGCCAACATTATGGAAGAAGGTTGCAAGAATGGGTTTGAGAAAATGGAATTCACGTTTGAGCTAACGTTTGCCTCAAACGTCAATTCAAACGTGAGTAGCAGTTGAAGAACACCCTGGGAAAAGCCAACGTTTGCGCCAACGTTTGCCTCAAACGTAAGGTCAAACGTTGGCTCCAAAAGAGAAGAGAATTGAAGCTCCTGGGAAGGCAATGTTTGCGCCAACGTTTGCCTCAAACGTGAGGTCAAACGTTGGCGCCAAAGAGAAGAGAAATGGCATCCCTGGAGGCAGCAATGTTTGAGCCAACGTTTGACTCAAACGTGAGGTCAAACGTTGGCTCCAAAAAGAAGAAAGTTGGCATCCCTGGAGGCAGCAACGTTTGAGCCAACGTTTGACTCAAACGTGAGGTCAAACGTTGGCACCAAACAGCATGAAGGGGCTGATGACAAGTCATCTTAGCCTATTTTAACTAGTCTTTTTCTTTTGTTTTCATTAGAATTATGCACTTTCTTGAGCTACAAGCAAGACAATTAGATAGATTTTCATGTTTCCTTTGATTTAATCAACCATGTATGAATTCATGCTATTTCATGAGGTTTTATACTATAATTGTTACATATTATGAAAGAATGAATATCTCATGATTTTAAGCATAGCTTTGATGTGTTTGGTTGATTAATGATAGGTGAAGAAAGCTTGGAGAAAGGTTGAAGCAAGAAGGAATAGCTAGGAGTAAAGAGAAGACAGTGGAATAAGTGAAATTGAACCAGGAAGCAAAAAGCTGGACCTAAAGTTAGCATCAAACTTTTGCACAAACTCTTGGTTGAAAAGTTAGCCCCAACGTTAGCCCCCTAACTTTGAAGCTAACGTTGGCACATGAAATTCACCCCTGGGCACCAAAAGTTTGCGCCAACGTTAGCCCCCTAACTTTGAGGCTAACGTTGGCATGAAGAAAACCTCCCTGGGCACCAAAAGTTTGCGCCAACGTTAGCCCCCTAACTTTGAGGCTAACGTTGGCACATGAAATTCACAAGGGGAGGAGCAAAAGTTTGCGCCAACGTTAGCCCCCTAACTTGGTGGCTAACGTTGGCGCCACAAGTGCACAAGGTAAAGCCAACGTTGGGGCCAAAGTTAGACCCCTACCTTTGGCACCAACGTGAGTATCAGCAAAGTGGTGTTAGCTGATATGAAAAGTTGGAGCAAAAGTTAGACCCCTTGCACTTGCCGGTTAGATTTGTGTGTTTTGGGAGAATTTTATTTTTCACCAAAATACTCATCAAGTTTTTGGCGCCGTTGCCGGGGATTGATTAGATTGACAATGATGAAGTGAGGTGGTGATCTAGATCAAGCACTTTTTCTTTAATTTTGATTAACCCACTAACTGTTTGATTTTTTGCTTAAACTAACTAACACTTCAATCTAGCAGTAGATTGAAGTGTCACTGGTTTTGTGCATTTCTCATGCTCTGCTTGTATGTCAGGTACAAGAAGAACCATACCCAATTTTCATGAACAAGACGAAAGAACTCTCAGGAGGTTAAGAAGAACTAAAAGAGGGAAAAATATTGTTGGAGAAGAGGAATCAGACGAAGAATTCCAAGAGATGGAGGAACATTTAACCAATCCACCAGGTGGAGAAGACAACAACAATGACAACCCACCCCAGAGGAGAGTTTTAGCTTCCTATACCTTTGCAAATCCTAGACATT
>NC_029793.2:100883080-100885704 GCF_000816755.2 Arachis ipaensis
TTCAATTACAATTGTCTTGGATTTTGGGTTGGAGAATTGAAGAAATTCTGTTTCAATCTCAACCTTGGATCTCACTGCTTTATTTACTGCTTGATTAAATTTCAAGTTCTGTTAATTGCTCTTCATCCACTTTCTTTGAATTTCGATTTCAATTTCTTGTTGGATCTAGGAAGGCATTGAGATCTAGACTTGGTTTTCTAGTCTCTGGGTCCTGAGATCTAATTTCCCAATTTTACATTTTCTGTTTACTGTTTTCATGTTCATTTACTTTTCTTCTTCAAGATCCAATCTAACCCAAACCTTCTTCTACTTCTCTGCTTGATGCAATTTACTTTTCCTTGTTTAAAATCTACAAATCCAATCCCCAATTCCCTTTACAATTCCAGCCGTTTACATTTCTTGCACTTTAAGATTCTGCAATTTACATTTCTTGCATTCTAAGTTTCTGCTATTTAATTTCTTGTTCTTTACGATTCAGCACTTTAATTCCCTGTTCTCTTTACTTCCATGAAATTTAATTTCTGCAAATCACAAAACACTCAACCAAATCTTGATTCGCTTGACTAAATTAACCACTAAGCTAAAATTGCTCAATCCTTCAATCCCTGTGGGATCGACCTCACTCCCGTGAGTTTTTATTACTTGATACGACCCGGTACACTTGCCGGTTAGATTTGTATGTTTTGGGAGAATTTTATTTTTCACCAAAATACTCATTAGGGGCATACTTCAAACAAGAATAACTTGAGTTGTAGATGTCCAATTGAGGTGATTCCAAGTGGGTTAGAAAGCTGACATTCAGAGCTTTCCAACCATATATAATAGTCTCTATTGGGCACAAAATTGGCAACACAACAAGAGGACAAAGTAGACCCCAAGAAGCATACAAGAAGGGAGGTCCACGTTTGAGCTCACGTTTGACCTCAAACGTTGAGCCAAACGTGGATGACAGCATCATTGGCCTAGCTGCATAATTTTACTCAAGTAATGTTTGAGTCAACGTTTGCCTCAAACGTTGGCTCAAACGTGAATGGTTCATGGCTTGGTTCACTAATGGATTTTCTCCCAACACCAAGAGCAATCAACAGAGAATTTGTGTGTTTTGGGAGAAATTTAGTCGGATCGTTTTCCGCACATCAAGTTTTTGGCGCCGTTGCCGGGGATTGATTAGATTGACAATGATTAAGTGAGGTGGTAATCTAGATCAAGCACTTTTTTTTTTCTCTAATTTCGACTGACCCACTAACTGTTTGAATTTTAGCCTGAGATGACTGAAACTACGCTTTAGCAACAAAGTGAAGTTTTCCGGGAAATTTCTGGCTCTATGCAATGCTCTTGCTTACACAAGAGAAGCAATTTCTGCCACTAATCTCCCAAGTCCATCAACTGTTTGATACTTTGTGCCAGCTAACCTTCTGAATCACATTCTGAGCTTGAAAATATTCAATCATCACTTGAATTTTTGTGACTGTGCAGATCATGGAGGGGAACTCAACAAATTCTAGCAATCATGAGAGTAATATCCCCATCTTGAATGATAATGTAACCCATAGTTCGAAGCAACTATCCATAGCCATGAATGATGTTGCCCAATGGTTTGAAGCTTTTCCACAAGGAAGCATTATCAGATGGGAAGAACTGATGAATGGACTCCTAGTCAAATTGAATCCATCACAGAGAACTGTTAAGCCAGAGGCAGAAGTGCATCCATTCACACAAGAGAAAGAAATTGAAGGTGCTCGTGCAGTAATAAGCCAAAACAAGCAGATACATCAGCAGACTCTACAACAACTGGACATGATGGCTAGAAAAATCACTGAGTTGAGACATGCTGTAGTACATACATACAACCTGACTCAAAGCTCAAATGGGTGTAATCAAGCTGAACACAGTTTTGGGGCCATTAACCATGAGCAACAGAGTTATGAGCAACTACAATCTCCAAGCAATCACTCTAGCATGCTCCAACACAGGCCTCAGAATGATGTGTACAATCCACCTTAGAGAACTCATTCTAATGGGAGGGGGGTTGAGAACCAAAACCAAAGACCAAGGGACTTCAACTGCAACAATCCCAGCTTCAAAAACCAACTTAAAACACACCCCCACAACAATAATCACAAACACGTTCAACCCCGTCCTACCTCACCATTCGCTCAAAATGACCTTCATCAATCACCACAATTGACACAGCCACAACCACTTCCAACCTTTCAAAGAATCTATATTCTAGAAATGCTGATGGAGAGGTCCATAAAAATTCAAGAAATGATGGCAATAGAGCGGGAAGAAATAAAGAAACATCAAGAGATGATAAGCAAGAACCAGGAGGCTTCACTCAGAAAACTTGAAAGGCAGATGGAACAACTGGTTCAAAACCGTGCTGAATTGGGTGAGAAGGAGGGGACTCTGAACCCAAAGAGCCATGAAAAGGATGCTGAGTTGAAAGAGAAGGGAGTCATGGAGGAAAGTAAGAGGGCTATGGAAAGAGAAACAGAGGGAAGGAAGCCCATAGCAAGAGGAGGAAACCTAAGGCAACAGAAGCCTCAACTTCCATGAGCAACAGAGTGAAGGATGTCAAGCTAGTGACAATAAAAGAGCGCTTGTTGGGAGGCAACCCAACC
>NC_029793.2:100895704-100898526 GCF_000816755.2 Arachis ipaensis
AGTTCAGCAATATCCAGTAAACAAAAGATCTGTAAATTTTTTATTTTTGTTTAAAGTTTTAAACTAAAAAATAAATTTTTTCTAATAGAAGAAAAATATAAAATTTCAACAATATTCTAAAACTAAAAAAATTTAAAAATAAAAAATTTTAAATTTTTTAAATTAATTTATTCTTATTTTGTGAACAAGTGCAGCAAAAAAAAGACAATTTTCTGAGTGCAGCATTATCCGGAGAATAAAAAAATAAAAAATATTAAAAATTTTAGAAAACTAAATTTTTTATTTTTGAATTTTTAAATTATATGATTAATTTTTTTATTTCAATTAGAAAAATAAAATAAAGTCCAACAATATCTGTTAAATAACAGAGTTGTAAATTTATTTTTTAATTTTTAAACTTAAAAAAAAAATTTTTCTAATTGTAAAAAAATAAAAAATTCCAAATTATCCAAAAAATAAAAAAATAAAAATTTTAAATTTTTTAAATTAATCTATTGATGACAAGTCATCTTAGCCTAGTTTCACTAGTTTTTTTTTACTTATTTTCAATTGATTTATGCACTTTCTTGAGCCATAAGTAAGGCAATTGGGTAGATTTTCATGTTTCCTTTGATTCAATCAACCATGGATGAATTAATGCAATTTCATGAGATTTTATGCTATAATTGTCATATATTATGAAAGAATAACAAACTCATGATTTTGAGCAAAGCTTTGATGTGTTTGGTTGATTGATGATAGGTGAAAAGAGTTTTGAAGAAGGTTGAAGAAAGAAGGAATGGCTAGGAGCAAGAGAGAACAAAAAGCTTGAGCCAAAATTTGCCTCAAACTTTAGCTCAAACTTTTGGGAGAAAAGCTTGAGCCAATGTTTGCCTCAAACTTTTTGGCAAACGTTGGCGCCACACTTGCACACCCTGGAGGAGAAAAGCTTGCGCCAACGTTTGCTTCATGCTTTTTGGCAAACGTTGGCGCCACACATGAACACAAGGGGATCCACGTTTGAGCAAAAGTTTGACCTCAAACTTTAGCTCAAACGTGGATATCAGCAAAAGGAGGGCAGCTGGTATAAAAAGCTTGAGTAAAAGTTTGCCTCGAACTTTTACTCAAGCTTTTATGATTTACAACCCGGTTCACAATGGATCTTTCTCCAACTCCAAGAGCAATCAACCAAGGCCTTTATCAACTCAATTCCATCAAGAGCAAAGGCCCAATTCAAGGCTTGAAGACCATTTGAAGAAAGTGTATAAATAGCTTAGGATTTAAGTTTTATAGGGCTTTCCTTTTAGTTTTGCTGAGTAGTTTTTTGGAGGAGCTTTCCTTGGAGTTTGGCTGAGTAGTTGTGGAGAGCTTTTGGTTTTGAATTGTTTTGAGTTTCTGAGTTTCAGAGAGGAGAATTGAATTCTCTTCCTCTTAGTTTTCTTGTTTTCAATTTTAATTACACTTGTCTTAGGTCTTGGGTGTTGAGAATTGGGGAAATTCTGTCTCAATCTCACCTTGAGATCTCTTTCTGTTTCTTTTACTGCACCATTGGAGAATTGAGATTTAAATTCAAGTTTTCTTCTGTTTTGATCTTTAATTTCTTGCAATTGAATTCTACATTTGGATCTAGGAAGGCATTGAGATCTAGACTCGGTTATCTAGTCTCTTGGGTCCTGAGATCTAGAGTTTGCATTTTTAAATTCTCTGTTTAAAGCTTTTCAAGTTCATTTACATTTCCGTTTTAGATCCGGTTCAATTCAAGTCACCTTCTACTTGTCTGATTAATGCAATTTACTTTTCCTTGTTTAAATTCTGCAAACCCACTTCCCAATTCCCTTTACAATTCAAGCCATTTACATTTCTTGCACTTTAAGATTCTGCAATTTACATTTCTTGCGTTCTAAGTTTCTGCCATTTAATTTCTTGCTCTTTAAGATTCAGCACATTTACCTTCTCTGCTCTTTAATTTACTGCAATTGTCCCTCTCCCTTTTAATTTCATGCAATTTAGCTTCTGTCGAATACAAACCACTCAATTCAACTTTTGATTCGCTTGACTAAATTAACCACTAAAATAAAATTGCTCAATCCTTCAATCCCTGTGGGATCGACCTCACTCCCGTGAGTTTTATTACTTGATGCGACCCGGTGCACTTGCCGGTTAGTTTTGTGTGTTTGGGATTCATTTTTTGTTTTTCGAAAATACACATCAAGTTTTTGGCGCCGTTGCCGGGGATTGAAATAGATTGACAATGATTAAGTAAAGTGGAGATCTAGATCAAGCACCTTTTCTTTTCTGTTTCTCTAATTTTTTGACTAACCCACTAATTGTTTGAAGTTTTGTCTCAACTGACTACACTCAATTTTCAAGAGTACTGATGACAAGTCATCTTAGCCTATTTTAACTAGTCTTTTTCTTTCGTTTTCATTAAGATTATGCACTTTCTTGAGCTACAAGCAAGCTAATTGAGTAGATTTTCATGTTTCCCTTGATTGAACCAACCATATATGAATTCATGCCATTTCATGAGGTTTTATGCTATATTTGTTGCATATTATGAAAGAATGAATATCTCATGATTTTGAGCATAGCTTTGATGTGTTTGGTTGATTAATGATAGGTGAAGAAAGCTTGGAGAAAGGTTGAAGCAAGAAGGAATGGATAGGAGTGAAGAGAGGACAATGGAATAAGTGAAATTGAACCAGGAAGCAAAAAGCTGGACCTAAAGTTAGCATCAAACTTTTGCACAAACTTTTGGTTGAAAAGTTAGCCCCAACGTTAGCCCCCTAACTTGGAGGCTAACGTTAGCACATGAATATTCAAGGAAGAGGCAAAAGTTAGCC
>NC_029793.2:100898648-100903633 GCF_000816755.2 Arachis ipaensis
GGCTAACGTTGGCGCCACACACCACAAGGCATACAAGGGGTATACTTCCAACAAGAATAACTTGAGCTACAGAGCTCCAAATGAGGTGATTCAAGAAGCATTGGAAAGTAGGAATCAAGAGCTTTCCAAGCATATATGGCACTGCATGGTGGACACTAAAATTGAGGGAGAAAACTGCCCCGCAATGTGCATAAACGAACATGGTGGCAACCTGCAGTGAGGCCAACTGACCTCTGCACCTTCAACGGAGTATAACTCGAGCTGTAGAGCTCCAAATAATGTGCTCCCAATGGCATTGGAAAGTAGACATCCAGGGCTTTCCAACAATGTATAATAGTATGGGGTGGACATAACGTTTGAGCCTCCAGAACTGGCGTTTTCGCCAACGTTTGAGGCAAACGTTACCTCAAACGCTGCACACCAAAGCCAGCGACCATGCCCTCTTCAAATGATCATAACTTGAGTTGTAGATGTCCAATTGAAGTGATTCCAAGTGGGTTAGAAAGCTGACATTCAGAGCTTTCCAACCATATATGATAGTCTATATTGGGCATAAAATTGGCAACATGACAAGAGGACAAAGTTGGCGCCATAAATGTGCATAAGGGAGGCCAACGTTGGAGCAAAAGTTAGACCCCTAACTTTTGCCCCAACGTGGATAGCAGCAAATTTTGTGGGCTGATATGAAAAGTTAGACCAAAAGTTAGACCCCTAACTTTTGCTCTAACTTTTGCACCAACTTTTGCAAAACTCAAACCTGGTTCAATTGGTTCACTTTGGTTTTTCTCCAAACTTCAAGAGCAATCAACCAAGGCCTCTTTCAACCCAATTCCACCAAGAGCAAAGACCCAATTCAAGGCTTGAAGATCATTGAAAGAAAGTGTATAAATAGGATAGAATTCAAGTTCTTCGGGGAGCTTTCTTTTTGGAATTTTCATAATAGTTTTCGGAGAGCTTTTGTTATTGAGTGACTTTAATTTCTTTGTCTTCATTGCTTTCAATTTCATTTACACTTGTCTTGGATCTTGGATTAGAGAATTGAAGAAATTCTGTTTCAATCTCAATCTTGGATCTCTCTGCTTCTTTACTGTTAATTGAATTTCATTTCCGGTTAACTGCTCTTCATCTATTCTCTTTGCAATTTACAATTCCCTTGCAATTGTTCTTGTTGGATCTAGGAAGGCATTGAGATCTAGACTTAGTTTTCTAGTCTCTGGGTCCTGAGATCCAAATCCCCAATTTACATTCTGTTTCTTTCCTTTCTATGTTCATTTACTTTTCTGCTTCATATCTAATATAAAGCCGCAACTCATTACACTAATCAAGAACAATTGTTCCTATGGTGGAAATCCATTGGAGGATCCTAAACAGCACCTATCCATCTTTCTGAGGACTTGTGGCGCTGTCAATCTCGATAGTGTAAATCATGATACCTATAAGCTCTTGTTATTTCCTTTCTCACTGAAGGATGAAGCGGCACAATGGCTTGAAACCTTTCCCCAAGGAAGTATCACTAGTTGGGATGATTTGGTTGCCAAGTTTCTAGCCAAATTCTCCTCATCCCAACAAAACATCGAGATAAAAGAGGGAATCATTCTAAGATTCTGCAATTTACATTTCTTGCATTCTAAGATTCTGCAATTTACATTTCTTGCGTTCTAAGTTTCTGCCATTTAATTTCTTGTTCTTTAAGATTCAACACTTTTATTTTCTATTCTCTTTAATTTCCTGCAATTTACCCCTCTCCCTTTACTTTTCATGCAATTTAATTTCTGTTAATCACAAATCACTCAACAAAAACTTGATTGATGTGTATTTTTGGAAAACGAAAAAAAATGAATCCCAAACACACAAAACTAACCGGCAAGTGCACCGGGTCGTATCAAGTAATAATAACTCACGTGAGTGAGGTCGATCCCACAGGGATTGAAGGATTGAGCAATTTCAGTTTAGTGGTTGATTTAGTCAAGTGAATCAAGATTTGGTTGAGTGATTTGTGATTAACAGAATTTAAATTGCATGGAAAGTAAAGGGAATGGGTAAATTGCATGAAATTAAAGAAAACAGAAAATAAAGTGCTGAATCTTAAAGAACAAGAAATTAAATGGCAGAAACTTAGAACGCAAGAAATGTAAATTGCAAAATCTTAAAGTGCAAGAAATGTAAATGGCTTGAATCGTAAAGGGAATTGGGGATTGGATTTGCAGAAATTAAACAAGGAAAAGAAAAATTCAACAAACAGGAATGTAAAAGATGGATTCAATTAACCGGATCTTAAATGAAAATGAGAATAAGCTTGGTGTGACAACGAAACAAGGAAATTGAAATTGAAAGCTATAGATCTCAGGACTCAAGAGACTAGATAGCCAAGTCTAGATCTCACTGCCTTCCTAGATCCAGCAAGAACAATTGCAAAGGAAATAAAGAAATGTAAATTGCAGAAGAGTAGAAGAAGAAGCAATTAACAGAGATGGAAACTCAATGCTGAAAATTAAACAAGATCCCAAGGTGAGATTGAAACAGAATTTCTTCAATTCTCCACCCAAGATCCAAAACAAGAAAAGTAAAGAGTGCTGAGCAAGAACAAGGAAGAAGAGAGATCAATTCTCCTCCCAAATTCTCTAGAATTCTAAAGCAACAAATCAAAAATATGTAAAGGTGAGCTCTCTGTAAGTGTTCTAAGAATGCCAAAGGAAAAGCTCGCCGAAAAACTTAAATTCTAAGCTATTTATACACTTTCTTAAAATGGTCTTCAAGCCTTGAATTGGGCCTTTGCTCTTGATGGAATTGGGTTGATAAAGGCCTTGGTTGATTGCTCTTGGAGTTAGAGAAAGATCCATTGTGAACCGGGTTAGTGCATGAATTCATACATGGTTGATTGAATCAAAGGAAACATGGAAATCTACCCAATTGGCTTGCTTATGGCTTAAGAAAGTGCATAAAATCAATTGAAAACAAAAGAAAAAGGCTAGTGAAACTAGGCTAAGATGACTTGTCATCACAACACCAAACTTAGAGCTTGCTTGTCCCCAAGCAAGAAAGGACTTATGCTCAAAGGTTCTTTTAAGACGGGTTGAAGAATAACTTGTAAGGTCCTGTGAGTGAAGTGATTAAGTGTTAGTGGGGTGAACTCTGATGGGATATTTTTGTGGAAGAAACGAATTTCTCCAAAACACCCAGATCTAACTGGCAGGTGCACCGGGTCGCATCAAGTAATAATAACTCACGGGAGTGAGGTCGATCCCACAGGGATTGAAGGATTGAGCAATTTTAGATTAGTGGTTGATTTAGTCAAGCGAATCAAGTTTTGGTTGAGTGAATTGTGATTTGCAGAATTTAAATTGCATAAAAAGTAAAGGGAATGGGTAATTGGCATGAAATTAAAGATAACTGAAATTTAAAGTGCAGAATCTTAAAGAACAAGAAATTAAATGGCAGAAACTTAGAACGCAAGAAATGTAAATTGCAGAATCTTAAAGTGCAAGAAATGTGAATGGCTTAAATTGTAAAGGGAATTGGGGAATTGGATTTGCAGAATTTAAACAAGGAAAAGTAAATTGCAACAAACAGAGAAGTAAAGGATGACTTGAATCAAACCGGATCTTAAAACAGAAATGTAAATGAGATTGAAAAAACATTAAACAGAGGATGTAAAATTGGAATTCAGATCTCAGGACTCAAGAGACTAGATAACCAAGTCTAGATCTCAATGCCTTCCTAGATCCAACAAGAGTAATTGCAAAGGAAATGTAAATTGCAGAGAAAGTAGATGAGAGAGCAAGTAACCGAAACTGAAATTCAATTAAGCAGAGAATTACACAAGATCCCAAGGTGAGATTGAAACAGAAGTTCTTCAATTCTCCACCCAAGATCCGAAGCAAGAAAATTAAAGAGTGCTGGGCAAGAACAAGGAAGAAGAGAGATCAATTCTCCTCCCCAATTCTCTTGAATTAAAACAACAATGCTAGAATGTAAAAGTGAGCTCCCAATCAAAACCGAAAAGAAAGCTCTATATGGCCAACGTTAGCCTCCAAGTTAGGGGGCTAACGTTGGCGCAAACTTTTTCTCTCCAGGGTGTTGATTTGTGATGCCAAAAGTTAGCCAAAAAGTTTGAGGCTAACTTTTGCTCCAGCTTTTTGCCCAAAAGTTAGCCAAAAAGTTTGAGGCTAACTTTTGCTCCAGCTTTTTGTCCAAAAGTTTGCACAAAAGTTTGAGGCTAACTTTTGGTCCAGCTTTTTGCTCCCTGTTTCATTTTCAATTAATCCAAAAGTTTGAGCTAAAGTTTGAGGCAAACTTTTTGTCCTCTCTTCCTCCTAGTCATTCCTTCTTGTTTCAACCTTTCTCCAAGCTTTCTTCACCTATCATTAATCAACCAAACACATCAAAGCTATGCTCAAAATCATGAGATATTCATTCTTTCATAATATGTGACAATTATAGCATAAAACCTTATGAAATAGAATGAATTCATACATGGTTGATTAAATAAAAGGAAGCATGAAAATCTACCCAATTGGCTTGCTTATGGCTCAAGAAAGTGCATAATTCAATTGAAAACAAAAGAAAAAGGCTAGTGAAATTAGGCTAAGATGACTTGTCATCACAACACCAAACTTAAAGCTTGCTTGTCCCCAAGCAAGAAATGAATTATGCTCAATGGTTCTTTCATTTAAGATGGATTGAAGAACAACTTGTCAGGTCCTGTGAGTGAAGTGATCAAGTGTCAGTAGGGTGAACTCTAAATCATATGCTCATGCAAGGGCTTCAGTGCTTACTAGTCCTCACATATTGGGAGTCTTAGGTCTTAGGATTTTCATCCAAATGGTATCATGGAGATCTCTTTATATGTAGTCACCTTGAAGCAGCTTATAGTTTCTGTGCTTTGGCCTCGACTCTAAGTGTCATGTCTCAAAGCGGCTCTTTAGATAAGCTTTCAATCAATACTCCTAAACCAGTTGGTTTTAAGGTATTAGGTGTTAAAGCAC
>NC_029793.2:100904314-100908487 GCF_000816755.2 Arachis ipaensis
TTTTATGATGGGATTTTGGTGGAACACCAAACTTAGAATTCTTCATTCTCCCTTATATTGTTTTGGTGTGCAACACCAAACTTAGCTTCTTGCAATGTAGATAAACTAATTAACCTTTTTATTGAAATAGATATGAAAAGATACCTCCCTCCGGTTGGGTTGCCTCCCAACAAGCGCTCTTTTATTGTCACTAGCTTGACATCCTTCACTCTGTGCTCATGGAAGTTGAGGCTTCTGTTGCCTTAGGTTTTCTCCTCTTGCTATGGGCTTCCTTCCCTCTGTTTCCCTTTCCAAAGCCTTCTTACTTTCCTCTATGACTCCCTTCTCTTTCAACACAGCATCCTTTTCATGGCTCTTTGGGTTCAGAGTCCCCTTCTTCTCACCCAATTCAACAAGGTTTTGAACCAGTTGTTCCATCTGCCTTTCAAGTCTTCTGAGTGAGGCCTCTTGGTTCTTGCTTATCATCTCTTGATGTTTCTTTATGTCTTCCTGCTCTATTGCCATCATTTCTTGAATTTTTATGAACCTCTCCATCAGCATTTCTAGAATATAGATTCTTTGAAAGGTTGGAAGTGGTTGTGGCTGTGTCAATTGTGGTGGTCGATGAAGGTCATTTTGGGCGAATGGTGAGGTAGGACGGGGTTAGAAGTGTGTGTGATTGTTGTTGTGGGGGTGTGTTTTTTGTTGATTTTTGAAGCTGGGATTGTTGCAGTTGAAGTCCCTTGGTCTTTGGTTTTGGTTCTCAACCCCCCTCCCATTAGAATGAGTTCTCCAAGGTGGATTGTACACATCATTTTGAGGTCTGTGTTGGAGCATGCTAGAGTGATTGCTTGGAGATTGTAGTTGCTCATGGTTAATTACCCCAAAACTGTGTTCAGCTTGATTACACCCATATGAGCTTTGAGTCAGGTTGTATGTATGTACTACAGCATGTCTCAACTCAGTGATTTTTCTGGCCATCATGTCTAGTTGTTGTAGAGTCTGCTGATGCATCTGCTTGTTTTGGCTTATGACTGCACGAGCACCTTCAATTTCTTTCTCTTGTGTGAATGGATGTACTTCTGCCTCTGGCTTAACAACTCTCTGTGATGGGTTTAACTTGACTAAGAGTTCACTCATCAGTTCTTCCCATCCGATAATGTTTCCTTGTGGAAAAGCTTTAAACCATTGGGCAACATCATTCATGGCTATGGATAGTTGCTTCGAACTATGGGTTACATTATCATCCAAGGTGGGGATATTACTCTCATGATTGCTAGAATTTGTTGAGTTCCCCTCCATGATCTGCACAGTCACAAACAATTCAAGTGATGAATGAATATTTTCAAGCTCAGAATGTGATTCAGAAGGTTAGTTGGCACAAAGTATCAAACAGTTGATGGACTTGGGAGATTAGTGGCAGAAATTGCTTCTCTTGTGTAAGCAAGAGCATTGCATAGAGCCAGAAATTTCCCGAAAAACTTCACTTTGTTGCTAAAGCGAAGTTTCAGTCATCTCAGGAAAAAATTCAAACAGTTAGTGGGTTAGTCAAAATTAGAGAAAAATAAAGAAAAAGTGCTTGATCTAGATCACCACCTCACTTAATCATTGTCAATCTAATCAATCCCCGGTAACGGCGCCAAAAACTTGATGGGATATTTTTGTGGAAGAAATGAATTTTTCCAAAACACCCAGATCTAACCGGCAAGTGCACCGGGTCGCATCAAGTAATAATAACTCACGGGAGTGAGGTCGATCCCACAGGGATTGAAGGATTGAGCAATTTTAGATTAGTGGTTGATTTAGTAAAGCGAATCAAGTTTTGGTTGAGTGAATTGTGATTTGCAGAATTTAAATTGCATAGAAAGTAAAGGGAATGGGTAATTGGCATGAAATTAAAGAGAACTGAAATTTAAAGTGCAAAAACTTAGAACGCAAGAAATGTAAATTGCAGAATCTTAAAGTGCAAGAAATGTAAATGGCTTAAATTGTAAAGGGAATTGGGGAATTGGATTTGCAGAATTTAAACAAGGAAAAGTAAATTGCAACAAACAGAGAAGTAAAGGATGACTTGAATCAAACCGGATCTTAAAACAGAAATGTAAATGAGATTGAAAAAAATATTAAACAGAGGATGTAAAATTGGAATTCAGATCTCAGGACTCAAGAGACTAGATAACTAAGTCTAGATCTCAATGCCTTCCTAGATCCAACAAGAGTAATTGCAAAGGAAATGTAAATTGCAGAGAAAGTAGATGAGAGAGCAAGTAACCGAAACTGAAATTCAATTAAGCAGAGAATTAAACAAGATCCCAAGGTTAGATTGAAACAGAAGTTCTTCAATTCTCCACCCAAGATCCGAAGCAAGAAAATTAAAGAGTGCTGGGCAAGAACAAGGAAGAAGAGAGATCAATTCTCCTCCCCAATTCTCTTGAATTAAAACAACAATGCTAGAATGTAAAAGTGAGCTCCCAATCAAAACCAAAAAGAAAGCTCTATATGAAAACTAAAAGGGAAGCTCTCTTAAAAACTTAAATCCTATGCTATTTATACACTTTCTTCAAATGGTCTTCAAGCCTTCAATTGGGCCTTTGCTCTTGATGGAATTGGGTTGATAGAGGCCTTGGTTGATTGCTCTTGGAGTTTGGAGAAGAACCGAATTGAACCGGGTTTGGAATCATGAAAGCTTGGGTAAAAGTTTGAGTAAAAGTTAGAGGTTAACTTTTACTCCAACTTTTCACATCAGCCACCCTTCTTTGCTGATACCAACGTTGTCATGAAATAGCATGAATTCATACATGGTTGATTAAATCAAAGGAAGCATGAAAATCTACCCAATTGGCTTGCTTATGGCTCAAGAAAGTGCATAATTCAATTGAAAACAAAAGAAAAAGGCTAGTGAAGTTAGGCTAAGATGACTTGTCATCAAACTCTAAATCATATGCTCGTGCAAGGGCCTCAGTGCTTACTAGTCCTTACATCTTGGGAGTCTTAGGTCTTAGAACTTTCATCCAAATAATATCATGGAGATCTCTCTATAGGTAATCACCTTGAAGCAGCTTATGATTCTTGTGTTTTGGCCTTGACTCTAAGTGTCATGTCTCAAAGCGGCTCTTTAGATAAGCTTTCAATCAATACTCCTAAACCAGTTGGTTTTAAGGTATTAGGTGTTGAAGCACCCCTTAGGATTTACTTGCTCAAGCCTCTCTCTTTGACACAGTTCGACCACAAGCATTTACTAGGATAACAACTCTTTGAGTTCTTGTTTCTTTCTTCCTTTTTTGCCTAGTAATTGATGCTCAGAGCCTTGGGCCATGTTCTTTTTGTTTTTGTATTTTCTTTATTTTCTTTTGTTTTGTTTGCTGCTTCTTGGATCAATAAATGTTTGAGAATCTCCACAACACTTCTTTGAACTCTATGTCCTGCCTATGAGCTCCCATGCAAGTTTTCATAAACATGCAACCTCAATACATAATCATGCAACTAGAACCACCACTTCTCCTAATCTTTTGCTTGCCTCAAAATTGTTTAATTCCTCAATCCTTCTTTTCAAAGAACTTTCATGTGATGCATTTTTGAAAAATTGAGTGCAAACAAGTTTTGGAGAGTATGATATTGTAAATGATCAAGCATCTTGCTTATTGAATTGCAGAAAAACTATACTAAACAGAAAGACAGATAGGGGTACAATATCACTTTCAATCACAGCAATATCTGATAATGAACAATATAACCTTTTGGAGTTTACTTGCTGTCCTCTTTCTCATCATCATTGCTAGTCTTCACATTCCTCTTTCATCTCTTTGGTTGATGATGGTAAATCTTCTCAAAAGTTTGTATGGTACTCTGCAGTGATATTTGAAAGTTGCTTGTTCCCCAAGCACTTAGAAACAATGGTTAGCATGCATGATTTATTTGTGGGCCTTTGTACTTACTTTGGTGTGGGAACACCAAACTTAGTACCTTGCCAATGGTTTTCATGCATCAGATTAACCATGTGTGGAACTCTTTTTCTTTTTTCAAAAGCAATAGAACTAAAGACTAGGAAACAGCAGAATAGTTAACTAGTTCATCTAGATGCTCGAAGCTAGCATTATGCAGAAAGTGAGAATGTGTTTAGAATCCTTCATTCTCCTTTATATTGTTTTGGTGTGTAACACCAAACTTAGCTTCTTGCAATATAGATAAAACTAA
>NC_029793.2:100908520-100914996 GCF_000816755.2 Arachis ipaensis
AGAGCACTCTGTAACTTGAGTGCAGTTAGAGTTAGTAGAGACAAAGTCTCGAACAGTTAGTGGGTTAGTCAAAATTAAAGAAAAAGTGCTTGATCTAAACTACCACCTCACTTAATCATTGTCAATCTATTCAATCCCCGACAACGGCGCCAAAAACTTGATGTGTATTTTCGGAAAACGAAAAAAAACGAATCCCAAACACACAAAACTAACCGGCAAGTGCACCGGGTCGTATCAAGTAATAATAACTCACGTGAGTGAGATCGATCCCACAGGGATTGAAGGATTGAGCAATTTCAGTTTAGTGGTTGATTTAGTCAAGCGAATCAAGATTTGGTTGAGTGATTTGTGATTAACAGAATTTAAATTGCATGGAAAGTAAAGGGAATGGGTAAATTGCATGAAATTAAAGAAAATAGAAAATAAAGTGCTGAATCTTAAAGAACAAGAAATTAAATGGCAGAAACTTAGAACGCAAGAAATGTAAATTGCAGAATCTTAAAGTGCAAGAAATGTAAATGGCTTGAATCGTAAAGGGAATTGGGGATTGGATTTGCAGAAATTAAACAAGGAAAAGAAAAATTCAACAAACAGGAATGTAAAAGATGGATTCAATTAAACCGGATCTTAAATGAAAATGAGAATAAGCTTGGTGTGACAACGAAACAAGGAAATTGAAATTGAAAGCTATAGATCTCAGGACTCAAGAGACTAGATAGCCAAGTCTAGATCTCACTGCCTTCCTAGATCCAGCAAGAACAATTGCAAAGGAAATAAAGAAATGTAAATTGCAGAAGAGTAGAAGAAGAAGCAATTAACAGAGATGGAAACTCAATGCTGAAAATTAAACAAGATCCCAAGGTGAGATTGAAATAGAATTTCTTCAATTCTCCACCCAAGATCCAAAACAATAAAAGTAAAGAGTGCTGAGCAAGAACAAGGAAGAAGAGAGATTAATTCTCCTCCCAAATTCTCTAGAATTCTAAAGCAACAAATCAAAAATATTTAAAGGTGAGCTCTCTGTAAGTGTTCTAAGAATGCCAAAGGAAAAGCTCGCCGAAAAACTTAAATCCTAAGCTATTTATACACTTTCTTCAAATGGTCTTCAAGCCTTGAATTGGGCCTTTGCTCTTGATGGAATTGGGTTGATAAAGGCCTTGGTTGATTGCTCTTGGAGTTGGAGAAAGATCCATTGTGAACCGGGTTGAAATCATAAAAAGTTTGAGTAAAAGTTTGAGGCAAACTTTTACTCAAAATTTTTATACCAGATGGCTTCACTTGCTGCTACCAACGTTTGGGCTAAAGTTTGAGGTCAAACTTTTGCTCAAACGTTGGCCCCCTTGTGTATATGTGTGGCGCCAACGTTTGCCAAAAAGCTTGAGGCAAACGTTGGCGCAAACTTTTCTCCTCCAGGGTGTTGGTTTTGTGATGCCAACGTTTGCCAAAAAGTTTGAGGCAAACATTGGCTCAAGCTTTTCTCCCAAAAGTTTGAGCTAAAGTTTGAGGCAAACTTTGGCTCAAACTTTTTGTTCTCTCTTGCTCCTAGCCATTCCTTCTTCCTTCAACCTTCTTCAAAACTCTTTACACCTATCATCAATCAATCAAAACAATCAAAGCTATGCCCCAAATCATGAGATTGTGTTTCTTTCATAATATATGATAATTATAGCATAAAATCTCATGAAAGTGCATGAATTCATACATGGTTGATTGAATCAAAGGAAACATGGAAATCTACCCAATTGGCTTGCTTATGGCTTAAGAAAGTGCATAAAATCAATTGAAAACAAAAGAAAAATGCTAGTGAAACTAGGCTAAGATGACTTGTCATCATTGATCTGCTTGACTAAATCAACCACTAAGCTAAAATTGCTCAATCCTTCAATTCCTGTGGGATCGACCTCACTCATGTGAGTTATTATTACTTGATGCGACCCGGTACACTTGCCGGTGAGTTTTGTGTCGGATCGTTTTCCGCACATCAAGTTTTTGGCGCCGTTGCCGGGGATTGAATAGATTGACAATGATTAAGTGAGGTGGTAGTTTAGATCAAGCACTTTTTCTTTTCTGTTTCTCTAATTTTTTACTGACACACTAATTGTTTGAAATTTTGCTTAAACTAAACTTCATTCTAGCAATAGATTGAAGTGTTACTGGTGGTGTTTCTTTTGTTTTGTTTGTATGTCAGGTACAGGGAGATCCATTCCTGTTTTATCTGAAACTGACCAGAGAACTCTTAGAAGGTTAAGAAGAGCTGAAAGAGGGAAAAATATTATTGGAGAGGAAGAATCTGAGGAAGAATATCACGAGATGGAAGGAGATCCATCTAATCCAGGAGGAAGGGTTAACAATAACCCACAACAGAGGAGAATACTGGCCTCCTATACCTTTGCAAATGCTAGACATTGTGGAAGCAGCATTCTCACCCCTAATGTCAATGCAAATAACTTTGAACTGAAGCCACAACTCAGCACATTGGTTCAAAACAACTGCTCATTTGGGGGAGGACCATTGGAGGATCCAAATCAACATCAAAGGAGAGGAGTAATGGAGCTAGAAGGAGTAGACTCAATCTTGGCTCAAAACAAGATGATGCAGCAGCAAATTCAACAACAATTTGAGCAAATGGCCAAGAGGATTGATAGCCTCCAAGTTGCAGCAGTAAACACAAGCCAACCATCATCCACATGGGTGCAAAATGAAGAAACTCAAGAGGAGCAGCAGCAAGAACAAGTCCAGTACATGCACAACCAAAATTCTGGACAGAATGAAGTGTATGGTGATACTTACAACCCTTCATGGAAGAACCATCCAAACCTGAGATGGGGAGATAATCACAACCAGAACCAACAACCATGGCAGAGGAACTCAAACCAAAACACTTCCAGAAACAACCAAAACCACAACCAGCAGCAAACTAACCAAAACCCTTACAGAAAACCTCAAAATAACTACCCCAATCCCAACCATTACCAATCCAATAACCAACCCACCAATCAAAATGCCCACCATCCACCACCCACATCTCACAACCCACCACAAGCATCATCTGAATCTCAAAGACTCACTAACTTGGAAACTTTGATAAGAGATTCAGCAAAGAGACTAAGGACCAACATTTTCATAAGTTCCTTGAAACTTTCAAAAAGCTGGAAATCAATATTCCCTTGACTGAAGCACTCGAGCAAATGCCTCTGTATGCCAAGTTTTTGAAGGAGCTTATCAACAAGAAAAGAAGTTGGGATGAGAAAGAGACCATACTGCTTATTGAGGAATGCAGGGCTTTGATTCAAAAAGGGCTTCCTCCTAAGCTTGAGGACCCCGGAAGCTTCTTGCTGCCTTGCACCATTGGGGAATTAACCATCACTAAGGCAATGTGCGATCTAGGAGCAAGTATTAACTTAATACCCTTCTCTTTGGTGAAAAAGTTACGTATAGAGGAAGTTAAACCAGTACAGATGTCTCTAGAGCTGGTAGATAAGTCAATGGTATACCCAAGGGGTGTGATTGAAAACCTTCTAGTCAAGGTAGACAAATTCATATACCCTGCAGATTTTGTAGTTCTAGATTCAGATGAGGATGAAAGTGACTCCATCATACTTGGGAGGCCGTTCTTGGCCACTGCTAGGGCTATCATAGACATAGAGTGAGGAGAATTAACTCTCAGAATGCATGATAAGAGTGTCACTCTGAAAGTATTACCAGAAGCGCAGCTTAGTGATGAGAAGAAAGACTATATGAAACTCGACAAGGAAGAATCACAGTTAAAGGAAGAAAGTAACAAGGTGATTCACAGCAACATCCCAAGACAAAAGATTGTGCAGAATGATGAAGAAGTCCAAGAGGATATTGGAGTATTAGTCACTGAGAAGAGAGATCTCCAAAGTAAGCAATCGGCTAGAGAAGAAAGATCAACAAAAGAAAGGAAGAAACACAAAAACAAAACAAAAAGAGGTTGGAAGAACAGAAAGATTCCAACAGAAGGGCTGTCCAAAGGTGATAAAGTGTAATTGATCTACCAACAACTGGGAACAAACCAACAAACTGATGACTACTACACTGTCATCAATATACTTTCATTAGAACATGCTGAAATTGAACATCAAGGAACAAAGAGGAGGATCACAGTCAGGGGGGACAAGTTGAGGCACTACAATCATCAACCACCATAAAAGAAAGCCCCAGTGTCAAGCTAGTGACAATAAAAGAGCGCTCCATGGGAGGCAACCCATGATTTAAGATTTATGTCATTTTAAAATTCAATAAGCTATGATCACCTGAGCATGATTTCTTTTCTTTTCATGAACGTACTCAATGAATGCATGCACTATTTTGAAACATATGCTAAGGCTTCTAAGTTTGGTGTGCCTTCAAGCACACCAAACCAGTGTTACAAATATTTTCATACTGTATGTTCAGTTATCCTGATAAAGCATATGACCAAACACTAAGTTTGGTGTCTGCATAGGTGGACATTTTCAGAAGATCAAAAATTCCTTTCTCTTCATGAAAATAAAAAAAAAAAGTCATGCACCAATGATAAAAAAAAAAAAAAAGAGAGAAAAAGAAAAAAATTGTTTAATGAAAGCATTTCTTATAAATATTTAACCAAGAGTGACATTGGGATTTCAAGAACACTAGTTGGAGGAAGAAACATTTTTTTTTCCAACTATATGACCAAATATTAAATTTGGTGTCCTCCAAGAAAAGTCACGGTTAAAATAGATGTAAGGAATGAGAGTTCATATAGTTGTTAATAAAGGAAGTACTCTTGCCACGGTTTGATAATGTTGATCTTTGTTGTCTTGTTGTGATGGTTAGGTGGTCAAAGAACACTCAATGAAAGAGACAAGACAAAGGGAGAGTATAGCATGAGGACAAAATCCCATCACATGTCTCAAAAAGTGAATCTGCCACTCCTTGAAATGATCACGTTGAAAATCATTGAAGAAGTAAAAATTTGTCCTCATTCACCCTCACATGCACACCTTTGATTCGCATAACACCCAATTGTATCCCAGCCCTCCATTGTTCATTTAAGTAATTATAACATACCACTTTCAAAGCCATGCACATAACCGAAGAGTTGCACACCCCTTGCAATCCAACCATTCAAACTCCATGTCCTCCATCATTCTTCATCATATAAGCTCAGCCCCAAATTTTTCTCTGAACACATCAAAATCTCCAACTTTCTTCACACCCCCTCTAACCTCAAAAAGATCAGCCAATCAAGCAATCATGGCCTCTTCCTCAAGAACCAAACGAAGGAGAGGAAAGGAGCCCATGGTTGAAGAAAACACCCCTGAATTTGACTAGTGGAAATTTAGATCTTGGTACCATCAACTACAACTTGAATGGATGAGTCAGAAGAAGATATATCCAGAGGTTCCACTTTTATTGCTGGATGATGAGTGCCAAGAAATGAAAGCCAAGATTAGGAAGAGGAGGTGGGAGGAGCTCATTTCACCAATTACCAAAATCAATGCGAACATTATATGGGAATTCTATGCCAATACCCCAAGGACCGAAATGAATCAAGCTCCAACTTATAAGAGTTATGTGCGGGGAACTGAAGTAGATTTTAGCCCAAACACTATCATGAAAGTATTGAAACTGATAACACTCTAGATATGACTCAAATGCAGGAAGCAATTGGAAGATTATCACAACAATACATGAGAATTCAAGAAAGGCAAGATGAATACCATTCTAGTAAAAATTCAGTAAACAAGGACAAGGGAATAATGAGAGGTCATAGTAGTGTCTTGCTTGATGCTTAGAGAGAACTTTCTAGGCCTACTTGTCAATAAGAAGTGAGTAGTTACATGAGCATTCTCTTTTGTTTTCATTCTTTCTTCTTAATAATTCTTTTCTTGCTTGGGGACAAGCAAGTTTTAAGTTTGGTGTTGTGATGACAAGTCATCTTAGCCAAGTTTCACTAGTCTTTTTCCTTTGTTTTCATTTAGTTTTATGCACTTTCTTAAGCCACAAGTAAGTCAATTGGGTGGAATATCATGTTTCCTTAGATTCAATCAACTATGGATGAATTGATGCATTTTCATGAGTTTTATGCCATAATTACTTATATGACAAGAAAAAGAAAAACTCTCATGATTAGAGCATAGCTTTGATGCAAATGTTGGTTGATGATAGGTGGAATAAAGCTTGGAAGAAGGTTGCAAGAATGTCTTGAAAAGAGGGACTCACATTTGAGCTAACGTTTACCTCAAACGTTAACTCAAACGTGAGAAGCAGATGAAGAACACCCTGGAGAAGAGCCAACGTTTGCGCCAACGTTTGCCTCAAACGTTGAGGCAAACGTTGGCTGAAGAAGGAGCAAGGGATGGCAACGTTTGAGCCAACGTTTGCCTCAAACGTGAGGTCAAACGTTGGCCACATATAAGCAAGGAAGAGCACTCCTGGGCATGGCAACGTTTGAGCCAACGTTTGCCTCAAACGTGAGGTCAAACGTT
>NC_029793.2:100915013-100925590 GCF_000816755.2 Arachis ipaensis
TTAGATCCATCTTCTACGTTTCTGTTTGTTGAGATTTACTGCTCTCTTGTTTAATTTTTGCAATCCCACATCCCTGATCCATTTACAATTCAAGCCATTTACATTTCTTGTATTCTAAGATTCTGCAATTTACATTTCTTGCATTCTAAGATTCTGCAATTTACATTTCTTGCGTTCTAAGTTTCTGCCATTTAATTTCTTGTTCTTTAAGATTCAGCACTTTTATTTTCCGTTCTCTTTAATTTCCTGCAATTTACCCCTCTCCCTTTACTTTTCATGCAATTTAATTTCTGTTAATCATAAATCACTCAACAAAAACTTGATCTGCTTGACTAAATCAACCACTAAGCTAAAATTGCTCAATCCTTCAATCCCTGTGGGATCGACCTCACTCATGTGAGTTATTATTACTTGATGCGACTCGGTACACTTGCCGGTGAGTTTTGTGTCGGATCATTTTCCGCACATCAACATCCATTCATACAAGGAGAGGAAGAACCATTGTTCAAAGCATGGGAAAGATACAAGAAAGCAAGTGACAAAGTGGGTTTCCAAGCGTTCTATGAAGGATTAACCCCAGAAACAAGAAGAGCGGTGGATTACTTCTCAGATGGCCTACTCAAAGCAACAGCAACCGGCCAAGGAAATGCAGAGTTCAATGACTAAAGAGACAATAACCAACACTCATTTGAGACACCACAGAATGCAATTTCAGAAAAGGAAGTAATGAATCTTGAAGGAGTGAAGGAAGTCATGAATCAAAACAAACAGCTACACCAGCAAACTCAGCAACAATTGGAGTCAATAGCTAGACAAATTGATTTTCTACATTCCACTACATTGAATGCACAATTTCCACCATGGAAGCCACATTCTTATCTAAGAATGAGGGAATCTCAACATCAGGAACAAAGGGACTTCAACTACAATAACCCCAATTTCCCAAACCTGCAAAAACACCACCATACCAACAACAATCACTACATACCACCACATTACCCACCCTTCCAGCCCCCAACACCCCACAACCAACCAATCTCACAAGACTTTCAAAGGATCACCAATCTGGAGATCTTAATAGAGAGAATGATGAAACACCAAGAGGTGACAATGAAGAACCAGGAAGCCTCAATCAGAAGAATTGAGAAGCAAATGCAACAACTGGCTAGGAACCTCGCAGAAATGGGTGAGAAGAGGGCTGAAGGAAAAGAATCACTCATCCAGGATGAGCATCACAGAGCAAAGCCTCACTTAGGAGGACAATGGGACAAGGAGAAGGAAGCCCAGAATCTGAGCTGAGCAAGCACAGAGGATGTCAAGCTAATGACAATAAAAGAGCGCTTGTTGGGAGGCAACCCAACCTGAGGTAGTTCTCTTTTCATAGCTATTTTAATAAAAAGGTTAATTAACTTCATCTATATTGCAAGAAGCTAAGTTTTGTGTTACACACCAAAACAATATAAAGGAGAATGAAGGATTCTAAGTTTGGTGTTCCACCAAAATCCCATCATAAAACACATTCTCACTTTCTGCATAATGCTAGCTTCAAGCATCTAGACGAACTAGTTAACTATTCGGCTGTTTCCTAGTCTTTAGTTCTATTGCTTTTGAAAAAGAAAAAGAGTTCCACACATGGTTAATCTGATGCATGAGAACCATTGGCAAGGTACTAAGTTTGGTGTTCCCACACCAAAGTAAGTTCAAAGGCCCACAAATAAATCATGCATGCTAACCATTGTTTCTAAGTGCTTGGGGGAACAAGCAACTTTCAAATATCACTGCAGAGTACCATACAAACTTTTGAGAAGATTTACCATCATCAATCAAAGAGATGAAAGAGGAATGTGAAGACCAGCAATGATGATGAGAAAGAGGATAGCAAGTAAACTCCAAAAGGTTGTATTGATCATTATCAGATATTGCTGTGATTGAAAGTGATATTGTACCCCTATCTGTCTTTCTGTTTAGTATAGTTTTTCTGCAATTCAATAAGCAAGATGCTTGATCATTTGCAACATCATACTCTCCAAAACTTGTTTGCACTTAATTTTTCAAAAATGCATCACATGAAAGTTCTTTGAAAAGAAGGATTGAGGAATTAAACAATTTTGAGGCAAGCAAAAGATTAGGAGAAGTGGTGGTTCTAGTTGTATAATTATGTATTGAGGTTGCATGCTTATGAAAACTTGCATGGGAGCTCATAGGCGAGACATAGAGTTCAAAGAAGTGTTGTGGAGATTCTCAAACATTTATTGATCCAAGAAGCAGCAAACAAAATAACGGAAAATAAAGAAAATGCAAAAACAAAAAGAACATGGCCCAAGGCTCTGAGCATCAATTACTAGGCAGAAAAGAAAGAAGAAACAAAAACTCAAAGAGTTGTTATCCTAGTAAATGCTTGTGGTTGAATTGTGTCAAAGAAAGAGGCTTGAGCAAGTAAATCCTTAGGGGTGCTTTAACACCTAATACCTTAAAACCAACTGGTTTAGGAGTATTGATTGAAAGCTTATCTAAAGAGCCACTTTGAGACATGACACTTAGAGTCAAGGCCAAAGCACAGAAACTATAAGCTGCTTCAAGGTGATTACCTATAAAGAGATCTCCATGATATCATTTGGATGAAAGTCCTAGAACCTAAGACCCCCAATATGTGAGGACTAGTAAGCACTGAATCCCTTGCATGAGCATATGATTTAGAGTTCACCCCACTGCCACTTAGTCACTTTACTCACAGGACCTTACAAGTTATTCTTCAAATCCATTCTGATTGAAAGAACCTTTGAGCATAATTCTTTTCTTACTTGGGGACAAGTGATGTGTATTTTCGGAAAACGAAAAACGAATTCCAAACACACAAATCTAACCGGCAAGTGCACCGGGTCGCATCAAGTAATAAAAACTCACGGGAGTGAGGTCGATCCCACAGGGATTGAAGGATTGAGCAATTTTTGTTTAGTGGTTGATTTAGTCAAGCGAATCAAGAGTTGATTTGAGTGGTTTGTATTCGACAAAAGCTAAATTGCATGAAATTTAAAAGGACGAGGGACAATTGCAGTAAATTAAAGAGCAGAGAAGGTAAATGTGCTGAATCTTAAAGAGCAAGAAATGAAATGGCAGAAACTTAGAACGCAAGAAATGTAAATTGCAGAATCTTAAAGTGCAAGAAATGTAAATGGCTTGAATTATAAAGGGAATTGGGAAGTGGATTTGCAGAATTTAAACAAGGAAAAGTAAAATTGCAACAAGCAGGGAAGTAAAAGATGGATTTAATTGCAGTAGATCTCAAACAGAAAATGTAAATCGCTTGAAGAAGCGTTCAACATAGAAATAAAAAGGGAATTTCAGATCTCAAGACCCAAGAGACTAGATAACCAAGTCTAGATCTCAATGCCTTCCTAGATCCAAATGTGGAATTTAATTGCAAGAACTTAAAGATCAAAACAGAAGAAAGCTTGAATGTAAATCTCAATTCTCCAATGATGCAGTAAAAGAAACAGAAAGGGATCTCAAGGTGAGATTGAGACAGAATTTCCCCAATTCTCAACACCCAAGACTCAAGACAAGTGTAATTGAAATTGAAAACAAGAAAACTAAGAGGAAGAGAATTCAATTCTCCTACTCCGAAGCTCAGAAACTCAGAACAGTTCAAAATCTAAAAGCTTTCCAAAAACTACTTAGCAAAAACTAAAAGAAAAAGCTCCAAAAGAAAAAACTCTCTGAAAACTTAAATCCTAAGCTATTTATACACTTTCTTCAAATGGTCTTCAAGCCTTGAATTGGGCCTTTGTTCTTGATGGAATTGGGTTGATAAAGGCCTTGGTTGATTGCTCTTGGAGTTGGAGAAAGATCCATTGTGAACCGGGTTGAAATCATAAAAGTTTGAGTAAAAGTTTGAGGCAAACTTTTACTCAAACTTTTTATACCAGATGGCTTAAGCTTGCTGCTACCAACGTTTGAGCCAAAGTTTGAGGTCAAACTTTTGCTCAAACGTTGGCCCCCTTGTAAATGTGTGTGGCGCCAACGTTTGCCAAAAAGCTTGAGGCAAACGTTGGCGCAAACTTTTCTCCTCCAGGGTGTGCAAGTGTGGCGCCAACATTTGCCAAAAAGTTTGAGGCAAACGTTGGCGGAAGCTTTTCTCCTCCAAGGTGTTGGTTTTGTGATGCCAACGTTTGCCAAAAAGTTTGAGGCAAACGTTGGCTCAAGCTTTTCTCCCAAAAGTTTGAGCTAAAGTTTGAGGCAAACTTTTGCTCAAGCTTTTTTTTCTCTGGAGTGTTTTCAATTCTTCCAAAAGTTTGAGCTAAAGTTTGAGGCAAACTTTGGCTCAAGCTTTCTTCCTCAGGTATGTTTTCAACTCTTCTAAAAGTTTGAACTAAAGTTTGAGGCAAACTTTGGCTCAAACTTTTTGTTCTCTCTTGCTCCTAGCCATTCCTTCTTTCTTCAACCTTCTTCAAAACTCTTTTCACCTATCATCAATCAACCAAACACATCAAAGCTTTGCTCAAAATCATGAGTTTGTTATTCTTTCATAATATATGACAATTTTCCTCTTAGTTTTCTTGCTTTCAATTTCAATTACAATTGTCTTGGATCTTGGGTTGGAGAATTGAAGGAAATCTGTTTCAATCTCATCCTGAGATCTCCCTGTTTCATTTTACTGCATAATTGAATTTCCATTTTGGTTAATTGCTTCTGTCTTCTACTTTCTCTGCAATTTACAATTTACAATTTCTTTGCAATTGTTCTTGTTGGATCTAGGAAGGCATTGAGATCTAGACTTGGTTATCTAGTCTCTTGAGTCCTGAGATCTGAATTCTCATTTTACTTTCTCTGTTTAACGCTTTTCATGCTCATTTACAATTCTGTTTTTAGATCCGATTCAATCCAAGTCATCTTCTATTTCTCTGTTTGTTGCAATTTTACTTTGCCTTGTTTAATTTCTGCAAATCCAATTCCCAATTCCCTTTACAATTCAAGCAATTTACATTTCTTGCACTTTAAGATTCTGCAATTTACATTTCTTGCGTCTAAGTTTCTGCCATTTAATTTCTTGTTCTTTAAGATTCAGCACTTTAAATTTCAGTTCTCTTTAATTTCATGCAAATTACCCATTCCCTTTATTTTTCATGCAATTTAATTTCTGCAAGTCACAAATCTCTCAACCAAATCTTGATTCGCTTGACTAAATCAACGACTAAACTAAAATTGCTCAATCCTTCAATCCCTATGGGATCGACCTTACTCCCGTGAGTTATTATTACTTGATGCGACCCGGTGCACTTGCCGGTGAGTTTTGTGTCAGATCGTTTTCCGCACATCATGTTTTTGGCGCCGTTGCCGGGGATTGATTAGATTGACAATGATTAAGTAAGGTGGTGATCTAGATCTAGCATTTTTATTTCCTGTTTCTCTAATTTTTGACTAACACGCTAACTGTTTGAAATTTTGCTCAAACTAAACTTCGTTCTAGCAATAGACTGAAGAGTTACTGGTGGTGTTTCTTGTGTTTTGTTTGTATGTCAGGTACAGGGAGATCCTTTCCTGTTTTATCTGAAACTGACCAGAGAACTCTTAGAAGGTTGAGAAGAGCTGAAAGAGGGAAAAATATTGTTGGAGAGGAAGAATCTGAGGAAGAATATCACGAGATGGAAGGAGATCCATCTAATCCAGGAGGAGGGGTTAACAATAACCCACAGCAGAGGAGAGTATTGGCCTCCTACACCTTTGCAAATGCTAGACATTGTGGAAGCAGCATTCTCACCCCTAATGTCAATGCAAATAACTTTGAATTGAAGCCACAACTCATTACATTGGTCCAAAACAACTGCTCGTTTGGGGGAGGACCATTGGAGGATCCAAATCAACATCTATCGACCTTCTTAAGGATTTGTGACACTGTCAAGTCCAATGGCGTGAACCCTGAAACTTACAAGCTTCTACTGTTCCCGTTCTCATTAAGGGACAAGGCTGTACAATGGCTTGAAACTTTTCCTCAAGGAAGCATCACTAGTTGGGATGACTTGATAACTAAATTTTTAGCCAAATTCTATCCACCTCAAAGAGTCATCAGGTTGAAAACTGAGGTGCAAACATTCACACAATTGGATGCTGAAAATCTGTATGAAGCATGGGAGAGATACAAGGCTCTGCTGAGGAAATGTCCACCAGAAATATTTACTGAGTGGGACAAGCTACAGAACTTCTATGAAGGACTCACTCAAAAGGCTCAAGAATCACTTGACCACTCAGCTGGAGGATCATTGCAACTGATGAAAACAGCAGAAGAAGCTCAAAATCTTATTGACATGGTGGCCAACAATCAATATTTCTTTGCTCACCAAAGAAATCGCCAACCATCACAAAGGAGAGGAGTAATGGAGCTAGAAGGAGTGGACTCAATCTTGGCTCAAAACAAGATGATGCAGCAGTAAATTCAACAACAATTTGAGCAAATGGCCAAGAGGATTGATAGCCTCCAAGTTGCAGCAGTTAACACAAGCCAACCATCATCTACATGGGGGCAAAATGAAGAAACTCAAGAAGAACAACAACAAGAGCAAGTACAGTATATGCACAGCCAAGGACCAAATGAAGTGTATGGTGATACATATAATCCATCCTGGAAGAACCACCCAAACCTCAGATGGGGAGATAATCACACCCAAAACCAACAACCATGGCAGAGGAACTCAAACCAAAACAACCCAAGAAGCAACCAAAACCACAACCAGCAGCAAACTAACCAGAACCCCTACAGAAAACCCCAAAATAACTACCCCAACCCCAACCAATACCAATCCAATAACCAATCCACCAACCAAAATGCCTACCATCCACCACCCACATCTCACAACCCACCACAAGCATCAACTGAATTTCAAAGACTCACTAACTTGGAGACCCCGATAGACAAAATGTTGAAACACCAGGAAATGACAACCAAGAACCATGAAGCCTCCATAAAGAGCCTAGAGAGGCAGATGGGGCAAATCTCCAAGCAGATCTCTATTGAGAGACCTTCAAGCTCTCTGCCGAGTGACACAATCCCAAATCCTAAGGAAGAATGCAAGGCAATACAATTAAGGAGTGAGAAAACATTGATGAGCAATAATGACACTACAAAGAAGCAAGCAGAGAGCAGCAAAAGGCCAATAGAAGATGAGGAGCAAACAAAGGCAGATGAAGCCAAGGATCAAGTTGTGATGCCAAACAAGAGCATTAAGAAACTCAAAGAGAAGGACAACCAACCACACGGTTCACAAGAAGTAACTCAGGGACAGCAACAAATAGGAAAGAGCATCACACCTCCACTGCCATATCCCCAGAGGTTCAACAAAGAAACTAAGGACCAACATTTTCATAAGTTCCTTGAGATTTTCAAAAAGCTGGAAATCAATATTCCCTTTGCTGAAGCACTTGAGCAAATGCCTCTGTATGCCAAGTTTTTGAAGGAGCTTATCAACAAGAAAAGAAGTTGGGATGAGAAAAAAACCATATTGCTTACTGAGGAATGCAGGGCTTTGATTCAAAAAGGGCTTCCCCCTAAGCTTGAGGATCCAGGGAGCTTCTTGCTGCCTTGCACCATTGGGGAATTAACCATCACTAAAGCAATGTGCGATCTAGGAGCAAGTATTAACTTAATACCATCCTCCTTGGTGAAAAAGCTGCGTATAGAGGAAGTTAAACCGGTACAGATATCTCTAGAGCTAGTAGATAAGTCAACTGTATACCCCAGGGGTATGATTGAAAACATTCTAGTCAAGGTGGACAATTTCATATACCCTGCAGATTTTGTGGTTCTAGATTCAGATGGGGATGATGGCGACTCTATTATACTGGGAAGGCCATTCTTGGCCACTGCTAGAGCTATCATAGACATAGAGCAAGAAGAACTAACTCTTAGGATGCATGATAAGAGTGTCACTCTGAAGGTTTTACCAGAAGCCCAGTTTAGTAATGAGAGGAGGGACTATATGAAAATTGACAAGGTGATTCACAACAACATCCCAAGGCAGAAGATTATGCAGAAGGATGAAAAAGTCCAAGAGGATATTGGAGCATTAGCCACTGAAAAGGAAGATCCTCAAGGTAAGCCTACGGCCAGAAAAGAAAGATCAACAAAAAAGGGGATGAAACGCAGAAACAAAACAAAAAGGGGTTGGAAGAATAGGAAGATTCCAACAGAGGGGTTTTCCAAAGGTGACAAAGTGCAATTGATATATCAACAACTGGGAGCAAGCCGACAGACTGATGACTATTACAATGTCAGCAACATACTCTCGTTGGAACATGCTGAAATTGAACACCAGAGAACAAAGAGGATGATCACAGTCAGGGGAGACAAGTTGAGGCACTACAATCCTCAACCACCATAAAAGAAAGATCCAATGTCAAGCTAGTGACAATAAAAGAGCGCTCCATGGGAGGCAACCCATGATTTAAGATTTATGTCATTTTAAATTCAATAAGCTATGATCATCTGAGCATGAAATTTTTTTTCTCATGGACGTACTCAATGAATGCATGCAAATTTTTTACATATGCTAAGACTTCTAAAGTTTGGTGTGCCTTCAAGCACACCAAACCAGTGTTACAAACATTTTCATACTATATGCCTAGCATATGACCAAACACTAAGTTTGGTGTTTCTCTTCTCATGAAAATAAAAAAATCATGCATCAATGATCATACATTATCTCTTACTGAGATTTTTCAATTAAAAAGAAATCATATTCTGTGATGAAGGCATCAATTGTGATTTACTACTAGCATCTCACATTTACCCCTTAAGCAAGATACAAGTTTGGTGTTCACCAAACTTTGATGCACGGATTTAGGGACACAATTGATCCTTCATGGAAAAAAAAGAGAGAAAAAGGAAAATTATGATGAAAACATTTCTTATAAACATTTGACCAAGAATGACATTGGGATTTCAATTTCACTAGTTGGAGGAAGAAACACATATTTTCAACTATATGACCAAACATTAAGTTTGGTGTCCTCCAAGAAAAGTCACGGTTCAAATGGATATAAGGAATGGTGATTCATATAGTGTTAATGAAAAAAAAAGCACCATTGCCACATGCCACGGTTTGATAAAGCTAATGTGTGTTGTCTTGTTGTGATGACTAGGTGGTCAAAGAACACTCTATGAAAGAGACAAGACAAAGGAAAGCATAGCATGAGGACAAAATCTCATCACATGCCTCAAAAAGAGAATCTGTCACTCCTTGAGATGATCACGGCAAAGACAATTGAAGAAGCAAGCTTTGTCTTCATTCATCCTTACATGCACACCTTTGATTCACATAGTATCTAATTGCATCCTAGCCCTTCATTTTTCATTTAAATAACATACCACCTCCAAGCCATGCATGTGACCGAACCCTTGCACTCCAACCATTTAAACTTCCCTTCATCATTTCTCATCATAACAAGCTCGGCCTCAAATTTCATCTTTCTCCAAACACACATCAAAATCTCTAACATTCTTCACACTCCCTTTAACCTCAAGAGTCTCAAACAACCAAGTGATCATGGCCTCTTCCTCAAGAACCAAACGAAGAAAAAGGAAAGATCCCATGGTGGAGGAGAGCACCCCTGAATATGACCGATGGAGATTCAAATCTCGGTACCATCAGATGCAAATTGAATGGATGAATGAAAAAAAGATATATCCAGAAATTCCACTCTTGCTGCCGGATGATGGATGCCAAGAAATGAAGGACAAAATTCGAAAGAGGAGGTGGGAGGAACTCATATCACCAATCACCCGAATCAATGCTAATATCATAAGAGAGTTCTATGCCAATGTCTCAAGGCTTGACATGAGTGAGGCCCCAACATACAAGAGCTATGTGCGGAGAGTGGAAGTAGACTTTAGCTCGGATGCAATCAAGAAAGTCTTGGGACTAAAATCAGTCCGCTTTAGTGAACCGGGATACCACCAAAGGGTCAATGGTGATCCAGATTATGATGGGATTGCTAGAGATATTTGTATGGAGAACTCAGAGTGGGAAGGAGATGACAAAAACAAATACAAGTATTTGAAGAGAGTTAACCTTACCTTGGAAGCAAAGGGATGGTATGAGTTGTTAAAAAGATCAATTCTGAGCACAGTAAACACCTCAGAAGTTAACAGGAATAGAGCTGTTATGTTGCATTGCATTATTGTGGGAGGAGAGGTAAAAGTTCATGAAATCCTGGCAAAAGACATTCAAAAGCTTGCTGAGAAGAACTCGGCCGGGTCTTGGTTATACTACCCAAGTACCATTTGGAGGTTGTGTGCAAAGGCTAAAGTGCCAATGGAAGAGGAGAATCCAATGTGGTTAAGCCAAGGCATGCCTATAACCATTGAAAGAATGATGATGGCTCCTGAAGCACATCAAGGCCGAAGACTACATGGAAGGCAAAGAGAAGAACTAATGGAGGGAGAAGAATTACAAGAGGAAGAAGAGCCACAAGAGGAGGAGGAACAGCAGCACATTCCCCTACATAACAATCTGGACATGACTCAAATGCAGGAAGCAATTGGAAGATTATCACAACAGTACATGAGAATTCAAGAAAGGCAAGAG
>NC_029793.2:100926597-100930773 GCF_000816755.2 Arachis ipaensis
TTTGAGTCAAAATTCCTTGTGATGCAAGAAGAGCATGCTTTTCAATCTCATGAATCATTTGGAAAGTTGGAACAAATGCAAGCTGAAAATTTGAGGGCTCTCAAAGAGTTCACAACACTCCAAGATGCAAGATATGAAGTCCAAGCCGACTACAACATAAATAGTCAAATCAAGCTGAACTATATTGGAGAGCATCTGCACAACATGGATCCAGCTTTTCCAACTTTTGATGAATTCTTCAAAAAGAGAAGTGAGATAGAAGTAAGCAATGCAATGAAGCTTGAAGATAGAGTAGAGGAAGCGATGAATAGAGCTGGTTTCTGGCGGAATCAACAGACAACAGACATGGACACAGGGAACACCAGCAACCAGGTGTATGAAAGAAGAAAGAAAAAGCATGACAAATGAAAGGTGGACTTACTCCTTGTTCATCACTACAAAAAAAAAGCATGCATTGTGTCTGTTTTAAGTGGTCCTTGCATCTTTAAGTAGTTATTATAATTAATATTCTTTGCATCATGTTTGTTTCTCTTAAAATAAGTAAGCTAGCCTATGTGTGTGCTTGTGTGTTTACTTTCACTGAACAAAAGCATGTTTTGTCCCCTGCATCTTTAATTCAATAAAAGAAATGTTTGAATGTGAAGTGAGATAGTTCTCTGTTAGATAGAAGTACAATAAAAGTAAGTGGTGGTGTGTGTGTGTGATTGTATAATCGCTCACTTTTAGTGAATAAAAGAACTAGGATGTCTCCTTCTAAGTATAAAGTGGCCTACTGTCTATGAATCTCAATCAAATAAAAATACTTGGTTAGACAGAAAAACAAAAAGAAAGAAAAAAAAGGGAGAAAAAGAAATAGCCAAAGAGTGGCAGAACAAAAGAAAAACAAAAAGAAACAGAGCTGGACACCAATAGCTTGAACCTTAGAATATATGCCTGTGGTGTCTTTGTATTAGGATCTGCTTGGATTATTAAGCTCTTTGGAGTGCATCAACACTTGATGACTTGGGTTAACTAACCCGGGATCATCAGCTGAAAGTCCACTATCAAGAGCAACCTAACTACAAGGCATTTAGTAGCCCAAAGAGGTGCTGGGCATCAATGTTCTAAGAAGGAATGTGAGCCAAGTGTCTATAGTGAATAATGTGTCAAGTATAAAGAAAAAGAAATGAACTTGCTACACATGACACTCAAATAAAGCTTATGAACAAAATAATAGCCAAGGATAAAGGAATAATGAGAGGTCATAGCTGTATGTTACTTGAAGCTTGAAGGAGACTTTCTAGGCTTAAGAGTCAATAAGAGGTGAGTGTTTACATATCCACATAAAACCCCATAAACTACCAATAACACTCTACTAGCATGAACATCCTCTTCCATTTCATTCTTTCTTCTCAATAAATCATTTCTCGCTTGGGGACAAGCAAGCTTTAAGTTTGGTGTTGTGATGACAAGTCATCTTAGCCTAGTTTCACTAGCCTTTTTCTTATGTTTTCATTTGAATTATGCACTTTCTTGAGCCATAAGCAAGCCAATTGGGTAGATTTTCATGCTTCCTATGATTTAATCAACCATAGATGAATTAATGCAATTTCATGAGGTTTTATGCTATAATTGTCACATATTATGAAAGAATGAATATCTTATGATTTTGAGCATAGCTTTTGGTGTGGAGTGAATTTTAATTTCTAAGTCTCGGGGAAGGAGAATTGAATTCCCTTCCTCTTAGTTTTCTTGCTTTCAATTTCAATTACAATTGTCTTGGATCTTGGGTTGGAGAATTGAAGGAAATCTGTTTCAATCTCATCCTGAGATCTCCCTGTTTCATTTTACTGCATAATTGAATCTCCATTTTGGTTAATTGCTTCTGTCTTCTACTTTCTCTGCAATTTACAATTTACAATTTCTTTGCAATTGTTCTTGTTGGATCTAGGAAGGCATTGAGATCTAGACTTGGTTATCTAGTCTCTTGAGTCCTGAGATCTGAATTCTCATTTTACTTTCTCTGTTTAACGCTTTTCATGCTCATTTACAATTCTGTTTTTAGATCCGATTCAATCCAATTCTTCTTCTATTTCTCTGCTTGTTGCAATTTTACATTTCCTTGTTTTATTTTTGCAAATCCAACTCCCCATTCCCTTTACAATTCAAGCCATTTACATTTCTTGCACTTTAAGATTTTGCAATTTACATTTCTTGCGTTCTAAGTTTCTGCCATTTAATTTCTTGTTCTTTAAGATTCAGCACTTTAAATTTCAGTTCTCTTTAATTTCATGCAATTTACCCATTCCCTTTACTTTCTATGCAATTTAAATTCTGCAAATCACAAATCTCTCAACCAAATCTTGATTCGCTTGACTAAATCAACCACTAAACTAAAATTGCTCAATCCTTCAATCCCTGTGGGATCGACCTCACTCCCGTGAGTTATTATTACTTGATGCGACCCGGTGCACTTGCCGGTGAGTTTTGTGTCGGATCGTTTTTCGCACATCACAGGGGCACAGCTATATTCACGCGTACGCGCCAATGACGCACACGCATCCCTCGCTCTACCTTCACCGACGCGCCAGCGCACCGTGCACGCGCGCCGGTCACGCAAACCAGTTTTAAAGCTGCGCGCCCTGCTTCTACCCCTCTCCCACCTTCTTTCTTATTTCTTTCTTCCCCCTTCTCCATTACCTCTCTTCTCTTCTTTCTTCTTCCATACTTCCATACTTCTTATTTTAATCAGGTATCTTCAATTTGGTGCTTCCTCCTCACTCACTTGTTGTCTTTTGAATGCATTGAGTCCACTTTGCTTATTACTTGCTAATTAGATACTCATTGAACATGACTTGCTCCCTGTTATGAATGCTTGAGGTTATTCTTCTAATGCCATATTGCATGCTTCACCCCCTCTTACATCCCATGCCAAGTGTTGTGACCCATGTCTCTATGATCACTTTGTTGCAATATTTCTTTTGGGCACTATCTTTCACTTGCATGTTTTTGTTGAGATGATTCTTTGGGTTTAATGCTTTCCTTTTTCCCTTCCTTTTTCAGGATGGCCACCAACAAAGGCAAGGAGAAAGCTTCAAGGAAACCGGCCGCAAAGAGGGCACCCCAAAGGTCAAACTATTTCTATTTCTCTGTTTGTTGCAATTTTACTTTTCCTTGTTTAATTTCTGCAAATCCAATTCCCAATTCCCTTTACAATTCAAGCCATTTACATTTCTTGCACTTTAAGATTCTGCAATTTACATTTCTTGCGTTCTAAGTTTCTGCCATTTAATTTCTTGTTCTTTAAGATTCAGCACT
Organism: Arachis ipaensis; assembly: GCF_000816755.2. Lineage (NCBI taxonomy): Eukaryota > Viridiplantae > Streptophyta > Magnoliopsida > Fabales > Fabaceae > Arachis > Arachis ipaensis. The sequence continues at coordinate 100,929,895 of NC_029793.2, forward strand.
TTAAATTTCAGTTCTCTTTAATTTCATGCAAATTACCTATTCCCTTTATTTTTCATGCAATTCAATTTCTGCAAGTCACAAATCTCTCAACCAAATCTTGATTCGCTTGACTAAATCAACCACTAAACTAAAATTGCTCAATCCTTCAATCCCTGTGGGATCGACCTCACTCCCGTGAGTTATTATTACTTGATGCGACCCGGTGCACTTGCCGGTGAGTTTTGTGTCGGATCGTTTTCCGCACATCATGGCTCAAGAAAGTGCATAAATCAATCGAAAACAAAAGAAAAAGGCTAGTGAAACTAGGCTAAGATGACTTGTCATCACAACACCAAACTTAAAGCTTGCTTGTCCCCAAGCAAGAAAAGAATTATTGAGAGGAAAGAATGAAATGGAAGAGGATGTTCATGCTAGCAAAGTATTATTGGTAGTTCATGGGGTTTTATGTGGTTTGCCATACAATAGCTGAAAGGGTGACTTGCCAATAGGAGTTTTGAAAGCTGTCCTATATGCCCATAATGCATCTTCTAGTTTCCTAGCCCAATCTTTTCTTGTGCTTTCCATTGTTTTCTCTAGGATTTTCTTTAATTCCCTATTTGCTAGTTCAGCCTGGCCATTAGTCTGAGGGTGGTAAGGTGTGGCTAATTTATGGATTACTCCATATTTGTGGAGGACTTTCTCCATCTGTTTGTTGCAAAAGTGACCACCACCATCACTGACAAGACCCTTGGGCACTCCATATCTTGTGAAAATGTGCTTCTTAAGGAATTGGAGAACAATCTGTGCATCACAGGTGGTTGTGGCTATGACTTCCACCCACTTTGAGACATACTCCACTGCGACTAAGATATATCTGAAAGAATAGGAAGGGGGAAAGGG
>NC_029793.2:100932236-100933976 GCF_000816755.2 Arachis ipaensis
AAAATGGAAAGCATACACCTCTGAAATGTGGCTAGGGCGTTGCATAACCCAAATGGCATCCTCCTGTATGCAAAAACTCCGAATGGACATGTGAAGGCGGTCTTCTCTTGGTCCTTGGGATCTACCACGATTTGATTGTACCCAGAATACCCGTCCAAAAAGCAATAATAGGCATGGCCGGCCAATCTTTCCAGCATCTGATCAATAAATGGGAGAGGGAAATGATCTTTCCTTGTGACATCATTCAATCTTCTATAGTCTATGCACATTCTCCACCCAGTCACTGTTCTAGTAGGGATCAACTCATTCTTCTCATTAGTAATGACCGTCATTCCTCCTTTCTTTGGTACAACTTGAACCGGGCTCACCCATGAGCTGTCAGATATTGGGAAGATTATCCCTGCATTCCATAACTTCATTACTTCTTTCTGGATAACTTCCTTCATTGTGGGATTTAGCCTTCTCTGAGGTTGAACCACTGGTTTGGAATTGTCCTCCAAGAGGATCTTATGCATACACACTGCAGGGCTGATGCCTTTCAGATCATCAATGGTCCATCCCAAAGCATCTTTGTGAGCTCTGAGTACATCAAGAAGTTCTCCTTCTTCCTTTTGTGTCAGGGATGAATTAATGATCACTGGGAAGCTTTCCGATGTGCCAAGGAATGCATATTTGAGATGGGTGGGTAATGGCTTCAGTTCTTGTTTTCATACTTCTTCCTTCTTATCTTGTTTTTCATCTTGCTCAATAGAAGTCTCAGCTACTTGTTCCTCTGTTGTCCCTTGATTTCCTTCTTGCTCTTGAGGATTTTCTTCCAGCATTTCTTCCACCAAACTCTCTATCATATCCACTCTCATGTAATTCTCTTGCTCAGGAATGTGTTGCATTGACTTGAAAACATTTATGACCATTTGTTCATTGTGAACCCTGAAGATCATTTCTCCTTTTTCTACATCAATGATGGCTCTTGCTATTGGGGTAAGAATGCTACTCCCACAATGTCTAGGATCTGCACTTGTGTAGGAAGCCAAAACTCTTCTCTGTGGTGGATTATTGTTGTTATTGGCTGCTCCTTCAGGATTAGATGGATCTCCTTCCATCTCGTGATATTCTTCCTCAGATTCTTCCTCTCCAACAATATTTTTCTCTCTTTCAGCTCTTCTTAACCTTCTAAGAGTTCTCTGGTCAGTTTCAGATAAAACAGGGATGGATCTCTGATGACAAGTCATCTTAGCCTATTTTAACTAGTCTTTTTCTTTTGTTTTCATTAGAATTATGCACTTTCTTGAGCTACAAGCAAGCCAATTAGCTAGATTTTCATGTTTCCTTTGATTTAATTAACCATGTATGAATTCATGCTATTTCATGAGGTTTTATACTATAATTGTCACATATTATGAAAGAATGAATATCTCATGATTTTAAGCATAGCTTTGATGTGTTTGGTTGATTAATGATAGGTGAAGAAAGCTTGGAGAAAGGTTGAAGCAAGAAGGAATAGCTAGGAGTAAAGAGAAGACAATGGAATAAGTGAAATTGAACCAGGAAGCAAAGAGCTGGACCTAAAGTTAGCCTCAAACTTTTGCACAAACTTTTGGGTGAAAAGTTAGCCCCAACGTTAGCCCCCTAACTTTGAGGCTAACGTTGGCATGAAGAAAACACCCCTGGGCACCAAAAGTTTGCGCCAACGTCAGCCCCCTAACTTTGAGGCTAACGTTGGCATGAAGAAAACCTCCCTGG
>NC_029793.2:100934611-100935757 GCF_000816755.2 Arachis ipaensis
TTTGCCTCAAACTTTTTGGCAAACGTTGGCGCCACACTTGCACACCCTGGAGGAGAAAAGCTTGCGCCAACGTTTGCCTCAGGCTTTTTGGCAAATGTTGGCGCCACACATGAACACAAGGGGATCCACGTTTGAGCAAAAGTTTGACCTCAAACTTTAGCTCAAACGTGGATATCAGCAAAAGGAGGGCAGCTGGTATAAAAAGCTTGAGTAAAAGTTTGCCTCAAACTTTTACTCAAGCTTTTATGATTTACAACCCGGTTCACAATGGATCTTTCTCCAACTCCAAGAGCAATCAACCAAGGCCTTTATCAACCCAATTCCATCAAGAGCAAAGGCCCAATTCAAGGCTTAAAGACCATTTGAAGAAAGTGTATAAATAGCTTAGGATTTAAGTTTTATAGGGCTTTCCTTTTAGTTTTGCTGAGTAGTTTTTTGGAGGAGCTTTCCTTGGAGTTTGGCTGAGTAGTTGTGGAGAGCTTTTGGTTTTGAATTGTTTTGAGTTTCTGAGTTTCGGAGAGGAGAATTGAATTCTCTTCCTCTTAGTTTTCTTGTTTTCAATTTTAATTACACTTGTCTTGGGTCTTGGGTGTTGAGTGATGACAAGTCATATTAGCCTAGTTTCACTAGCCTTTTTCTTTTGTTTTCAATTAAATTATGCACTTTCTTGAGCCATAAGCAAGCCAATTGGGTAGATTTTCATGCTTCCTTTGATTTAATCAACCATAGATGAATTAATGCAATTTCATGAGGTTTTATGCTATAATTTTCACATATTATGAAAGAATGAATATCTCATGATTTTGAGCATAGCTTTGATGTGTTTGGTTTATTAATGATAGGTGAAGAAAGCTTGGAGAAAGGTTGAAGCAAGAAGGAATGGCTAGGAGAAAGAGAGGACAAAAAGTTTGAGCAAAAGTTTGCCTCAAACTTTAGCTCAAACTTTTGGAATAAGTGAAAACGAACCAGGGAGCAAAAAGCTTGACCAAAAGTTTGCCTCAAACTTTTGGGCAAACTTTTGGGCAAAAAGCTGGAGCAAAAGTTTGAGGCAAACTTTTGGGCAAAAAGCTGGAGCAAAAGTTTGAGGCAAACTTTTGGGCAAAAAGCTGGAGCAAAAGTTTGCCTCAAACTTTTGTGCAAACTTTT
>NC_029793.2:100936493-100937647 GCF_000816755.2 Arachis ipaensis
TTGATTCGCTTGACTAAATCAACCACTAAACTAAAATTGCTCAATCCTTCAATCCCTGTGGGATCGACCTCACTCCCGTGAGTTATTATTACTTGATGCGACCCGGTGCACTTGCCGGTGAGTTTTGTGTCGGATCGTTTTCCGCACATCATTGAGAATTGGGGAAATTCTGTCTCAATCTCACCTTGAGATCTTTTTCTGTTTCTTTTACTGCACCATTGGAGAATTGAGATTTAAATTCAAGTTTTCTTCTGTTTTGATCTTTAATTTCTTGCAATTGAATTCTACATTTGGATCTAGGAAGGCATTGAGATCTAGACTCAGTTATCTAGTCTCTTGGGTCCTGAGATCTGGAGTTTGCATTTTTAAATTCTCTGTTTAAAGCTTTTCAAGTTCATTTACATTTCCGTTTTAGATCCGGTTCAATTCAAGTCACCTTCTACTTGTCTGATTAATGCAATTTACTTTTCCTTGTTTAAATTCTGAAAACCCACTTCCCAATTCCCTTTACAATTCAAGCCATTTACATTTCTTGCACTTTAAGATTCTGTAATTTACATTTCTTGCGTTCTAAGTTTCTGCCATTTAATTTCTTGCTCATTAAGATTCAGCACATTTACCTTCTCTACTCTTTAATTTACTGCAATTGTCCCTCTCCCTTTTAATTTCATGCAATTTAGCTTCTGTCGAATACAAACCACTCAATTCAACTCTTGATTTGCTTGACTAAATCAACCACTAAACTAAAATTGCTCAATCCTTCAATCCCTGTGGGATCGACCTCACTCCCATGAGTTTTATTACTTGATGCGACCCGGTGCACTTGCCGGTTAGTTTTGTGTGTTTGGGATTCGTTTTTCGTTTTCCGAAAATACACATCATCTATTCTTAATTTGTGAACAAGTGCAGCAAAAAAAAGTCAACTGTCAGGGTGTAGTCTTATCCGGTGAATAAAAAGATAAAAAAATAATTTTTAAAAAAAATAAAAATTTTAAAAAAATAAATATTTTATTTTTGAATTTTAAAATTATATGATTAAGTTTTTTATTTAAATTAGAACAATAAAATAAAGTCCATCAATATTTGGTAAATAACAGATCTGTAAATTTATTTTTTTTAATTTTTAAACTAAAAAAATAAATTTTTCTCTGATT
>NC_029793.2:100940579-100941990 GCF_000816755.2 Arachis ipaensis
CAATATCTGTTAGCTTAGGAATTTTATTTTAATTGTAATTTGTTTAGAATTTCAATTTCATTTTCATTTTCACTTTGTAAAGCCTATATAATGGCATCAATTCCATCTCATTAGGAGAGGCATTAGACATTAGAGAGCTCTCTCTTAGTTTTCATTCTTGTTTTAGATCTTGGGTGGAGAATTGCAGAAATTCTGTTTTAATCTCACCTTGGGATCTCTTTGTTTATTTTTCTGCATAATTCTAGAAACTGTGATTTATTTTTCTTTACCAATATCTGTTAGCTTAGGAATTTTATTTTAATTGTAATTTGTTTAGAATTTTAATTTCATTTTCATTTTCACTTTGTAAAGCCTATATAATGGCATCAATTCCATCTCATTAGGAGAGGTCAGCTCCATTAGAGAGCTCTCTCTTAGTTTTCATTCTTGTTTTAGATCTTGGGTGGAGAATTGCAGAAATTCTGTTTTAATCTCACCTTGGGATCTCTTTGTTTATTTTTCTGCATAATTCTAGAAACTGTGATTTGGATCCAATTTTTCTTTACTGCTCTCTTCTACTTCTTCTGCAATTTAATTTTCCATTTCTTTTGCAATTGTTCTTGTTGGATCAAGGAAGGATTTGAGATCTAGACTTGTTTTCTAGTCTCTTCCACTCCTGAGATCTTCAACTTTCTCTTGAGCTATTGCAATTGAGCTGTATTTTACTTTCTGTTTCATTCCTCTTCAATTTCCTTTCTGTTTTAATCTTGAGAGCAAGTGAGCTCTTGGCTTCCTTTCTGTTTTTAATATTTCATTGAAATGGTTAGTTTCTCTTTGAGAATTCAAAATTGATCTAAGGCTTCTTGCTGATTTTCTCTTCTGCTACTTTTACTTTTCTGCAATTTCCTTTCCTGCATTCTGAAATTTCACATTTCTATTCACATTGAGCTTGGTTTAATTTCCTGCACATTTACATTTTCCTGCAATTTAAATTTTCAGTTGCTTGATCTATTGCTTTCTTTAATTTTCAGCACCCACTCCCCTTTACATTTCATGCAATTTACATTTCTTGTCATTTAAGTTTCTACAATTTATATTTCTTGCTCTTTAAGTTACTTGCAATTTTACTTTCTGCATCTTTTAAATTCCTTACAATTTACTTTCTGTTGGCTACATTTCACACAATTCACTCAATGTTAGCTTGACTAAACTAATCACCCACTAAAGTTGCTTGATCCATCAATCCCTGTGGGATCGACCTCACTCTAAGTGAGTTTTACTACTTGATGCGACTAGGTACACTTGCCGGTTAGATTTGTGTGTTTGGAATTCCGGTTTTCCACAAAAACACCATCACATATAATTTAAAATTTAAAAAATAAAAATTTAGTTTTCTACAATTTTTTATTTATTTTTTATTTTTTTATTCTTC